>NC_092039.1:85538787-85875665 GCF_003086295.3 Arachis hypogaea
CAGGCGGATTCAAATGGTTATAATGGTTTTTGAATATAAAGATAAATAAATCATAAAGTAAAGATAGAGATACTTATGTAAATCATTGGTGGGAATTTCAGACAAGTGTATGGAGATGTTGTGTTTCTTCTGAATCTCTACTTTCCTACTACTTTCATCCAATCATTCTTACTCCTTTCCATGGCAAGCTGTATGTAGGGCGTCACCATTGTCAATGGCTACTTCCCATCCTCTCAGTGAAAATGGTCCAAATGCTCTGTCACAGCACGGCTGATGAGCGGATATTTTATACGCTTTTTGGGGGTAATTTCATGTAGATTTTAGCATGTTTTAGTTAGTTTTTAGGAAAATATTATTAGTTTTTAGGCAAAAATCATATTTCTGGACTTTACTATGAGCTTGTGTGTTTTTCTGTGATTTCAGGTATTTTCTGGCTGAAATTGAGGGAGCTGAGCAAAAATCTGACTTAGGCTGAAAAAGGACTGCTGATGCTGTTGGATCCTGACCTCCCTGCACTCGAAATGGATTTTCTGGAGCTACAAGAGTCCAATTGGCGCGCTCTCAACGGCGTTGGAAAGTAGACATCCAGGGCTTTCCAGCAATATGTAATAGTCCATACTTTGCACAACGATAGACGACGTAACTTGGCGTTGAACGCCAAGTTCATGCTGCTGTCTGGAGTTAAACGCCAGAAAAACGTCATGATCCGGAGTTGAACGCCCAAAACATGTCATAACCTGAAGTTTAACGCCAAGAAAGGCCTCTACTCGTGGATAGCTTTAGTCTCAGCCCCAGCACACACCAAGTGAGCCCCAGAAGTGGATTTCTGCATCAATTATCTCAGTTTATTCATTTTCTGTAAACCTAAGTTACTAGTTTACTATTTAAACAACTTTTAGAAACTTGTCTTGTACCTTATGACATTTTCAGATCTGAATTACATACTTTTGACGGCATGAGTCTCTAAACTCCATTGTTGGGGGTGAGGAGCTCTGCAGCGTCTCGATGATTTAATACAATTCCTTTGTTTTCCATTCAAACACGCTTGTTCTCATCTAAGATGTTTATTCGCGCTTAATTGTGAAGAAGGTGATGATCCGTGACACTCATCACCTTCCTCAATCCATGAACGTGTGCCTGACAACCACCTCCGTTCTACATCAGACTGAATGAATATCTCTTAGATTCCCCAACAGAATCTTCGTGGTATAAGCTAGATAGATGGCGGCATTCATGAGAATCCGGAAAGTCTAAACCTTGTCTGTGGTATTCCGAGTAGGATTCCGGGATTGAATGACTGTGACGTGCTTCAAACTCCTGAGGGCTGGGCGTTAGTGACAGACGCAAAAGAATCAATGGATTCTATTCCAACCTGATTGAGAATCGACAGATGATTAGCCGTGCTGTGACAGAGCATAGGAACGTTTTCACTGAGAGGATGGGAAGTAGCCACTGACAACGGTGACACCCTACATAGAGCTTGCCATGGAAGGAGCTTTGCGTGTGTTGAAGGATTTCAAGGAAGAGTTGAAGTTCAAAGGACAAAGCATCTCCAAAACTCCAACATATTCCCCAGTACTGCACAACAAGTAACGCTAGTATTCTTTATTATTTCAACTTACAATTTTAAATAGTTTGGCTTTTTACAACTAAATCTAAATAACTTTATTGGCATCCTGACTAAGATTAATAAAATAAGTATTGATTGCTTCAAACCAATAATCTCCGTGGGATCGACCCTTACTCACGTAAGGTATTACTTGGACGACCCAGTGCACTTGCTGGTTAGTTGTGCGAATCACAAATTCGTGCACCAACGGCTAATCATCTGTCGGTTCTCGATCATGTCGGAATAGAATCCAGTTATTCTTTTGCGTCTGCCACTACGCCCAACAATCGCGAGTTTGAAGCTCATCACAATCATTCAATCCCTGAATCCTACTCAGAATACCACAGACAAGGTTTAGACTTTCCGGATTCTCAAGAATGCTGCCAATGGATTCTAGCTTATACCACGAAGATTATGATTAAGGAATCCAAGAGATACACGCTCGTTCTAAGGTAGAACGGAAGTAGTTGTCAGTCACGCGTTCATAGGTGAGAATGATGATGAGTATCACGGATCATCACATTCATCATGTTGAAGCGCAGCGAATATCTTAGAACAAGAATAAGCTGAATTGAATAGAAAATAGTAGTAATTGCATTAATACTCGAGAATTAATTGAATAGAGTATCACGGATCGCCACTTTTTTTCCGCAAGCTTTGTTCTTCACTGTTTTTTCTTGCTTCAAGAATCAATTTTTTGGATTTTTCAGATCATCAATATCATTTCTCTTTTTCATCATTCTTTCAAGAGCCATTAATTTTAACATTCATAAACAACAAGATCAAAAATATGCACTGTTCAAGCATTCATTCAGAAAATAAAAAGTATTGTCACCATATCAATATAATTAAACTAATTTCAAGGATAATTTCAAAACTCATGTACTTCTTATTCTTTTGTATTAAAAACATTTTTCATTTAAGAAAGGTGAAGGATTCATGGAATTATTCATAGCCTTAAGACATAGACACTAGACACTAATGATCATGTAGTAAAGACTCAAAACATATACAAACATAAAGCATAGAGTCAAAAAATAGAGAGATAAGAACAAGGAAGTTAAGGAATGAATCCACCTTAGTGATGGTGGTGCCTTCTCCTTGAAAGATCAATGGTGTTCTTGAGCTCCTCTATATCTCTTCCTTGCCTTTGTTTCTTGATCCCTAGTGATTTTGGTGCTCATATCCTTAGTTGCTCCCAATAATTGTGTGGAGAAAAATGTATCTCCTGAGGTATCTCAGAGATTTCTTGATGAGGGAATTCCTCATGCTCTTGTTGAGGTCCATGAGTGGGCTCTCTTGATGTATAGTCAAATGCTCTACTACTGAGCTATGGACCCTTGAGATGAATCTCTCCATCTCCCATGACTCGGAGGTGGAAGCTTTTATCTTCCCTTTCCTCTTTCTAGAGGTTTCTCAGGCCTTAGGTGCCATCAATGGTTATAGAAAAACAAAAAAGCTATGCTTTTACCACACCAAACTTAGAATGTTTCTCGCCCTCGAGCAAAAGAAAGAATAGAAGAAGAAGAAGAAGATATGGAGGAGAGGGAGAGAGATGTGTATTCGGCCAAGGGGGAGAAGAGAGGGTTGTATGGTTCGGTCATATAGGTTGGGTTTGGGTGGGAAAGCGTGGATGGATGTGATTGGTGAAGGGGTAATGGGGAAGAGAGATTGAGGTGATTGGTGAAGGGTATAGTGTTATTAGATTGTGTGAAGAAGAGAGGAGTGGGGTAGGTAGGGATCCTGTGGAGTTTACAGATCCTGAGGTGATCCTGTGGGGTCCACAGATCTTGAGGTGTCAAGGATTTCTCATCCCTGCACCCTTTAGGCGTGTAAAACGCCCTCTGAATGCAATCCTGGCGTTTAACGCCAGACTGTAGCATGTTTCTGGCATTAAACGCCACTTCTATGCTTGTTTTGGGCGTTCAACGACAATCTGCAGCATGTTTCTGGCGTTGAACGCCACTTTCATGCTTGTTCCTAGCGTTTAACGCCAGCTCTCCTCAGGATGTGATCCTGGTGTTTAAATGCCAGACTGCTGCTTATTTCTGGCATTCAACGCCAGCTTCATGCTCTGTTCTGGCGTTAAACGTCAGCCAGATGCTCCTTACTGGCGTTTAAACGCCAGTAAGCTCTTCCTCTAGGGTGTGTTGTTTCCTCTGCTATTTTTGATTCCGTTTTTAATTTTTGCAATTGTTTTGTGACTCCACATGATCATAAACCTAATAAAACATAAAAGAACAATAGAAATATAGATAAATAAAAATTGGGTTGCCTCCCAATAAGCACTTCTTTAATGTCAATAGCTTGACTGTGAGCTCTCATGGAGCTTCACAAATTATCAGAGCATTATTGGGACCTCCTAACACCAAACTTAGAGTTTGAATGTGGGGGTTCAACAACAAACCTAGAGTTTGGTTGTGGCCTCCCAACACCAAACTTAGAGTTTGACTGTGGGGGCTTTGTTTGACTCTGTATTGAGAGAAGCTTTTCATACTTCCTCTCCATGGTTGCAGAGGAAGATCCTTGAGCTTTAAACACAAGGTAGTCCCCATTCAATTGAAGGACTAGCTCTCCTCTATCAACATCAATCACAGCTCCTGCTGTGGCTATGAAAGGTCTTCCAAGAATGATAGATTCATTCTCATCCTTCCCAGTTTCTTAGATTATGAAATCAACAGGGATGTAAAGGCCTTTAACCTTCACTTACATGTCCTCTACCAATCCATAAGCATGTTTTATTGACTTGTCTGCCATCTCTAATGAGATTCTTGCAGCTTGTACCTCAAAGATCCCCAGTTTCTCCATTACAGAGAGTGGCATAAGATTTATACCTGACCCCAGGTCACACAGAGCCTTCTCAAAGGTCATGGTGCCTATGGTATAGGATATTAAGAATTTACCAGGATCTGGTTTTTTTGAAGTAGAGTTTGCTGAACCCATGTTTCTAGTTCACTAATGAGCAAGGGAGGATCACCTTCCCAAGTCTCATTACCAAACAAATTGGCATTCAGCTTCATGATGGCTCCTGGATATTGAGCAACTTGCTCTTCAGTTACATCTTCATCCTCTTCAGAGGAAGAATAGTTTTCAGAGCTCATGAATGGTAAAAAGAGGTTCAATAGAATCTCTATGGTCTCTAGGTGAGCCTCAGATTCCTTAGGTTCCTCAGTTTGGAACTCCTTTTTGTTCAGAGGACATCCCAGGAGGTCTTCCTCACTGGGATTCACATCCTTCTCCTCCTCTTTGGATTCGGCCATTGTGATTATCTCAATGGCCTTGCACTCTCTTTTTGGATTCTCTTTTGTATTGCTTGGGAGAGTACTAGGAGGGGTTTCAGTGATTTTCTTACTCAGCTGGCCCACTTATGCCTCCAAATTTCTAATGGAGGACTTTGTTTCACTCATGAAACTTAAAGTGGCCTTAGATAGATTAGAGACTATGTTTGCTAAGCTAGAGGGGCTCTGCTCAGAATTCTCTTTCTGTTGCTGAGAAGATGATGGAAAAGGCTTGCTATTGCTAAGCTTGTTTCTTCCACCATTATTAAAGCCTTGTTGAGGCTTTTGTTGATCCTTTCATGAGAAATTTAGATGATTTCTCCATGAAGAATTACAGGTGTTCCCATAGGGTTCACCTATGTAATTCACCTCTGCCATTGTAGGGTTCTCAGGATCATAAGCTTTTTCTTCAGAAGATGCCTCTTTAGTACTGTTGGATGCATTTTTCCATCCATTCAGACTCTGAGAAATCATGTTGACTTGCTGAATCAACATTTTGTTCTGAGCCAATATGGCATTCAGAGTATCAATTTCAAGAACTCCCCTCTTCTAAGGCGTTCCATTACTCACACGATTCCTCTCAGAGGTGTACATGAATTGGTTATTAGCAACCATGTCAATGAGTTCCTGAGCTTCTGCAGGCATTTTCTTCAGGTGAATAGATCCACCTGCAGAATGGTCTAATGACATCTTAGACAATTCTGACAAACCATCATAGAATATATCCAGGATGGTCCATTCTGAAAGCATGTCAAAATGACACTTTCTGGTCAACTGCTTGTATCTTTCCCAAGCTTCATAGAAGGATTCACCATCTTTTTGCTTAAAGGTTTGAACATCCACTCTAATCTTACTCAGCTTTTGAGGAGGAAAGAACTTGGCCAAGAAGGCCGTGACCAGCTTATCCCAAGAGTTCAGGCTATCTTTAGGTTGATAGTCTAACCATACTCTAGCTCTGTCTCTTACAGCAAAAGGGAAAAGCATATGCCTGTAGACCTCGGGATTAACCCCATTGGTCTTAACAGTATTACAGATCTACAAGAATTCAGTTAAGAACTGAAAAGGATCTTCCGATGGAAGTCCATGAAATTTGCAATTCTGTTGCATTAGAGAAACTAGTTGAGGCTTCAGCTCAAAATTGTTTGCTCCAACGACATGGATTTAGATGCTTCTTCCATAAAAGTTAGAAGTAGGTGTAGTATATTCACCAAACATCCTCCTTGCATTGTTGTTGAGTTCGGCCATGTCTACTTCTTTCTCGAGATTCTCTGTAAGGTTTTCTCTGGATTGTTGTGCTTTAGCTTCTCATAGCTTTTTCTTCAGAGTCCTTTCAGATTCAGGATTTGCTTCAACAAGAATGCCCTTATCCTTGCTCCTGCTCATATGAAAAAGAAGGAAACAGAAAAGGAAGGAGAATCCTCTATGTCACAGTATAGAGATTCATTTATGTGAGTAGAAGAAGAAAAGAATAAAAGAAGGGTGAGAAAAATTCGAACATAAAGGAGAAGAGAGAGTTCGAATTTTTAGATGAAGAGAAGTGTTAGTAAATAAATAATTAAATAGAAAGAGATGAGAAGGAGAGAGTTTTCAAAAATTGTTTTTAAAAAATGGTTAGTGATTTTCGAAAATTAAGAGAAGAAATAAAATTAAAATTAAAATTTGAAACAATTTGTTAATTAAAAGAATTTTGAAAAAGAGTGAGGAATTTTCGAAAATTAGAGGGAGAAAAGTAGTTACGTGGTTTTGAAAAAGATAAGAAACAAACAAAAAGTCAATTAGTTAGTTGAAAAAAATTGAAAATCAATTTTGAAAAGATAAGAAGTTAGAAAGGATTTTGAAATTGATTTTGAAAAAGATATGATTTAAAAAAGATATTTTGAAAAGATATGATTGAAAAATATATTTTTGGAAAAGATTTGATTTTTAAAATTAAAATGGATTACTTGACTAACAAGAAACTAAAAGATATGATTCTAGAATTTAAAGATTGAACCTTTCTTGACAAAAAAGTAACAAACTTCAAATTTTTGAATCAATCACATTATTGTTAGTAAAGTTTTTGAAAATCATGGAATAAATATAAGAAAAGATTTTGAAGAATATTTTTCAAATTTTTGAAAATCATAAAAGAAAAATGAAAAAGATTTGATTTTTGAAAAAGATTTTGGAAAGATAGGATTTTTAAAAATTGAAATCTTGACTTGACTAACAAGAAACAACTTTTTTTTTAATTTTGACTAAGTCAACCTAAAGATTTTGAATTTTATGAGAGAAACAAGGAAAATATATTTTTTTATTTTTGGATTTTTAATGATGAGAGAGAAAAATACAAATATGACCCAAAACATGAAAATTTTGGATCAAAATACATGATGCATGCAAGAACACTATGAATGTCAATAATGAACATCAAGAACACTTTGAAGATCAAGATGAACATCAAGAACTTATTTTTGAAAAAATTTTCAAGAAAAGAAAAACATGCAAGACACCAAACTTAGAAATTTTTCATGTTTAGACACTATGAATGCAAAAATGCATATGAAAAACAACAAAAAACACAAAACAAGAAAATTTAAAGATCAAACAAGAAGACTTGTCAAGAACAACTTGAAGATCATGAAGAACACATGCATGAATTTTCGAAAAATGCAAAAATTTATAAAACATGAAATTGACACCAAACTTAAAAATTGACTCAAGACTCAAATAAGAAACACAATTTTTTTTTGGTTTTTATGATTTTATTATATTTTTTTGGATTTTTTTCGAAAATTACTTTTTGGAAAAACGAAGATAAAATAAAAAATTTTTTTGAAAGATTTTTGAAAAGAAAATTACCTAATCTGAGCAACAAGATGAACCGTCAGTTGTCCAAACTCGAACAATCCCCGACAACGGCGCCAAAAACTTGGTGCGTGTAAATTTGTGATCATCAACAATGGCGCCAATAGAATTGGAGCTCTCAAACGTAAATCACACTTTGTCACAACTTCGCACAACTAACCAGCAAGCGCACTGGGTCGTCCAAGTAATACCTTACGTGAGTAAGGGTCGATCCCACGGAGATTGTTGGTATGAAGCAAGCTATGGTCATCTTGTAAATCTCAGTCAGGCAGATTCAAATGGTTATAATGGTTTTTGAATATAAAGATAAATAAAGCATAAAGTAAAGATAGAGATACTTATGTAAATCATTAGTGGAAATTTCAGACAAGTGTATGGAGATGCTGTGTTCCTTCTGAATCTCTGCTTTCCTACTGCTTTCATCCAATCATTCTTACTCCTTTCCATGGCAAACTGTATGTAGGGCGTCACCATTGTCAATGGCTACTTCCCACCCTCTCAGTGAAAATGGTCCAAATACACTGTCACAGCACGGCTAATCATCTGTCGGTTCTCGATCATGTCGTAATAGAATCCAGTGATTCTTTTGCGTCTGTCACTACGCCCAACAATCGCGAGTTTGAAGCTCGTCACAGTCATTCAATCCCTGAATCCTACTCGAAATACCACAGACAAGGTTTAGACTTTCTAGATTCTCAAGAATGCTGCCAATGGATTCTAGCTTATACCACGAAGGTTCTGATTAAGGAATCCAAGAGATATACGCTCGTTCTAAGGTAGAACGGAAGTAGTTGTCAGTCACGCGTTCATAGGTGAGAATGATGATGAGTGTCACGGATCATCACATTCATCATGTTGAAGTGAAGCGAATATCTTAGAACAAGAATAAGCTGAATTGAATAGAAAATAGTAGTAATTGCATTAATACTCGAGGAACAGCAGAGCTCCACACCCTTAATCTATGGTGTGTAGAAACTCCACCGTTGAAAATACATAAGAACAAGGTCTAGGCATGGCCGAATGGCCAGCCCCCCTAAATGGCATATGAATTCAAAAATAGGGAAAAGACTCCTAATACAATAGTAAAAAGTTCTATTTATACTAAACCAGTTACTAGGGTTTACAGAAAGAAGTCTTTAGTGTAGAAATCCACTTCCGGGGCCCACTTTGGTGTGTTCTTGGGCTGAGCTTGAGCTTTACACGTGCAGAGGCTTTTCTTGGGGTTAAACGCCAAGTTGTAACATGTTTTTGGCGTTTAACTCTGGTTTCTGACATGTTTCTGGTGTTTTACTCCAGAATACAGCATGAGACTGGCGTTGAACAATAGTTTGCATCATCTAAACTCAAATAAAGTATGGACTATTATATATTGATAGAAAGCCCTGGATGTCTACTTTCCAACGCAGTTGAGAGCGCGCCATTTGGAGTTCTGTAGCTCCAAAAAATCTATTTCGATTGCAGGGAGGTTAGAATCCAACAGTATTAGCAGTCCTTTGTCAGCCTTTTATCAGATTTTTGCTAAGGTCCCTCAATTTCAAGCAGAAAATACTAGAAATCACAGAAAACACACAAACTCATAGTAAAGTCCAGAAATGTGAATTTTGCATAAAAACTAATAAAAATATCCCTAAAAGTAGCTAGATCCTACTAAAAACTACCTAAAAGCAATGCCAAAAAGTGTATAAATTATCCGCTCATCAGTAGGGTTGAGTGCAACCAAAGTCAGAGAAAGCTACAGTGAGGTACAATGAACATATTGTAATTTTTTTATCCTCATTTAAAGCATAGCATTAACATCCTATTAATTATTTTAAGAATTCATAATGATGGATGATTCTGATGATTCTTATCCGGAGGTACTGAAGACGGCCTTGGATATGAAGTTGCTATTAAGATTAATGTTAAAAGTAGTAATTTGAGTGGTAATGAGAATGTGTATAATGTCACAAAAGCTTGCCTTGATGAGCACCTTATCCATAAATACAGCCAGTCTGTAAATGAATAATCTGTGGAGGTAAAAAAATTTGAAAATAGAAACTCTTACAATAAATTTATATAGTTTTACGAAATGGATCTCTTAAAAAATCATGCAGAACAAGTCTATTGGATATTGTAGGGGTTGAAAAGTGTTACTAGCTTGGATTGTACTACTGATGTTGTTTATCTTTGTGATGATGAATCTGTCTAAAGTGGACAGGTAAGTTTTTGAATGTATAGAAAAGAAAATTTCAATGATTAAAAAAGTATGATTAGAGTGTTAAGGATTACTAACTATTTAATTTATTTTAATCATCAGGAATCTGTCAATGAATGTAAGACAGTTAGCAGTGGCAAGGAAAGAGATAAAAGGATTGATGCAGGAATTATAGGAGTAGTTACAAAAAACTTGGAGAGTATACCCGTAGGGCAATTGTCAAGTACTAAGAAGCCAAAGTTGAGTATTAAGAAAGAAAAGAATCTCTAGACTTTGTTCTAACTTGGAAAGCTAAAAGGATTGATGCAAGAATTATAGGAGTAGTTGTGAAAGACTTGAATAGTATACCCATATGGTTGTTCTCAAGTACTAAGAAGCCAAGGTTGAGTATTAAAAAAGAAAAGAATCTCTAGACTTTGTTCTGACAAATGGTACTTAGTTTAATTAGTTGTTGTTTAATTAGTAATTATGTTTATGTTCTAGAAAGTGTGCTTTTAGAATTTTATTTTTTAATTTGTATTTATGCTAATCACTTAATATTTCCTGCATGGAATAACCTATATCAGTATAGTTGGTTATTATAAATTATCTATCTATATCCCAAACTTACAATTATCATATTGTAGCGTACTATATATATATATATATATATATATATATATATATATATATATATATATATATATATATATATATATATATATAATTTACAAGGTACAGATTCAATAACAATTATACATAAGAGAAATCATTTACAAATTAGAAAAGAAACTTTTAGAATATGGTATATCAACTTTTTAGAGGATGGTCAAAGCATGCAACCAAATAGATTGTAAATTGATATATAATAACATGAGTAAATATATATCATTTTAATATTATTTTATTTAAATACAAAAAACTATTGACAAAAGAGAAGCAAAATATATTAAAGGTTGGGTTAAATCAACCCTTCCAACATAGGTAAATCTATTCTCATCAATATTTGCTTATATGATAAGAAAAAGATATTCAATGAGGCATTATATATTGTTTTGATAGTGATATACATTTAAAATAACAAGTAATGTGCTACATTAGAGGCTGTGAAACCAAACATGGTTCGAAATAGTAACCTTTGGATTTTGTTAGGTATAGTCTTTTTCTTGGATTTATATTTGAATGTAAAAAAAATAAGGCATAGACAATAAATTAAAATCATACACGTGACTCATATATGGGCTAAAGTAGTGACTATAAATTCCCTATACAAGGATACTCAGTAGATTATAGGTATTCAGGGATTTTCCTTTTGCCCACATCAACATAAGCCAAAGTGCTACCTCAGCAGAGATGAACCTAGAACAAGTTTTTCCAGATGATATCTTGCTCAAAATTTTTAGGAGAAGCGAGCCAAAAATAGCAGCAAGATGTAGGGCGCTAGGTAAAGTATGGAATGAAATATTATCTGAATATAGTTTTATGAAGGAGAACACATTTGCAACTAAGGGTAAACACTTGAATATGATATTTTAGGTTGGTTTAGCTGTTTGGATTTATTCGCCAAATAACATAAGTATAATTGATTATTTCAGTGGAGCCGTTATACCATGTCAGCTGCCTATTGAGATTGATCAATCTGGGTGGTGGAGTGTTATTGGGTCTGAATATGGGATGTTATGTCTGAAATATAATATCAATGGTTTTAATTTTATGGTTTGGATCCACTTCTGAAAAGTCTTCGATGCTTGGAAGACCCTGCTGACAAACTATGCCGTCAAGTTATGATCAGGGATACATTTGATTTCACTCCTAGAACTGATAAGTATTTCACTATACATGTATCAAAGAGGCATATCAGAGATCGATTTCTTTACTGCAATGTATATGGCTCGGCTTATAGGGAATGGAGACATGGTTATATTAAGGATCAAAAGCTGAGGAATTTGAGTGGAAGTTCTGTCATACACGAAGGCAAGGGTTTTTGAATCAATTGGGTGGAAAGGCAATCTAGTATTGCCAGTAATATAGTTATCTTTGAAATGGTGACATTCGAAATCCAAAAAAATTAAGATAAGTGGTTCTCCAAACCAACCTCAAAAGCCACATTTTTAATTTGTCACTGTTGTTCAAGACAATTTGTGTTTAATGGGTTATAAAATATCCAATATGGGATGACACACTATTTTATCTAAGGTTGACATTGAAACCTTCAATATTGTTCCTTGGAGGAAGTTTATGGAAAATAGACAAAGAAAAATTCTTTTGCAACTCCAGTTTTATTATTGGTGAAGATATAATCAGAATTCACGAAAGAATTAAAAGTTCAAAGAGGACAAATATACCTCTTTCAACAGAGGTCTCAGTATCCAAAATCAATATGATTACTCACGAAAGGAATACCAATTATTATAGTTCATGGCCCTATGAGATGTGTGTCAAGTCTGCTTTAATTGTATCTCAACGGTTGCTTATTCCCTGAAGGTTCTGTGTTGTTTGGAAGTAGTGTTATTAGTATTTCTTTTATATTATTAGTTGGTTTATCAAGTGTTGTAATCATGTAGTTGTATCAGTTATTGATAAGTATATCATAAAGTGCTTTCTAATGTGACTTTTTTTTATTGATAAGTAGTTGTATCATTTAGTGATAAGTAATTAATAAAGTGTTATTACTATTTATGATGAATCTAAAACTCTTATGCTCTCACTTTTTAACAAAGTAAGCCCAATTCATTTGTTACTATAGAAATGTTCTTTAATGTATCTGAAAATAATGTAAACAATTATAGTACCCAGAGTTGAAATTATTCAAAATATATATATTTAATTTAATATACTAAAATAACTATTTTTAAAGAATTTATATTTATTTAAATAAATAATATATTTAAATAATTATCTTTTAGTGTTTGGGGTTTAGGGATTAGGATTTAGGGTTTAGGTTTTAGGGTTTAGAATTTAGGGTTTATTATTCAATGTCTAAATTATTTATTTTAAAGTATATACCTATTTTGAAAAAGAAGGATTATTAAATATCAAATCAATTTTAGACAATAAAATTTAAAGATAAAAATGTAGAGGTAGGTAAAATAAAGAATTTTCAGCTATGAAAATAAATAAACTGAAAATCCTAACAAACCTACTCCAAAAGAATTTCGAATCAAACTCAGTTAGTAGATAATAGAATCATCATTATCAACAGCAACCCTAAGCAATAGCTATTCCAATCCATCGGTCACTTTCACATAAAAAACATCACTCAGTATACCACAACACGCTACAGAAGTAGGTAGAATTAGCAATATGAAAAGCAACTACAAATCTAAATAGAGTACTTGTAAAGTGAAGCCTACTATTCTTGGTGATCACTAACCCCAAATAATCATTAAATCAATCAATGTAAATCCTACTACATGTTTTGATAGAAGATTTCACCCTTGTCATCATCAAATCGGAGAGAGAAGCTATTCATCGCTGCCATGATCAGAATCGAAAGAACGCTACAACAGGCAACTATAGAGTAGGGGTGGATATCATAGGGTAAAATCATATCGCAGCATCTGCCTCCTTTATATAGACCGTAGTCTTTTTGGATCTATAGGAGAGTTGTTGAGAGACATGAAATGTAAGAGTCTGAAAAGAAGAAGAATGCAAACACCGTCATGCCATTTCCAAAAGACCCCTAAAATTGAAATAAAAAGTGGAGTGAAAGGGGTTTATAGGGTTTGAAATAAGAAACGGTATAATAGAATAGCTATGGAAAAAGGGTTTATAGGCCGGAGGCAAATTGGAAGAGTATAGGAAATGAGTAAGGTTTGTAGATAATCTTTTTATCTTTTAAGAGAAATTTTTCTATCACATCAATATTTCTCTACTTAATCAAAACTAAAGTAATAGAGGAAAAAAAAGAGCATAGTCAACATTCTATTAATTATATAGA
The DNA here is from genome assembly GCF_003086295.3 of Arachis hypogaea. Classification (NCBI taxonomy): domain Eukaryota; kingdom Viridiplantae; phylum Streptophyta; class Magnoliopsida; order Fabales; family Fabaceae; genus Arachis; species Arachis hypogaea. The sequence continues at coordinate 85,552,635 of NC_092039.1, forward strand.
ATTGAATTGCATTTTATGATGACTTAAATTTGAATTAGAATTAAATTAAATTTTAGTAATTAAAATGAATTAATAAAATTCTAGATTAGAATTGAAATTCAGTGTTTAAAATATCTATAAATAAATTAAAATTTTGTGGCAGAAAACTTCGTCTTTTATTAATATAACATTATTTTTATACAATAAATATATTTATTTATTAAACTATATGAAATAATTTAAATTCATCTGAAAATTTTAGATTTGAAAACCACTAATATTAATTAATTTGAAGGAAATGGAAAATACGACAATGAAAATGCTTTATAAAACCGAAAAATATAACGACTAATTACTAAAAAGAAAATAAATATAATATTTTAAAAACGAAACATAATAGTTAATATTATATTAATTATATAGAAGTGAATTGAATTTTATAAGGAATTAAATTTCCATTAGAATTGAATTAAATTTTAATATTTTAAATGAGTTAATAAATTTTAGACAAAAATTTAAAGCTAAAAAAATGTAGAGGTAAGTAAAATAAATAATCTCTAGGTAGAAAATAAAATTAATCGAAGACAAATATGTACGCACGTTGTCTAGATTGTTTTATATCCAAATTTTAATTATTAGATTAATCTACATATTAATTTATAGTTAAATCAACTAGGTATATACATGTGTATAAAAACAAATCATTTTTACACAATAAAAAAAAAGGTAGAGAAAACTAAAATCTAAAGAAAATTCAAGTAAATGAGTTTGTGTTGCTTTTTTTATTCCTACAATTTTACCATCTAGCGTTTACATATTTATTAAAGTAGGGTGTACTTTAATGACTTTTCTAATTTCAAACACTAGAATTCTATATTTTTATCGAGTATTGTTGTTAACAAACTCACATTGAAAGCTTGGTATACCATTTACAATAAGTTAGTGAAAATGAGTGATATCACACCCAAACATCCTTTTTTTTATCATAAGTTGCCTAACGAGTTGATGATGGAAATATTTTTCAAGCCTGATCAGAAAACCGTGATGCAGTGTAGGGTTCTTAATAAGTTATGGAATAAAATGTTCTCACCCTATAGTTTAATGAAAGAGCTTACATTTAAGAACATAGATAAATATACAAGTGTGTTTCTCCATATTAAGCTTCCACTGTAGGAAACTTCAATAATGAATATGACAAGCATTGATCCTATTCACGGTGTCGTGAGATCATGCGAGCTACCATTCACTGTGTCTAATCTTGGTTGGTGAAATGTCATGTTTAAACTATGGCAATATTTGTATAACGTACACTATCGGTGGCTTTTTGTCTGAGTTGATTGTGTGGAATCTTTTGATGAAATGTGTCAGGTTTCTTTCTGATCTTGTTTCTAAACAATGTTGTCAAGCTGTTTTTGGTTATGCATTTGGGTATAGTCGAAAAACTGATAATTATTTCATAGTTTATGTTTCAAACGACATTTTAATGATAAGTTTTTGCAATATCATGTGTTTGACTTATCACAAGGCTCTTGGATTAATGGTAGAAGCAGGAACTTAAGGCTATATATAGGTTAGGATATCACAGTGTTGTCGATCAATCAAAGGCATTTTGGATTAACTGGGTGAAAAGTACACAATATTTGTTGCTAATTGTGCTGTCATATTCGATATATATCTTTATGAGTTTAAGAAAATAAAGGTTCCAATGAAAGCAATTAAAGACTTTCAATATCTTATTGTTTATGAGGATAATCTTTGCTTTGTATCTTATGAGAGTAGACTAGATGGAAATCGGGTCAACTTTTGGGAGGTAGATATCAAAGATGGTGGCTTTTTTCATTAGAAGCATATATTAGGGATAAGTGGTGTACGAAATTGTGATCATCAACAATGGCGCCAAAGACTTGGAGCTCTCAAACGTGAATCACACTTTGTCACAACTTTGCACAACTAACCAGCAAGTGCACTGGGTCGTCCAAGTAATACCTTACGTGAGTAAGGGTCGATCCCACGGAGATTGTCGGTATGAAGCAAGCTATGGTCATCTTGTAAATCTCAGTCAGGCGGATAAAAATGGTTATAATGGTTTTTGAATATAAAGATAAATAAAGCATAAAATAGAGATAGAGATACTTATGTAATTTATTGGTGGGAATTTCAGATAAGTGCATAGAGATGCTTTGTTCCTATTGAATTTCTGCTTTCCTACTGCCTTCATCCAATCCTTCATACTCCTTTCCATGGCAAGCTGTATGTTAGGTTTCACCGTTGTCAATGGCTACCTCCCGTCCTCTCAGTGAAAATGGTCCAAATGCTCTATCACAGCACGGCTAATCATCTGTCGATTCTCGATTATATTAGAATAGAATCCAGTGATTCTTTTGCGTCTGTCACTACGCCCAACACTCACGAGTTTGAAGCTCGTCACAATCATCCTATCTCAGATCCTACTCGGAATACCACAGACAAGGTTTAGACTTTCTGGATCTTAGGAATGGCCGCTAATAATTCAAGCTTATACCACAAAGACTCCGATCTTTCGGAATGGAGGCTAAGAGATACGCGCTCGATCTAAGGTAGAACGGAAGTGATTGTAGACATGCGTTCATAGGTGAGAATGATGATGAGTGTCACGAATCATCACATTCGTCATGTTGAAGTGCAGCGAATATCTTAGAAAAAGAATAAGCTGAATTGAATAGAAGAATAATAGTAACTGCATTAATACTTGAGGAACAGCAGAGCTCCACACCTTAATTTATGGTGTGTAGAAAATCCACCATTGAAAATACATAAGAACAAGGTCTAGGCATGGCCGAATGGCCAGCCCCCAAAGTTTAAGAACTCAATGTCCAAAGATAGATACCAAGATGTCTAATACAATAGTAAAAAGTTCTATTTATATTAAACTAGTTACTAGGGTTTACAGAAATAAGTCTTAGTGCAGAAATCCACTTTCGAGGCCCACTTTGGTGTGTGCTTGGACTGAGCTTGAGCTTTATACATGCAGAGGCTTCTCTTGGGGTTAAATGCCAAGTTGTAACATGTTTTTGGCGTTTAACTCTGGTTTGTGACATGTTTCTGGCGTTTTACTCCAGAATGCAGCATGCAACTGGCGTTGAACACCAGTTTGCGTCATCTAAACTCGAATAAAGTATGGACTATTATATATTGCTGGAAAGCCCTGGATGTATACTTTCCAACGCAGTTAAGAGCGCACCATTTGAAGTTTTGTAGCTCCAGAAAATCCATTTCGAGTGCAGGGAGGTCAGAATCCAACAACATCAGCAGTCCTTTGTCAGCCTCCTATCAGATTTTTGCTTAGGTCCCTCAATTTCAGCCAAAAAATATCTGAAATCACAGAAAAACACACAAACTCGTAGTAAAGTCCAGAAATGTGAATTTTACATAAAAACTAATAAAAACAATACCAAAAAGCGTATAAATTATCCGCTCATCACAACACCAAACTTAAATTGTTGCTTGTCCCCAAGCAACTGAAAATAAAATTGGATAAAAAGAAGAGAATATACTATAAATCTCAAAATATCAATGAATATTAGTTCTAATTAGATGAGCGGAACTTGTAGCTTTTTGCTTCTGAACAGTTTTGGCATCTCACTTTATCCTTTGAAGTTTAGAATGATTGGCATCTCTAGGAATTCAGAGTTCAGATAGTGTTATTGATTTTCCTAGTTAATTATGATGATTCTTGAACACAGCTACTTTTATGAGTCTTGGCCGTGGCCCTAAGCACTTTGTTTTCCAGTATTACCACCGGATATATAAATGCCACAGACACATGATTGGGTGAACCTTTTCAGATTGTGATTCAACTTTGCTAAAGTCCTCAGTTAGAGGTGTCCAGAGCTCTTAAACACACTCTTTTTGCTTTGGATCACGACTTTAACCACTCAGTCTCAAGATTTTCACTTGGACCTTCATGCCACAATCACATGGTTAGGGACAGTTTGATTTAGCCATTTAGGCATGGATTTATTTCCTTAGGCCCTCCTATCCATTGATGCTCAAAGCCTTGGATCCTTTTTACCCTTGCCTTTTGGTTTTAAGGGCTATTGCTTTTTCTGCTTGCTTTTTCTTTTTCTTATATATATATATTTTCGCCATTTTTTTTCACAAGCTTTTGTTATTCACTGCTTTTTCTTACTTCAAGAATCAATTTTATGATTTTTTGGATTATCAATAACATTTCTCTTGTTCATCATTCTTTCAAGAGCCAACAATTTTAACATTCATAAATAACAAGATAAAAAATATGCACTATTCAAGCATTCATTCAGAAAATGAAAAGTATTGTCACCACATCAATATAATTAAACTAATTTCAAGGATAAATTTGAAACTCATGTACTTCTTGTTCTTTTGTATTAAAAACATTTTTCATTTAAGAAAGGTGAAGCATTCATGGAATTATTCATAGCCTTAAGACATAGACACTAGACACTAATGATCATGTAATAAAGACACAAACATAGACAAACATGAAGCTCAAAAACCGAAAAACAGAGAGATAAGAATAAGGAAGTTAAGGAATGAGTCCACCTTAGTGATGGTGGCACCTTCTTCTTGAAGGACCAATGGTGTTCTTGAGCTCCTCTATGTCTCTTCCTTGCCTTTGTTGCTCCTTCCTCATAGCTCTTTGATCTTCTCTAATCTCATTGAGAATGATGGAGTGTTCTTGGTGTTCCACCCTTAATTGGTTCATGTCATGACTCAATCCTTCTAGAGAAGTGTTGAGTTGTTCCCAATAGTTGTTTGGAGGAAAATGCATCCCTTGAGGCATCTCAGGAATTTCTTGATGATGAGCTTCCTCATGCGTCTATTGAGATCCATGAACAGGCTCTCTTCTTTGCTCCATCTTCTTCTTAGTGATGGGCTTGTCCTCTTCAATGGGGATGTCTTCTTCTATGACAACTCCAGCTAAGTTGCATAGATGGCAAATGAGATGAGGAAAAGCTAGCCTTGCCAAGGTGGAGGGCTTTTCGGCTACTTTGTAGAGTTCTAGAGGGATGACTTCATGAACTTCTACTTCCTCTCCAATCATGATGCTATGGATCATGATGGCCCGATCCACAGTTACTTCAGATCGGTTGCTAGTGGGGATGATGGAGCGTTGGATGAACTCCAACCATCCTCTAGCCACAGGCTTAAGGTCTAGTCTTCTCAATTGAACCGATTTGCCTTTCGAGTCTCTTTTTCATTGAGCTCCTTCCACACATATGTCCAAGAGGACTTGGTCCAATCTTTGATCAAAGTTGACCCTTCTAGTGTAGGGGCGTGCGTCTTCTTGCATCATAGGCAAGTTGAACGCCAACCTTACGTTCTCCGGACTGAAATCTAAGCATTTCCTCCGAACCATTGTAAGCCAATTCTTTGGGTTTGGGTTCATGCTTTGATCATGGTTCCTAGTGATCCATGTGTTTGCATAGAACTCTTGATCCATTAAGATTCTGACTTGTTGAATGGGGTTGGTGAGAACTTCCCAACCTCTTCTTCGGATCTCATGTCGGATCTCCGGATACTCATTTTTCTTGAGCATGAAAGGGACCTCAGGGATCACCTTTTTCTTGGCCACAACTTTATAGAAGTGGTCTTGATGGGCTTTTGATATGAATCTCTCCATCTTCAGTGACTCAGAGGTGGAAGAAATTACCTTCTCTTTCCTCTTTCTTGAGATTTTTTTGGCCTTAGGTGCCATCAATAATTATGAAAAAACAAAAAAGTTATGCTTTTACCACACCAAACTTAGAATGTTGCTCACCCTCGAGCAAAAGAAGAAAGAATAGAAGAAGAAGAAGAAGAAGAAGAAGAGATGGAGGAGAGGGAGATAGGTGTGTATTCGGCCAAGGGGGAGAAGAAAGGGTTGTGTTGTGTGAAAATGAAGAAGGATGGATGAGTTTATATAGTGGAGGGAGAGGGGTTTGGTTTCGGCCATTTAGGGTGGGTTTGGGTGGGAAAGTGATGAGCGGATAATTTGTATACTTTTTGGCATTGTTTTTAGTATGTTTTTGTTATGATCTAGTTAGTTTTTAGTATATTTTTATTAGTTTTTAGTTAAAATTCACTTTTCTGGACTTTACTATGAGTTTGTGTGTTTTTCTGTGATTTCAGGTATTTTCTGGCTGAAATTGAGGGACCTGAGCAAAAATCTGATTCAGAGACCAAAAAGGACTGCAGATGCTGTTGGATTCTGACCTCCCTGCACTCGAAGTGGATTTTCTGGAGCTACAGAAGCCCAATTAGCGCGCTCTCAACGGCGTTGGAAAGTAGACATCCTGGGCTTTCCAGAAATATATGATAGTCCATACTTTGCCCAATATTTGATGGCCCAAACCGGCGTTCAAAGTCACCTCAAGAAATCCCAGCGTTAAACGCTGGAACTGGCACCCAAATGGGAGTTAAACGCCCAAACTGGCACTAAAGCTGGTGTTTAACTCCAAGAGGAGTCTCTGCACGAAATTTGCTTCATTGCTCAGCCCAAGCACACACCAAGTGGGCCCGGAAGAGGATTTTTATGTCATTTACTCATTTCTGTACACCTTAGGCTACTAGTTCTTATAAGTAGGACCTTTTACTATTGTATTAGAAGACTTTTGGTAGCTATCTTCATTTTGTATGCTATCTTAGATCATTGGGAGGCTGGCCATTCGGCTATGCCTAGACCTCATGCTTATGTATTTTCAACGGTGGAGTTTCTACACACCATAGATTAAGGTGTGGAGCTCTGCTGTACCTCGAGTATTAATGCAATTACTATTGTTCTTCCATTCAATTCCGCTTGTTCTTGTTCCAAGATATCACTTGTTCTTCAACTTGATGAATGTGATGATCCGTGACACTCATCATCATTCTCACCCATGAACAAAGTGACTGACAACCACTCTTGTTCTACAAGCAACCAAGGCTCTAGTGAATATCTCTTGGGTTCTTTAACCGGAATTTTCGTGGTATAGGCGAGAACTGATGGCGGCATTCAAGAGAATCCGGAAGGTCTAACCTTGTCTGTGGTATTCTGAGTAGGATTCAATGACTGAATGACTGTGACGTGCTTCAAACTCCTGAGGGCGGGGCGTTAGTGACAGACGCAAAAGAATCACAGGATTCTATTCCGGCCTGATTAAGAACCGACAGATGAATTCCGCTATGCTGTGACAGAGCATATGCAATCGCTTTCACTGAGAGGATGGGAGGTAGCCACTGACAACGGTGAAACCCTTGCTTAAGCTTGCCATGGAAAGGAGTAAGAAGGATTGGATGAAGGCAGTAGGAAAGCAGAGAGACGGAAGGGAAGGCATCTTCATGCGCTTATCTGAAGTTCCTACCAATGAATTACATAAGTATCACTATCTTTATCTTTTATGTTATTTTCGTTCATCACCATATCCATTTGAGTTTGCCTGACTAAGATTTACAAGATGACCATAGCTTGCTTCATACTAACAATCTCCGTGGGATCGACCCTTACTCGCGTAAGGTTTATTACTTGGACGACCCAGTGCACTTGCTGGTTTGTTGTGCGAAGTTGTGTAATGCCATGGTATTGAGCTACCACGTTTTTGGAGCCATTACCGGGGATTATGAGAGTTGTGAAAAAGTATTGTTCACAATTTCGCGCACCAAGTTTTTGGCGCCGTTGCCGGGGATTGTTCTAGTTTTGAGCAAGCTTTTGGTAACATCAGTGCCAAGATCCGGCAACAACATCAAGTTTTTGGTGTTATTGCCAGGGATTGTTGAGTTTGGACAACTGACGGTTCATCTTGTTGCTTAGATTAGGTATTTATTTTTTCGAAATTCTTGAAGATGAATTCTAGAGTTTCATGATGATTTGTTGAAATCTAGCTGGCTGAGAAGCCATGTCTAATCTCATTGGACCGAGGTTCCAACTTATCACCACAAGAGCTTGTTGATTTCTTATCAATCTTGCTTTTGGAGCAGTGATCTGCTAAGGCTTGGCTGACCTTTGGTCATGTCTAGTGTTTTGGACCGAAGCTTTCTTTGAGAGCTTGGCTGGCTGTGAAGCCATGTCTAATTCCTGGACCGGAGTCTTAGACTAGCATTGCACTGATTCCTGGAATTCTCATTAAGAATTTTGATACCTTTTTCCACTTAATTTTTGAAAAACACAAAAAATTTTACAAAATCATAAAAACCAAAAATATTGTTGTTTCTTATTGAGACACTAGTCTCATCATAAGTTTGGTGTCAATTGCATGCATTCATATGTCTTAGTGATCTTCAAGATGTTCTTGATGATTTACTTGCTCTGATCTTTGAATTCTATTGACTTGAGTGTTTTGTGTGTCTCATATGCATTTTCATTTTGTTAGTGTCAGTAGTATACAAACTGCTAAGTTTGGTGTCTTGCATGCATTGTTATTTGATTCTTGTTGCATTTTGGTTTGTCCTTATTATTGAAAATCCAAAAATATTTTTAATTTGTGTCTTTTCAAGTCAATAATACAGAGAATTGAAGATTCAGAACATACAGCAGAGGAATTGCACAGAAAAAGCTGGGCGTTCAAAACGCCCAGTGAAGAAGGACAGACTGGCGTTTAAACGCCAGCCAGGGTACCTGGTTGGGCGTTTAACGCCCAAAAGGGTAGCATTTTGGGCGTTAAACGCCAGAATGGATACCATTCTGGGCGTTTAACGCCAGGATGGCTAGAAGGGAAGATTCTGTTTTCAAATCAAATTTTTTTCTAAGTTTTCAAAATCTTTTCAAAATCAAATCTTTTTCAAATCAATTTTTCAATCAAATCTTTTTCAAAACCAATTTCCTTCCATTTTTAAAGATACTTACTATCAATTAATGATTTGATTCAACATTTCAAGTATGTTACCTTTTCTGTTGAGAAAGGTTTAATGTTTGAATCATATCTTTTCTTGTTAGTCAAGTTTCTAATTTTCAAACCAAATCTTTTTAAAATGTTTTTCAAATCATATCTTCTTAATCACATTTCTTTTAAATCAATCATATCTTCTTAACCACATCTTTTTCAAAATAGTTTTCAATCAAATCCTTTTGATTTCTAATTTCAAAATCTTTTCAAAAATCACTTGATTTCTTTTCCATTTTCATTTTCGAAAATTAAGTAATGTTTTTCAAAAATGTTTTCAAAATTTTTCACTTGATTTTCGAAAATTACTTCCCTCCTTCTCACATCCTTCTATTTATGGACTAACACTATCCCTTAATGCAAAATTCGAACTCCATCTTCTTTGATAAGTTCGAATTTTCTACTTCTGTCTTCTACTCTTCTTTTCCTCTGACACTTCAAGGAATCTCTATACTGTGACATAGAGGATTCCACATTTTCTTGTTCTCTTCTCTTTCTTATGAGCAGGAGCAAAGACAAAGGCATTCTTGTTGAGGCTGATCCTGAACCTGAAAGGACCTTGAAGAGAAAGCTAAGAGAAGCCAAAGCACAACTCTCTTTAGAGCACCTGAACGAACTCCTCAAGGAGGAAGAACAAATGGCAGCCGAAAACAACAACAATGCCAACAATGCAAGGAAGGTGCTTGGTGACTTTACTGCACCTACTCCCGATTTCTATGGGAGAAGCATCTCTATCCCTGCCATTGGAGCAAACAACTTTGAGCTTAAGCCTCAATTAGTAACTCTAATGCAACAGAATTGCAAGTTCCATAGACTTCCACTGGAAGATCCTCATCAGTTTTTAGCTGAGTTCTTGCAAATCTGTGACACTGTCAAGACTAATGGGGTTGACCCTGAGGTCTATAGACTTATGCTATTCCCTTTTGCTGTAAGAGACAGAGCTAGAACATGGTTGGACTCTCAACCTAAAGAAAGCCTGGACTCTTGGGAAAAGCTAGTCAATGCCTTCTTGGCAAAGTTCTTTCCACCTCAAAAATTGAGTAAGCTTAGAGTGGAAGTCCAAACCTTCAGACAGAAGGAAGGAGAATCCCTCTATGAAGCTTGGGAAAGATACAAACAATTGATCAGAAAGTGTCCCACTGATATGCTTTCTGAATGGAGCATCATAGGTATTTTCTATGATGGTCTCTCTGAACTGTCCAAGATGTCTTTGGATAGCTCTTCTGGAGGATCTCTTCATCTGAAGAAGACGCCTACTGAAGCTTAAGAACTGATTGAAATGGTTGCAAATAACCAATTCATGTACACTTCTGAAAGAAATCCTGTGAACAATGGGACTAGTCAGAAGAAAGGAGTTCTTGAGATTGACACTCTGAATGCCATATTGGCTCAGAACAAAATATTGACTCAACAAGTCAATATGATTTCTCAAAGTCTGTCTGGAATGCAAAATACACCAAGCAGTACTAAGGAAGCTTCATCTGAGGAAGAAGCTTATGATCCTGAGAACCCTTCAATAGAAGAGGTGAATTACATGGGAGAACCCTATGGAAACACCTATAATCCTTCATGGAGGAATCATCCAAATCTTTCATGGAAGGATCAACAGAGACCTCAACAAGGTTTCAATAATAATAATGGTGGAAGAAACAGGTTTAGCAACAGCAAGCCTTTTCCATCATCTTCTCAGCAACAGACAGAGAGTTCTAAGCAGAATACTTCTGATTTAGCAACCATGGTCTCTGATCTAATCAAGACCACTCAAAGTTTCATGACTGAAACAAGGTCTTCCATTAGAAATTTGGAAGGACAAGTGGGTCAGCTGAGCAAGAAAATTACTGAACTCCCTCCAAGTACTCTCCCAAGCAATACAGAAGAAAATCCAAAAGGAGAGTGCAAGGCCATCAACATGGCCGAATTTTGGGAGGAAGAAGAGGCAGTGAACGCCACTGAAGAAGGCCTCACTGGGCGTCCACTGGCCTCCAATGAGTTCCCTAATGAGGAACCATGGGAATCTGAGGCTCAAAATGAGACCATAGAGATTCCTTTGGACTTACTTCTGCCATTCATGAGCTCTGATGAGTATTCTTCCTCTGAAGAGGATGAGTATGTCACTGAAGAGCAAGTTGCCAAATACCTTGGAGCAATCATAAAGCTAAATGACAAGTTATTTGGAAATGAGACTTGGGAGGATGAACCCCCTTTGCTCACCAAAGAACTGGATGACTTGTCTAGGCAGAAACTGCCTCAAAAGAGGCAGGACCCTGGGAAGTTTTCAATACCTTGTACCATAGGCACCATGACCTTCAAGAAGGCCTTGTGTGACTTAGGGTCAAGTGTAAACCTCATGCCCCTCTCTGTAATGGAGAAGCTAGGGATCTTTGAGGTACAAGCTGCAAGAATCTTACTAGAGATGGCAGACAACTCAAGAAAACAAGCTTATGGACTTGTAGAGGATGTTTTGGTGAAGATTGAAGACCATTACATCCCTTCTGATTTCATAGTCCTAGAGACTGGGAAGTGCATGGATGAATCTATCATCCTTGGCAGACCCTTCCTAGCCACAGCAAAGGCTGTGATTGATGTTGATAGAGGAGAGTTGATCATTCAAGTGAATGAAGAATCCTTGGTGTTTAAGGCCCAAGGATATCCCTCTGTCATCATGGAGAGGAAGCATGAAGAGCTTCTCTCAAAACAGAGCCAAACAGAGCCCCCACAGTCAAACTCTAAGTTTGGTGTTGGGAGGCCACAACCAAACTCTAAGTTTGGTGTTGAACCCCCACATTCAAACTCTAAGTTTGGTGTTGGGAGGTTCCAACACGGTTCTGAGCATTTCTGAGGCTCCATGAGAGTCCTCTGTCAAGCTAATGACACTAAAGAAGCGCTTGTTGGGAGGCAACCCAATGTTTTATACTTAATTATTTTCTTTTGTTATTTTATCTTTTTTGTAGGTTGATGATCATAAGAAGTCACAAAAACAATGAAAAAAGCAAAAACAGAATGAAAAACAGGAAGAAAAACAGCACACCCTGGAGGAAGATGCTGCTGGCGTTTAAACGCTAGTAAGCCTAGCAGTTGGGCGTTTAACGCCCAGTCTGGCACCATTCTGGGCGTTTAACGCCAGAAAGGGGCACCAGACTGGCGTTAAACGCCAGGAAAGGGCAAGAACCTGGCGTTAAACGCCAGGAATGGGCACCAGCCCGGCGTTTAACGCCAGAATTGGCTCAAAACGTGAATTTTGATGCCATTTGGTGCAGGGATGACTTTTCCTTGACACCACAGGATCTGTGGACCCCACAGGACCCCACCACCACTCTCTCTCTTCTTCCCCCATTCACCAATCACCTCAACACCTCTTCCCCAAAAACCCTTCACCTATCAAATCCCATCTTTCTCTTCACCACTCACATCCATCCTTCATAAATCCCCACCAACCTCACCCTTCAAATTCAAACCACTTTCCCTCCCAAACCCACCCATAATGGCCGAACCATTACCCCCTCTCTCCTATATATACCCTTCTTCAACCCTTCATTTTCACACAACCTAAACACCACTTCTCCCCCTCTTTGGCCGAACACACCACCATCTCCCTCTTCCTCATTTCTTCTTCTTCTTCTACTCTCTTCTTTCTTCTTTTGCTCGAGGACGAGCAAACATTTTAAGTTTGGTGTGGTAAAAGCATTGCTTTTTGTTTTTCCATAACCATTTATGGCATCCAAGGCCGGAGAAACCTCTAGAAAGAGGAAAGGGAAGGCAAAAGCTTCCACCTCCGAGTCATGGGAGATGGATAGGTTCATCTTAAGGGTGCATCAAGACCACTTCTATGAAGTTGTGGCCTTGAAGAAGGTGATCCCCGAGGTCCCCTTTTCACTCAAAAAGGGTGAATATCCGGAGATCCGACATGAGATCCGAAGAAGAGGTTGGGAAGTTCTTACCAACCCCATTCAACAAGTCGGAATCTTGATGGTTCAAGAGTTCTATGCCAATGCATGGATCACCAAGAACCATGACCAAAGTGTGAACCCGAATCCAAAGAATTATCTTACTATGGTTCGGGGGAAATACTTGGATTTTAGTCCGGAGAGTGTGAGGGTGGCGTTCAACTTGCCTATGATGCAAGGAGATGAACATCCTTACACTAGAAGGATCAACTTTGATCAAAGGTTGGACCAAGTCCTCACAGTCACATGTGAAGAGGGCGCCCAATGGAAGAGAGATTCAAGAGGAATGCCGGTTCAATTGAGAAGGCATGACCTCAAGCCCGTGGCTAGAGGATGGTTAGAGTTCATACAGCGCTCAATCATTCCCACTAGCAACCGGTCCGAAGTTACCATAGACCGGGCTATCATGATCCATAGCATCATGATTAGAGAAGAAATAGAGGTTCATGAGGTTATAGCCCAAGAACTCTATAAGGTGGCGGACAAGTCCTCTACCTTGGCAAGGTTAGCCTTTCCTCATCTCATTTGTCACCTCTGTTATTCAGTTGGAGTTGACATAGATGGAGACACCCCCATTGAGGAGGACAAACCCATCACTAAGAAGAGGATGGAGTACACAAGAGATCCCACTCATCATGAGATCCCTGAGATTCCTCAAGGGATGAATTTTCCTCCACAAAACTATTGGGAGCAACTAAACACCTCCCTAGGAGAATTGAGTTCCAACATGGGACAACTAAGGGTGGAGCATCAAGAACACTCCATCATCCTTCATGAAATTAGAGAAGATCAAAGAATCATGAGGGAGGAGCAACAAAGACAAGGAAGAGACATTGAGGAGCTCAAGCACTCCATAGGATCTTCAAGAGCAAGAAAGAGCCGCCATCACTAAGGTGGACCCGTTCTTTGATTTCCTTGTTCTTTATTCTTCTGTTTTTCGAATTTTAGTGCTTATGTTTATCCATATTTGTGTCTTGTGATCATTAGTGTCTTAGTGTCTATGCCTTAAAGTTATGAATGTCCTATGAATCCATCACCTTTCTTGAATAAAAATGTGTTTAATTGAAAAAGGAGGAATTGCATGAATTTTGAATTTTATAACAGTTTAATTATTTTGATGTGGTGGCAATATTTTTGTTCTCTGAATGTATGCTTAAACAGTGCATATGTATCTTGAATTTGTGGTTCATGAATGTTGGCTCTTGAAAGAATGATAAAAAAGGAGACATGTTACTGAGGATCTGAAAAATCATTAAAATGATTCTTGAAGCAAGAAAAAGCTATTCAAAAAAAAAAAAAAGAAAAATCGAAAAAAAAAACGAAAAAATATATATATATAGAGAAATAAAGAGTTGTGATCCAAGGCAAATAAGAGTGTGCTTAAGAACCCTGGACACCTCTAATTGGGGACTTTAGCAAAGCTGAGTCACAATCTGAAAAGGTTCACCCAATTATGTGTCTGTGGCATGTATGTATCCGGTGGTAATACTGGAAGACAGAGTGCTTTGAGCCACAGCCAAGACTCAATAAGTAGCTATGTTCAAGAATCATCATACTTTACTAGGAGAATCATTAACACTATCTGGACTCTGAGTTCCTAAAGAAGCCAACCATTCTGAATTTCAAAGGATAGAGTGAGATGCCAAAACTATTCAGAGGCAAAAAGTAAAAGCCCCGCTCATCTAATTAATACTGATCTTCACAGATGTTTTTGGAATTCATTGCATATTCTCTTCTTTTTATCTTGTTTGATTTTCAGTTGCTTGGGGACAAGCAACAATTTAAGTTTGGTGTTGTGATGAGCGGATAATTTGTATACTTTTTGGCATTGTTTTTAGTATGTTTTTGTTATGATCTAGTTAGTTTTTAGTATATTTTTATTAGTTTTTAGCTAAAATTCACTTTTCTGGACTTTACTATGAGTTTGTGTGTTTTTCTGTGATTTCAGGTATTTTCTGGCTGAAATTGAGGGACCTGAGCAAAAATCTGATTCAGAGACCAAAAAGGATTGCAGATGCTGTTGGATTCTGACCTCCCTGCACTCGAAGTGGATTTTCTGGAGCTACAGAAGCCCAATTAGCGCGCTCTCAACGGCGTTGGAAAGTAGACATCCTGGGCTTTCCAGCAATATATGATAGTTCATACTTTGCCCAAGATTTGATGGCCCAAACCGGCGTTCAAAGTCACCTCAAGAAATCCCAGCGTTAAACGCTGGAACTGGCACCCAAATGGGAGTTAAACGCCCAAACTGGCACTAAAGCTGGCGTTTAACTCCAAGAGGAGTCTCTGCATGAAATTTGCTTCATTGCTCAGCCCAAGCACACACCAAGTGGGCCCGGAAGAGGATTTTTATGTCATTTACTCATTTCTGTACACCTTAGGCTACTAGTTCTTATAAGTAGGACCTTTTACTATTGTATTAGAAGACTTTTGGTAGCTATCTTCATTTTGTATGCTATCTTAGATCATTGGGAGGCTGGCCATTCGGCCATGCCTAGACCTCATGCTTATGTATTTTCAACGGTGGAGTTTCTACACACCATAGATTAAGGTGTGGAGCTCTGCTGTACCTCGAGTATTAATGCAATTACTATTGTTCTTCCATTCAATTCCGCTTGTTCTTGTTCCAAGATATCACTTGTTCTTCAACTTGATGAATGTGATGATCCGTGACACTCATCATCATTCTCACCCATGAACAAAGTGACTGACAACCACTCTTGTTCTACAAGCAACCAAGGCTCTAGTGAATATCTCTTGGGTTCTTTAACCGGAATCTTCGTGGTATAGGCGAGAACTGATGGCGGCATTCAAGAGAATCCGGAAGGTCTAACCTTGTCTGTGGTATTCTGAGTAGGATTCAATGACTGAATGACTGTGACGTGCTTCAAACTCCTGAGGGCGGGGCGTTAGTGACAGACGCAAAAGAATCACTGGATTCTATTCCGGCCTGATTGAGAACCGACAGATGAATTCCGCTATGCTGTGACAGAGCATATGCAATCGCTTTCATTGAGAGGATGGGAGGTAGCCACTGACAACGGTGAAACCCTTGCTTAAGCTTGCCATGGAAAGGAGTAAGAAGGATTGGATGAAGGCAGTAGGAAAGCAGAGAGACGGAAGGGAAGGCATCTTCATGCGCTTATCTGAAGTTCCTACCAATGAATTACATAAGTATCACTATCTTTATCTTTTATGTTATTTTCGTTCATCACCATATCCATTTGAGTTTGCCTGACTAAGATTTACAAGATGACCATAGCTTGCTTCATACTAACAATCTCCGTGGGATCGACCCTTACTCGCGTAAGGTTTATTACTTGGACGACCCAGTGCACTTGCTGGTTAGTTGTGCGAAGTTGTGTAATGCCATGGTATTGAGCTATGGTGCACGAAATTGCAATAACACTTTTGCAATCCCGCACAACTAACCAGCAAGTGTACTGGGTCGTCCAAGTAATACCTTGCGTGAGCAAGGGTCGATCCCACAGAGATTGTCGGCTTGGAGCAAGCTATGGTTATCTTGTAAATCTTAGTCAGGATATCAGAAATTATCAGGATTGATTGTGAAAAGCAAAAGAACATGAAATGATTACTTGTTTTGCAGTAATGGAGAATAGGTTGAGGTTTGGAGATGCTCCATCTTCTGAATCTCTGCTTTCCTACTGTCTTCTTCTTCAGTCACGCGAGTCTCCTTCCATGGCAAGCTGTATGTAGGGTTTCACCGTTGTCAATGGCTACCTCCCATCCTCTCATTGGAACGATTCCTAATGCCCTGTCACGGCACGGCATTCCATCTGTCGGTTCTCAATCAGACCGGAGTAGAATCCAGTGATTCTTTTGGCGTCTGTCACTAACGCCCCGCCTTCAGGAGATTGAAGCACGTCACAGTCATTCAGTCATTGAATCCTACTCAGAATACCACAGACAAGGTTTAGACCTTCCGGATTCTCTTGAATGCCGCCATCAGTCTAGTTTATACCACGAAGATTCCGGTTAAAGAACCTAAGAGATAACTACTTAATCTAAGATAGAACGGAGGTGGTTGTCAATCACACGTTCATGGTTGAGAATGATGATGATTGTCACGGATCATCACATTCATCCGGGTTAAGAACAAGTATTATCTTAGAATGGAAGCAAGCATGATTGAATGAGAAACAGTAGTAATTGCATTAATCCATCAAGACACAGCAGAGCTCCTCACCCCCAAGCATGGGGTTTAGAGACTCATGCTGTGGAAAACGTGTACAATGTCATAAGGTTGTCAAAAAGTTGCATAAGGTCCTGATACAATGTCAAAAGATCCTATAAGTAGTAAACTAGTATCCTAAGGTTTACAGAAATGAGTAAATGACAGAAAAAATCCACTTCCGGGCCCACTTGGTGTGTGCTTGGGCTGAGCAATGAAGGAATTTCGTGTAGAGACCTTTTCTGGAGTTAAACGCCAGTTCTTATGCCAGTTTGGGCGTTTAACTCCAAATTTCATGCCAGTTCCGGCGTTTAACGCTGGAATTTCTGTAGGTGACTTTGAGCGCCGGTTTGGGCCATCAAATCTTGGGCAAAGTATGGACTATTATATATTGCTGGAAAGCCCAGGATGTCTACTTTCCAATGCCGTTGAGAGCGCGCCAATTGGGCTTCTGTAACTCCAGAAAATCCGCTTCGAGTGCAGGGAGGTCAGAATCCAACAGCATCTGCAGTCCTTTTTGGTCTCGGAATCAGATTTTTGCTCAGGACCCTCAATTTCAGCCAGAAAATACCTGAAATCACAGAAAAACACACAAACTCATAGTAAAGTCCAGAAAAGTGAATTTTAGCTAAAAACTAATAAAAATACACTAAAAACTAACTAGATCATACTAAAAACATACTAAAAACAATGCCAAAAAGCATACAAATTATCCGCTCATCACAACACCAAACTTAAATTGTTGCTTGTCCCCAAGCAACTGAAAATCAAAGGAGGATAAAAAGAAGAGAATATACTATAGACTCCAAAATATCAAGGAAACATAGCTCCAATTAGATGAGCGGGACTAGTAGCTTTTTGCCTCCGAACAGTTTTGGCATCTCACTCTATCTTTTGAAGTTCAGAATAATTGGCATCTATGAGAACTCAGAACTCAGATAATGTTATTGATTCTCCTAGTTAAGTATAATGATTCTTGAACATAGCTAGTATATGAGTCTTGGCTGTGGCCCAAAGCACTCTGTCTTCCAGTATTACCACCGGATACATACATGCCACAGACACATAATTGGGTGAACCTTTTTTGATTGTGACTCAGCTTTGCTAAAGTCCCCAATTAGAGGTGTCCAGGGTTCTTAAGCACACTCTTGTTGCCTTGGATCACAACTTCATATTTTTTTTCTTCTCTTTTCTTTCTCTCTTTTTTTTTTTTTTTCGAAAATTTTTTTTTTGAATATTGCTTTTTCTTGCTTCAAGAATCAATTTGATAATTTTTCAGATCCTCAATAACAGTTCTCTTTCTCCTCATTCTTTCAAGAGCCAACAAATTTAACATTCTTAAAAACAACAAATTCAAGAGACATATGCACTGTTCAAGCATTCATTCAGAAAACAAAAAGTATTGTCACCACATCAAGCTAATTCAACTAGTTTCAGAGATAAGTTTCGAAATCCTGTACTTCTTGTTCTTTTGTGGTTAAAGCATTTTTCATTTAAGAGAGGTGATGGATTCATAGGACATTCATAACTTTAAGGCATAAACTTTAATTTTATTAATTATGAATTAAAACAAGACTCAAAAATAGATATAGAATGAGACTAGAAAAACGAAAAATAAAAACAAAACTCAAGGAAATAAATAAAAAAAAAACGAAAAACAGAGGCTCCTAATGATAGAGGTTTTCACAGAGTTAGGACTCAACAACCTTGATTTTGAGAAGTAGATGCTCCCTCAGCTTGAGAGGAGAACTTTTGGCGTTTCAGTTCTTGGATTTCACGCCCCTGCTTCTCTTGCTCCTTCAGCAATTTGCAGAGCATGCAGTTCTGATTCTGCTGTTCTTCCTTCAGTTGCTCCATAGTCTCTTGCAGCTTGTTAATAGATGCTTCTAGGCTGGACCAGTAGTCAATTCTTGGGAATTCAGGGAGGAATTCCTGCGCCCTCCTCTTGATGGAGTTGTCTTGCACTTGTCCTTCCATTGACTTCTTGGTGATTGGGTGTTCAATGGGTATGAACTCATCTACTCCCATCTTCACCCCAGCCTCTTTACAGAGCAAGGAAATCAAGCTTGGGTAGGCCAATTTGGCTTCAGTGGAATTCTTATTTGCAATTGTGTAGATCTCACAAGCAATCACATGATGAACCTCCACTTCTTTTCCAAGCATAATGCAATGGATCATCACTGCTCTCTTGATGGTGACCTCAGAACGGTTGCTAGTGGGCAATATGGAACGCCCAATAAAGTCTAGCCAACCTCTTGCAATTGGCTTGAGGTCTCCCCTCTTGAGTTGGTTTGGGACACCCTTTGAATTGGTTATCCACTTAGTCCCAGGGAGGCAAATGTCCTCTAGAACTTGATCCAACCCTTTATCTACTCTCACCATCCTCCTATTGAAGGAGTCGGGATCATCTTGTAGTTGAGGTAGTTTGAAGATTTCTCTTATTTTGTCCAGATGAAAGTACATAACTTTCCCTCTGACCATGGTTCTGTAGGTATGGTAAGCAGTTCCAGTCATTCTCTGCTTATCTGTCAGCCACAGATTAGAGTAGAATTCCTAAACCATGTTCCTTCCAACCTTTGTCTCAGGATTGGTCAGAACTTCCCAACCTCTGTTTCGAATTTGCTCTTGGATCTCCGGATATTCATCTTCTTTCAGATCAAATTTAACTTCCGGGATCACTGACCTCAGACCCATTATTTTGTGATAATGGTCTTCATGTTCTTTGGTTAAGAACTTCTCTTGATTCCAAAGATTCTTTGGATTAGTCTCTTTCTTTCCTCTTGAGTTGGTTTGTTTTCCCTTGGGAGCCATGATCTTGATAAATCTTGGCTTAGTGATCACGGAAAAGCACACCAAACTTAGAGGTTTTGCTTGTCCTCAAGCAAAAAGAAAAGAAAGAAGAGAAGAGAGAGAGAGAGGAAGAGGAAATTCGAATGGTGTGAGGAAGGAGGGGTGAGAAACGTGCATTCATAGAGTGGGGGGGAGGAGAAATTCGAAAACAAAAGAGAGATTTGAAAGGAAATTTGAAAAGATATGGAAAGAATTTGAGAAAAGGGTGAGTTTTTGAAGAAGATTTGAGATTATTTTGAAATAGATTTGAAGAATGGTTTTGATTTGTGAAGATTTGAAAGTAAATGATGAAAGGTTGAAGTGCATTTATGTAGAAGATTATGGGTGAAAAGAGGAAAGTTTGAAAAAATTTGAGTTGAAAACAAAAATGTGGTCCCCCCACCTTTCTGGCGTTAAACGCCCAGAATGGCACCCATTCTGGCGTTTAACGCCCACTTGGCACCCCTTTTGGGTGTTTAACGCCCAGCCAGGTACCCTGGCTGGCGTTAAACGCCAGAAAGCCTTCCTCACTGGGCGTTTTTCTGAACGCCCAGTGATGCTGCACACCTGGCGTTAAACGCCCAGAATGGTGCCCATTCTGGCGTTTAACGCCCAAAATGGCACCATTCCTGGCGTTAAACGCCCAGAATGGTACCCATTCTGGCGTTTAACGCCCAAAATGCCCCTTACTGGCGTTTTTTCGCCAGTAAGCTCATTTTCTCTGCTTTTTGAGCTGAATCCTTCTGTAACTCTGTGAATTCCTTCATTTTTGATATTTGCCTCTGTAAGAACTAATCATACAACCTACTAATGACTGGGTTGCCTCCCAGCAAGCGCTTCTTTACTGTCTTTAGCTGGACTTTCACTGAGAATCACTCAAGTCTCAGTTCTGAGCATTCCTGCTCAAAATTCCCTTCAAGATAATGCTTGATTCTCTGTCCATTAACAATGAACTTCTTATCAGAATCAATATCCTGAAGCTCAACATATCCATATGGTGACACTCCTGTAATCACATACGGACCCCTCCAACGGGATTTGAGTTTTCCTGGAAACAGTTTGAGCCTAGAGTTGAAGAGCAGAACTTTTTGTCCTGGCTCAAAGACTCTGGTTGACAATTTCTTGTCATGCCATTTCTTTGCCTTTTCCTTATAAATTTTTGCATTTTCAAAGGCATTGAGTCTGAACTCCTCTAGCTCATTTAGCTGGAGCAGTCTTTTTTCACCCGCTAACTGTGCATCCATGTTTAGGAATCTGGTTGCCCAGTAGGCTTTATGTTCCAGTTCCACAGGCAAATGGCAGGCCTTCCCATATACCAGTTGGTATGGGGAGGTTCCTATAGGAGTCTTGAATGCTGTTCTGTATGCCCACAGAGCATCATCCAAGCTCTTTGCCCAATCCTTTCTTCGGGCCATCACAGTCCGTTCCAGGATTCTCTTTAGCTCTCTGTTAGAGACCTCAGCTTGCCCATTTGTCTGTGGATGATACGGAGTTGCCACTTTGTGGCTAATTCCATATCTAACCATAGCAAGGTGTAGCTGTTTATTGCAGAAATGAGTGCCCCCATCACTGATTAGTACTCTGGGAACGCCAAATCTGCTGAAAATGTTTTTCTGGAGGAATTTCAGTACGGTCTTAGTATCATTGGTGGGTGTAGCAATCGCTTCTACCCACTTAGATACATAGTCCACTGCCACCAGAATGTAAGTGTTTGAGTATGATGGTGGGAATGGCCCCATGAAGTCAATTCCCCATACATCAAACAAC
The DNA here is from genome assembly GCF_003086295.3 of Arachis hypogaea. Lineage (NCBI taxonomy): Eukaryota > Viridiplantae > Streptophyta > Magnoliopsida > Fabales > Fabaceae > Arachis > Arachis hypogaea. The sequence goes on from NC_092039.1 coordinate 85,574,204, forward strand.
TCTATCTCTAATATCCCTTGTTGAGGCATGGCATATCCATGAGGCAGGTTACCAGCTCTTTGGCAACTGTCACAGTTACGCACAAACTCTCGGGAATCTTTATAGAGAGTAGGCCAGTAGAAGCCACATTGGAGGACTTTAGTGGCTGTTCGCTCACTTCCAAAATGTCCTCCATACTGTGATCCATGGCAGTGCCATAGGATCCTTTGTGCTTCTTCTCTGGGTACACACCTGCGGATCACTCCGTCAGCACATCTCTTAAAGAGATATGGTTCATCCCAGAGGTAGTACTTGGCATCTGAAATTAATTTCTTTCTCTGCATATAGCTGTACTCCTTGGGTATGAACCTCACGGCTTTAAAATTTGCAATATCTGCAAACCATGGAGCTTCCTGAATGGCAAATAGTTGCTCATCTGGGAAAGTCTCTGAGATCTCAGTAGAAGGGAGGGACGCCCCAGCTACTGGTTCTATTCGGGACAGATGATCTGCTACTTGGTTCTCTGTCCCTTTTCTGTCTCTTATTTCTATATCAAACTCTTGCAGAAGCAACACCCATCTAATGAGCCTGGGTTTTGAATCCTGCTTTGTGAGTAGATATTTAAGAGCAGCATGGTCAGTGTACACAACCACTTTGGATCCCACGAGATAGGGTCTAAACTTGTCAATGGCATAGACCACTGCAAGTAACTCTTTTTCTGTTGTTGTGTAGTTCTTCTGTGCGTCATTTAGAACACGGCTGGCATAGTAAATGACGTGCAGAAGCTTGTTATGCCTCTGTCCCAACACTGCACCAATGGCATGGTCACTGGCATCACACATTAGTTCAAATGGCAATGTCCAGTCTGGTGCAGAGATGACTGGTGCTGTGACCAGCTTAGCTTTCAGGGTCTCAAATGCCTGCAGACACTGTGTGTCAAACACAAATGGTGTGTCAGCAGCTAACAGGTTACTCAGAGGTTTTGCAATTTTCGAAAAATCCTTTATAAACCTTCTGTAGAATCCTGCATGCCCCAGAAAGCTTCTGATTGCCTTAACATTGGCAGGTGGTGGTAATTTTTCAATTACCTCTACCTTTGCCTTATCCACCTCTATCCCCTTGCTTGAAATTTTGTGCCCAAGGACAATTCCTTCAGTCACCATAAAGTGACATTTCTCCCAGTTTAAAACCAGGTTAGTCTCTTGGCATCTTTTTAAGACAAGTGCTAGGTGATTAAGACAGGAGCTAAATGAGTCTCCATATACTGAAAAGTCATCCATGAAGACTTCCAGAAATTTTTCTACCATATCTGAGAAGATAGAGAGCATGCACCTCTGAAAGGTTGCAGGTGCATTGCACAGACCAAAAGGCATCCTCCTATAGGCAAACACGCCTGAGGGGCAGGTGAATGCTGTTTTCTCTTGGTCCTGAGGGTCTACTGCAATTTGGTTGTAGCCTGAATAGCCATCCAAAAAGCAGTAATAATCATGGCCAGCTAGTCTTTCTAGCATTTGGTCTATGAATGGTAAAGGAAAATGATCCTTTCTGGTGGCTGTATTGAGCCTTCTGTAGTCAATACACATGCGCCACCCTGTGACTGTCCTAGTAGGAACCAGTTCATTTTTTTCATTATGAACCACTGTCATGCCTCCCTTTTTGGGAACAACTTGGACAGGGCTCACCCAGGGGCTATCAGAAATAGGATAAATTATCCCAGCCTCTAGTAATTTAGTGACCTCTTTCTGCACCACCTCCTTCATGGCAGGATTTAGCCTTCTCTGTGGTTGGACCACTGGTTTGGCATTATCCTCCAATAGGATCTTGTGCATGCATCTAGCTGGGCTAATACCCTTAAGATCACTTATGGACCACCCAAGAGCTGTCTTGTGTGTCCTTAGCACTTGAATCAGTGCTTCCTCTTCCTGTGAATTTAAAGCAGAGCTTATAATCACTGGAAAAGTGTCACCCTCTCCCAGAAATGCATATTTCAAGGATGATGGTAATGGTTTGAGTTCAGGCTTGGGAGGCTTGTCCTCCTCCTGAGGAATTTTCGAAAATTCCTTTGCCTCCTCTAGTTCTTCTTGATCAGGTTGGGCATCCTTGAAAATGTCCTCAAGCTCTGATTCTAGGCTCTCAGCCATATTGATCTCTTCTACCAGAGAGTCAATGATGTCAGCGCCTATGCAGTCAATTGGTGTGTCTGGATGCTGCATAGCTTTCACAGCATTCAACTTGAACTCATCCTCATTGACCCTCAAGGTTACTTCCCCTTTTTGTACATCAATGAGAGTTCGTCCAGTTGCTAGGAAGGGTCTTCCTAGAATGAGAGTTGCACTCTTGTGCTCCTCCATTTCCAGCACTACAAAGTCAGTGGGAAAGGCAAATGGCCCAACCTTGACAATCATGTCCTCAATTATGCCTGATGGGTATTTAATGGAGCCATCAGCAAGTTGGAGGCATATCCGGGTTGGTTTGACTTCTCCAGTCAACCCAAGCTTTCTGATAGTGGATGCAGGTATTAGATTGATGCTTGCTCCAAGATCACATAGAGCTGTCTTAGTGCAAGCACCTTCTAATGTGCATGGTATGATAAAGCTTCCTGGATCTTGAAGCTTTTCTGGTAAGCTTTTTAATATGACTGCACTGCATTCTTCAGTGAGAAACACTTTTTCAGTTTCTCTCCAATCCTTCTTATGACTTAAGATCTCTTTCATGAACTTAGCATAAGAAGGTATTTGCTCAAGTGCCTCTGCAAACGGAATCTTTATTTCAAGAGTCCTTAGATAGTCTGCAAAGCGGGCAAATTGCTTATCCTGTTCCGCTTGGCGGAGTTTTTGAGGATAAGGCATCTTGGCTTTATATTCTTCAACCTTAGATGCTGCAGGTTTATTCCTTACAGAAGTGGTTGAAGAAGCCTTGTTAGAGGGATTACTGTCAGCACTCTCAGGTGTCTGAGTCTCCCTTGGCGTATGAACGCCAGGAATGGGTGAAGTTTGGGCGTTAAACGCCAACTTCTCTCCCCTTTCTGGCGTTTGAACGCCAGAACTGGGCAAGGAATGGGCGTTTAACGCCAGCTTTCCTTCCCTTTCTGGCGTTTGAACGCCAACAATATTCCTCTCTGGGCTCTTACTGTCCTCAGAGGGATTTTGCACAGTGGTTTGGTTGTCCTCTGTCAATTGTTCCTTGTTTGGCTTTTTACTCTTCTGAGCAGTGTTATTCAGGGTCTTCCCACTCCTCAATTGAACTGCTTGACATTCCTCTGTTATCTGTTTGGATAATTGCTGTTTTGCTTGATTTAACTGCAGTTCTATGCTCTTGTTAGCAACTTTAGTTTCATTGAGCATCTCTTTAAAATCTGCTAACTGTTCTGTTATCAGGAGCAATTGTTGATTAAGCTCTGTTATCTGTTCTTGAGGACTAGGGTCAGTGACTACTGCCATGACCTCCTCTTTTGGAGAGAACTCATTGCTAGAGTATAAATATTGGTTTCTAGCAACAGTGTCTATAAGCTCTTGAGCTTCTTCAATTGTCTTCCTCATGTGTATAGATCCACCAGCTGAGTGGTCTAAAGACATCTGAGCTTTTTCTGTAAGCCCATAGTAGAAAATGTCTAACTGTACCCACTCTGAAAACATTTCAGAGGGACATTTCCTTAACATACCTCTATACCTCTCCCAAGCATTATAAAGGGATTCATTATCCTCTTGTTTAAAGCCTTGGATGTCCAGTCTTAACTGTGTCATCCTTTTTGGAGGGTAAAAATGATTCAGGAATTTGTCTGACAACTGTTTCCATGTCTTTATGCTTGCTGTAGGTTGGTTATTCAACCACCTTTTAGCTTTATCTTTTACAGCAAATGGAAACAATAATAGTCTGTAGACATCCTGATCTACCTCTTTATCATGTACTGTGTCAGCAATTTGTAAAAACTGTGCCAGAAACTCAGTAGGTTCTTCCTGTGGAAGACCGGAATACTGGCAATTTTGCTGCACTATGATAATGAGTTGAGGATTTAGTTCAAAGCTGCTTGCTTTGATGGGAGGTGTACAGATGCTACTCCCATATGCAGCTGTAATGGGGTTAGCATATGACCCCAGAGTCCTTTTGGACTGATTAGTCCCACTTGAGTCCATGATGGACAAAAGGGAAATGATAATGATTGCAAAGAGATAAATTTTGTTTTTGTTTTTTTTTTTTTGAATAAACGAAAAAAAAAAAATAAAATAAAATAAAACAAAATAAAATTCGAAAATCAAAAAGAGAATAAGATCAAAGCAAATTGAAAACTAAATCAATTAGTTAATTAAAAAGATTTTGAAAACAGCAATTAAAAAGATATGATTGAAAAATTATTTTGAAAAAGATATGATTGAGAAAATATGATTGCAAATAAAAATGATTAAAAAGATATGATTGAAAAATTTTTATGAAAAAGATTTGATTTTGAAAAAGAGGAAAGAGAAAAACACAAAAGACACTAAACTTAAAACTTTTAGAAAATCAAACACTAAATTTTCGAAAATTTTTAAGGAAAAACACAAAGGGGACACCAAACTTAAAACTTTTATGAATCAAAAAGGGACTAAGAACATGCAAAATTCGAAAATTAAAAGAAAAACAAAAGCATGCAAATGACACCAAACTTAGAATATGAAACTAGACTCAACTAAAAGACTCTAAACCAAAAATAAAAAGTCCTAATCTAAGCAACAAGATAAGCCGTCAGTTGTCCAAACTCAACAATCCCCGGCAACGGCGCCAAAAACTTGGTGCACGAAATTGCAATAACACTTTTGCAATCCCGCACAACTAACCAGCAAGTGTACTGGGTCGTCCAAGTAATACCTTGCGTGAGCAAGGGTCGATCCCACAGAGATTGTCGGCTTGGAGCAAGCTATGGTTATCTTGTAAATCTTAGTCAGGATATCAGAAATTATCAGGATTGATTGTGAAAAGCAAAAGAACATGAAATGATTACTTGTTTTGCAGTAATGGAGAATAGGTTGAGGTTTGGAGATGCTCCATCTTCTGAATCTCTGCTTTCCTACTGTCTTCTTCTTCAGTCACGCGAGTCTCCTTCCATGGCAAGCTGTATGTAGGGTTTCACCGTTGTCAATGGCTACCTCCCATCCTCTCATTGGAACGATTCCTAATGCCCTGTCACGGCACGGCATTCCATCTGTCGGTTCTCAATCAGACCGGAGTAGAATCCAGTGATTCTTTTGGCGTCTGTCACTAACGCCCCGCCTTCAGGAGATTGAAGCACGTCACAGTCATTCAGTCATTGAATCCTACTCAGAATACCACAGACAAGGTTTAGACCTTCCGGATTCTCTTGAATGCCGCCATCAGTCTAGCTTATACCACGAAGATTCCGGTTAAAGAACCTAAGAGATAACTACTTAATCTAAGATAGAACGGAGGTGGTTGTCAATCACACGTTCATGGTTGAGAATGATGATGATTGTCACGGATCATCACATTCATCCGGGTTAAGAACAAGTATTATCTTAGAATGGAAGCAAGCATGATTGAATGAGAAACAGTAGTAATTGCATTAATCCATCAAGACACAGCAGAGCTCCTCACCCCCAACCATGGGGTTTAGAGACTCATGCTGTGGAAAACGTGTACAATGTCATAAGGTTGTCAAAAAGTTGCATAAGGTCCTGATACAATATCAAAAGATCCTATAAGTAGTAAACTAGTATCCTAAGGTTTACAGAAATGAGTAAATGACAGAAAAAATCCACTTCCGGGCCCACTTGGTGTGTGCTTGGGCTGAGCAATGAAGGAATTTCGTGTAGAGACCTTTTCTGGAGTTAAACGCCAGTTCTTATGCCAGTTTGGACGTTTAACTCCAAATTTCATGCCAGTTCCGGCGTTTAACGCTGGAATTTCTGTAGGTGACTTTGAGCGCCGGTTTGGGCCATCAAATCTTGGGCAAAGTATGGACTATTATATATTGCTGGAAAGCCCAGGATGTCTACTTTCCAATGCCGTTGAGAGCGCGCCAATTGGGCTTCTGTAACTCCAGAAAATCCGCTTCGAGTGCAGGGAGGTCAGAATCCAACAGCATCTGCAGTCCTTTTTGGTCTCGGAATCAGATTTTTGCTCAGGACCCTCAATTTCAGCCAGAAAATACCTGAAATCACAGAAAAACACACAAACTCATAGTAAAGTCCAGAAAAGTGAATTTTAGCTAAAAACTAATAAAAATACACTAAAAACTAACTAGATCATACTAAAAACATACTAAAAACAATGCCAAAAAGCATACAAATTATCCGCTCATCAAGCTACCACGTTTTTGGAGCCATTACCGGGGATTATGAGAGTTGTGAAAAAGTATTGTTCACAATTTCGCGCACCAGAAAGAGATTTTGAATTTCAAAGTAGATGGGGATTATGAGGAAGAGTGGATGGATGTGATTGGTGAAGGGGTAATGGGGAAGAGAGATTGAGGTGATTGGTGAAGGGTATAGTGTTATTGGATTGTGTGAAGAAGAGAGGGGTGGGATAGGTGGGGATCCTGTGGGGTCCACAGATCTTGAGGTGTCAAGGATTTCTCATCCCTGCACCTTTTAGGCACGTAAAACGCCCTCTGTATGCAATCCTGGCATTTAACGCCAGACTGTAGCTTGTTTCTGGTGTTAAATGCCCAGATGTAGCCTGTTTCTGGCGTTTAATGCCAGCCTGATGCTTGTTTCTGGCATTAAACGCAAGCTTGGTGATTGTTTCTGGCGTTAAACGCCAGACAGATGATTGTTTCTGGCGTTTAAACGCTAGACAGCTCTTCCTCCAAGGTGTGCTTTTTCCTTTGCTGTTTTTAATTTTTGCAATTGTTTTGTGACTCCACATGATCATAAACCTAATAAAACATAAAAGAACAATAGGAATATAGATAAATAAAAATTGGGTTGCCTCCCAATAAGCACTTCTTTTATTGACTTGTCTGCCATCTCTAATGAGATTTTTGTAGCTTGTACCTCAAAGATCCCCAGTTTCTCCATTACAGAGAGTGGCATAAGATTTATACCTGACCCCAGGTCACACAGACTCTTCTCAAAGGTCATGGTGCCTATGGTACAAGGTATTAAGAATTTACCAGGATTTTATTTCTTTTGAGGTAAAGTTTGCTGAACCCATGTATTTAGTTCACTAAGGAGCAAGGGAGGTTCACCTTTCCAAGTCTCATTACCAAACAACTTGGCATTCCGCTTCATGATAGCCCTTAGATATTGAGCAACTTGCTCTTCAGTTACATCTTCATCATCTTCAGAGGAAGAATAGTTCTCAGAACTCATGAATGGCAGAAGGAAGTTTAATGGAATCTCTATGGTCTCTATATGAGCCTCGGATTCCTTTAGGTCCTCAATAGGGAACTCCTTTCTGTGGACGTCCCATGAGGTCTTCCTCATTGGGATTCACGTCCTCCCCTTCCTCTTTGGATTCAGCCATTTTGATTATATCAATGGCCTTGTACTCTCTTTTTGGATTATCTTCTGTATTGCTTGGGAGAGTACTAGGAGTAGTTTCAGTGATTTTCTTACTCAGCTAACCCATTTGTGCCTCCAAATTTCTAATGGAGGACCTTGTTTCACTCATGAAACTTAAAGTGGCCTTAGATAGATCAGAGACTATGTTCGCTAAGCTAGAGGGGCTCTGCTCAGAATTCTCTGTCTGTTGCTGAGAAGATGATGGAAAAGGCTTGCTATTGTTAAACCTGTTTCTTCCACCATTATTAAAGCGTTGTTGAGGCTTTTGTTGATCCTTCCATGAGAAATTTAGATGATTTTTCCATGAGAAATTATAGGTGTTTCCATAAGCTTCACCCATGTAATTCACCTCTGCCATTGCAGGGTTCTCAGGATCATAAGCTTCTTCTTCAGAAGTGCTTCTTTAGGGTCCTCTGAAGAAGAAGCTTATGATCTTGAGAACCCTGCAATAACAGAGGTAAATTATATGGGTGAACCTTATGGAAACACCTATAATTCATTATGGAGAAACCATCCAAATTTCTCATGGAAGGATCAACAAAAGCTTCAACAAGGCTTTAATAATGGTGGAAGAAATAGGCTCAGCAATATCAAGCCTTATCCATCATCTTCTCAGCAATAGACAGAGAATTCTGAATAGAGCACCTCTAACCTAGCAAACTTAGTCTTTGATCTGTCTAAGGCCACTTTAAGTTTCATGAGTGAAACAAGGTCCTCCATTAGAAATCTGGAGGCACAAGTGGGCCAGCTGAGTAAGAAAATCACTGAAACTCCTCCTAATACTCTCCCAATTAAGTAATACTGAAGAGAATCCAAAAAGAGAGTGCAAGGCCATTGATATAATCAACATGGCCGAACCTAGAGAGGAAGGAGAGGACGTGAATCCCAATGAGGAAGACCCCATGGGACGTCTCTCAAGCAAGAAGAGGAGTTCCCTATTGAGGACCCAAGGGAATCTGAGGCTCATATAGAGACCATAGAGATCCCATTAAACCTCCTTCTGCCATTCATGAGCTCTGAAGACTATTCTTCCTCTGAAGAGGATGAAGATGTAACTAGAGAGCAAGTTGCTCAATATCTAGGAGCTATCATGAAGCTGATTGCCAAGTTATTTGGTAATGAGACTTGGGAAGGTGAACCTCCCTTGCTCATTGGTGAACTAGGTACATGGGTTCAGCAAACTTTACCTCAAAAGAAACAAAATCCTGGTAAATTCATAATACCCTGCACCATAGGCACTATGATCTTTGAAAAAGCTCTGTGTGACCTGGGGTCAGGCATAAATCTTTTGCCACTCTCTGTAATGGAGAAGCTGGGGATCATTGAGGTACAGCCTACCATATTTTCATTACAATTGGTAGACAAGTCAGTAAGACAAGCTTATAGATTGGTAGAAGATGTGTTGGTAAAGGTTGAAGGCCTTTACATCCCTGCTGATTTCATAATCTTAGACACTAGGAAGGAGGAGGATGAAAGCATCATCCTTGGAAGACCTTTCCTAGCCACAGCAGGAGCTGTGATAGATGTTAACAAATGAGAATTAGTCCTTTAATTGAATGGGGACTACCTTATGTTTAAGGCTCAAAGATATTCTTCTTTAACAATGGAGAGGAAGCATGAAAAGCTTCTCTCAGTACAGAGTCAAACAAAGCCCCCACAATCAAACTCTAAGTTTAGTGTTGAGAGGCCACAACCAAACTCTAAATTTGGTGTTGAATCCCTACATCCAAACTCTAAGTTTGGTGTTGGGAGTCTATAGCATTGACCTGATCACCTGTGAGGTTCCATGAGAGCCCACTGTCAAGCTAGTGACATTAAAGAAGCGCTTATTAGGAGGAAACCCAATTTTTATTTATCTAATTTTATTTTTCTTTTAGTGTTCTTTAATGTTTTATTAGGTTCATGATCATGTGGAGTCACAAAAAAATACTAAAATTAAAAACAGAATCAAAAACAGCAGAAGAAAAATCACAATCTGGTGGAAGGACAGAGCATGGATCTGGTGTTGAACACCAGAAACATGTAGTAATCTGGCGTTTAAACGCCAGGATTGCACACTGAGAAAAGCTAGAGTTCAACGCCAGAAACATGCTGCAGATGGGCGTTGAACGCCCAGAACAAGCATAAAGCTGGCATTTAATGCCAGAAACAAGCATCAATCTGGCGTTAAACGCCAGGATTGCACTCAGATGGTGTTTTACACGCCTAATTGGTGCAGGGATGTTAAATCCTTGACTCCTCATGATCAGTGGACCCCACAGGATCTCCACCTACCTCAACTCACCTTCTCTCTTCTTCACCAATCACCTCAATCTCTCTTCCCTATCACCTCTTCACCACTCACATCCATCCATCTCTTTCCCACCCAATCCCACCCATATGGCCGAAACATACACATCTCTCCCTCTTCTCCATATCTTCTTTTTCTTCTTCCATTCCTTCTTTTTTTGCTCGAGGACGAGCAACATTCTAAGTTTGATGTGGTAAAAGCATAGCTTTTTTTTTGTTTTTTTATAACCATTGATGGCATCTAAGGCCAGAGAAACCTCAAGAAAAAGAAAAAAGGGAAGACAAAAGCTTCCACCTCCGAGTCATGGGAGATGGAGAGATTCATCTCAAAAATCCATAGCTCAGTAGTAGAGCATTTGACTGCAAATCAAGAGATCCCTGAGATACCTCAGGGGATACATGTTCCTCCACATAATTATTGGGAGCAACTAAGGATAGGAGCACCAAAAACACTAGGGATCAAGCAACAAAGGCAAGGAAGATACACAGAGGAGCTCAAAAAGCACCATTAGTCCTTCAAGAAGGTGCCACCATCACTAAGGTGGATTCATTCCTTGTTTTTATTTCTCTGTTTTTGAGTTTTTATGCTATATATGTGTTTATATTTTGTGTCTGATGAGCGGATAATTTGTACGCTTTTTGGCATTGTTTTTAGTATGTTTTTAGTATGATCTAGTTAGCTTTTAGTATATTTTTATTAGTTTTTAGTTAAAATTCACTTTTCTGGACTTTACTATGAGTTTGTGTGTTTTTCTGTGATTTCAGGTATTTTCTGGCTGAAATTGAGGGACCTGAGCAAAAATCTGATTCAGAGACTAAAAAGGACTGCAGATGCTGTTGGATTCTGACCTCCCTGCACTCGAAGTGGATTTTCTGGAGCTACAGAAGCCCAATTGGTACGCTCTCAACGGCGTTGGAAAGTAGACATCCTGGGCTTTCCAGCAATATATGATACTCTATACTTTGCCCAAGATTTGATGGCCCAAATCGGTGTACAAAGTCACCCTCAGAAATCCTAGCGTTAAACGCCGGAACTGGCACCAAAATGGGAGTTAAACGCCCAAACTGGCACTAAAGCTGGCGTTTAACTCCAAGAAGAGTCTCTACACGAAAATGCTTCATTGCTCAGCCCAAGCACACACCAAATGGGCCCGGAAGTGGATTTTTATGTTATTTACTCATCTCTGTACACCCTAGGCTACTAGTTCTCTATAAGTAGGACCTTTTACTATTGTATTGATATATCTGGGTAGTTATCTTTGTTTTGATGCTATCTTAGATCATTGGGAGGCTGGCCATTTGGCCATGCCTAGACCTTGTTCTTATGTATTTTCAACGGTGGAGTTTCTACACACCATAGATTAAGGTGTGGAGCTCTGCTGTACCTCGAGTATTAATGCAATTACTATTGTTCTTCTATTCAATTCCGCTTGTTCTTGTTCTAAGATATCACTTGTTCTTCAACTTAATGAATGTGATGATCCGTGACACTCATCATCATTCTCACCTATGAACGTGTGACTGACAACCACCTCCGTTCTACCTTCGATTGGGTGAATATCTCTTGGATTCCTGATACACGATGCATGGTTGATCGCCTGACAACCGAGTGCTCGCCTGACAAACGAGCCAGCCATTCCGTGAGATCAGAGTCTTTGTGGTATAGGCTAGAACTGATGGCGGCATTCAAGAGAATCCGGAAGGTCTAACCTTGTCTGTGGTATTCTGAGTAGGATTCAATGATTGAATGACTGTGACGTGCTTCAAACTCCTGAGGGCGGGGCGTTAGTGACAGACGCAAAAGAATCACTGGATTCTATTCCGGCCTGATCGAGAACCGACAGATGGATAGCCGTGCCGTGACAGGGTGCGTTGAACATTTCCACTGAGAGGATGGGAGGTAGCCACTGACAACGGTGAAACCCTTGCTTAAGCTTGCCATGGAAAGGAGGAAGAAGGATTGGATGAAGACAGTAGGAAGGCAGAGAGACGGAAGGGAAGGCATCTTCATACGCTTATCTGAAATTCCTACCAATGAATTACATAAGTATCTCTATCTTTATCTTTATGTTTTATGCGTTTATCACCGTACCCATTTGAGTTTGCCTGACTAAGATTTACAAGGTGACCATAGCTTGCTTCATACCAACAATCTCTGTGGGATCGACCCTTACTTGCGTAAGGTTTATTACTTGGACGACCCAGTACACTTGCTGGTCAGTTGTGCGAAGTTGTGTTTATGCCATGGTATTGAACACCAAGTTTTTGGATTCATTACCGGGGATTATTTGATTTGTGAAAAGTATTGATCACAATTTAGCATATCAAGTTTTTGGCGCCGTTGCCGGGGATTGTTCGAGTTTGGACAACTGACGGTTCATCTTGTTGCTTAGATTATGTATTTTTTTTTCGGAATTCTTGAAGATGGATTCTAGAGTTTCATGATGATTTGTTGAAGTCTGGCTGGCTGTGAAGCCATGTCTAATTTCATTGGACTGAGGTTTCAACTTATCATCACAAGAGCTTGTTGATTTCTATCAATCTTGCTGTTGGAGCAGTGATCTGCTAAGGCTTGGCTGGCCATTGGCCATGTCTAGTGTTTTGGACCGAAGCTTTCTTTGAAGGCTTGGCTGGCTGTGAAGCCATGTCTAATTCCTGGACCGGAGTCTTAGATTAGGATTGCACTGATTCCTGGAATTCTCATTAAGAATTCTGATACCTTTATTTTCTTTTTCCACTTAATTTTTGAAAAAAAATCCAAAAATATTTCTTGTTTGAGTCTAGTCTCATTTTAAGTTTGGTGTCAATTGCGTGTTTCTGTTTTTTTTAATTGCATGCATTCACGTGTCTTAGTGATCTTCAAGATGTTCTTGATGATTTCTTACTCTAATCTTTAAAATCTCTTGACTTGAGTGTTTTGGGTGTCTCATATGCATTCTCATTTGTGTCAGTAGTATACAAACTGCTAAGTTTGGTGTCTTGCATGCATTGTTATTTGATTCTTGTTGCATTTTGATTTTTCCTTATTATTAAAAATCCAAAAATATTTTTAATTTGTGTCTTCTCAAGTCAATAATATAGAGAATTGAAGATTCAGAACATACAGTAGAGGAATTACACAGAAAAAGCTGGGCGTTCAAAACGCCCAGTGAAGAAGGACAGACTGGCATTTAAACGCCAGCCAGGGTACCTGGTTGGGCGTTTAACGCCCAAAAGGGTATAGTTTTGGGCGTTAAACGCCAGAATGTGCACCATTCTGGGCGTTTAACGCCAGGATGGCACAAGAGGGAAGATTTTGTTTTTAATGCAGATTTTTTTTTTCAGTTTTCAAACTTTTTCAAAATCAAATCTTTTTCAAATCATATCTTTTCAATCATATGTTTTCAAAATTAATTTCTTTCTATTTTTTTTAAAAAAAAATACTTGCTATCAATTAATGATTTGATTCAACATTTCAAGTATGTTGCCTTTTCTGTTGAGAAAGGTTTAATGTTTGAATCATATCTTTTCTTGTTAGCCAAGTTTTTGATTTTCAAAATCAAATCTTTTTAAAATGTTTTTCAAATCATATCTTCTCAATCACATCTTTTTAAAGCTAATCATATCCTCTTAACCACATCTTTTTCAAAATAGTTTTCAATCAAATCTTTCTGATTTCTAATTTCAAAATCTTTTTCAAAAATCACTTGATTTCTTTTCCACTTTCATTTTCGAAAATAAATTAGTGTTTTTCAAAAATGTTTTCAAAATCTTTTACTTAATTTTCGAAAATTACTTCCCTTCTTCTCACATCCTTCTATTTATGGACTAACACTATTCCTTAATGCAAAATTCGAACTCCGTCTTCTTTGATAAGTTCGAATTTTCTACTTCTGTCTTCTACTTTTCTTTTCCTCTGACACCTAAAGGAATCTCTATACTGTGACATAGAGGATTCCACATTTTCTTGCTCCCTTCTCTTTCTTATGAGCAGGAGCAAGGACAAAAGCATTCTTGTTGAGGCTGATCCTGAACCTGAAAGGACCTTGAAGAGAAAGCTAAGAGAAGCCAAAGCACAACTCTCTGTAGAGGACCTAACAGAATTCTTCAAAGAAGAAGAACCTATGGCAACAGAAAACAACAACAATGCCAACAATGCAAGGAAGGTGCTGGGTGACTTTACTGCACCTACTCCCGACTTTTATGGGAGAAGCATCTCTATCCCTGCCATTGGAGCAAACAACTTTGAGCTTAAGCCTCAATTAGTTTCTCTAATGCAACAGAATTGCAAGTTCCATGGACTTCCATTGGAAGATCCTCATCAGTTTTTAGCTGAATTCTTGCAAATCTGTGACACTGTCAAGACTAATGGGGTTGACCCTGAGGTCTACAGACTTATGCTATTCCCTTTTGCTGTAAGAGACAGAGCTAGGACATGGTTGGACTCTCAACCTAAAGAAAGCCTGGACTCTTGGGAAAAGCTAGTCAATGCCTTCTTGGCAAAGTTCTTTCCACCTCAAAAATTGAGTAAGCTTAGAGTGGAAGTCCAAACCTTCAGACAGAAGGAAGGAGAATCCCTCTATGAAGCTTGGGAAAGATACAAACAATTAATCAGAAAGTGTCCTTATGACATGCTTTCTGAATGGAGCATCATAGGTATTTTCTATGATGGTCTGTCTGAACTGTCCAAGATGTCTTTGGATAGCTCTGCTGGAGGATCTCTTCATCTGAAGAAGACGCCTGCAGAAGCTCAAGAGCTGATTGAAATGGTTGCAAATAACCAATTCATGTACACTTCTGAAAGAAATCCTGTGAACAGTGGGACTAGTCAGAAGAAAGGAGTTCTTGAGATTGACACTCTGAATGCCATATTGGCTCAGAACAAAATATTGACTCAACAAGTCAATATGATTTCTCAAAGTCTGTCTGGAATGCAAAATGCACCAAGCAGTACTAAGGAGGCTTCATCTGAGGAAGAAGCTTATGATCCTGAGAACCCTTCAATGAAAGAGGTGAATTACATGGGAGAACCCTATGGAAACACCTATAACCCTTCAGGGAGAAATCATCCAAATCTCTCATGGAAGGATCAACAGAGACCTCAACAAGGTTTCAACAACAATAATGGTGGAAGAAACAGGTTTAGCAATAGCAAGCCTTTTCTATCATCTTCTCAGCAACAGACAGAGAGTTCTAAGCAGAATAACTCTGACTTAGCAACCATGGTCTCTGATCTAATCAAAACCACTCAAAGTTTCATGACTGAAACAAGGTCTTCCATTAGAAATTTGGAGGGACAAGTGGGTCAGCTGAGCAAGAAAATTACTGAACTCCCTCCTAGTACTCTTCCAAGCAATACAGAAGAAAATCCAAAAGGAGAGTGCAAGGCCATCAACATGGCCGAATTTTGGGAGGAAGGAGAGGCAGTGAACGCCACTGAGGAAGACCTCAATGGACGTCCACTGGCCTCCAATGAGTTCCCCAATGAGGAACCATGGGAATCTGAGGCTCAAAATGAGACCATAGAGATTCCATTGGACTTACTTCTGCCATTCATGAGCTCTAATGAGTATTCTTCCTCTGAAGAGGATGAGTATGTCACTGAAGAGCAAGTTTCTAAATACCTTGGAGCTATCATGAAGCTAAATGACAAGTTATTTGGAAATGAGACTTGGGAGGATGAACCTCCTTTGCTCACCAAAGAACTGGATGACTTGTCTAGGCAGAAACTGCCTCAAAAGAGACAGGATCCTGGGAAGTTTTCAATACCTTGTACCATAGGCACCATGACCTTCAAGAAGGCCTTGTGTGACTTAGGGTCAAGTGTAAACCTCATGCCTCTCTCTGTAATGGAGAAGTTAGGGATCTCTGAGGTGCAAGCTGCAAAAATCTCACTAGAAATGGCAGACAATTCAAGAAAACAAGCCTATGGACTTGTAGAGGATGTTCTGGTTAAAGTTGAAGACCATTACATCCCTACTGATTTCATAGTCTTAGAGACTGGGAAGTGCATGGATGAATCCATCATCCTTGGCAGACCCTTCCTAGCCACAGCAAGGGCTGTGATTGATGTTGATAGAGGAGAGTTGATCATTCAAGTGAATGAAGAATCCTTGGTGTTTAAGGCTCAAGGATATCCCTCTGTCATCATGGAGAGGAAGCATGAAGAGCTTCTCTCAAAATAGAGCCAAACAGAGCCCCCACAGTCAAACTCTAAGTTTGGTGTTGGGAGGCCACAACCAACTTCTAAGTTTGGTGTTGAACCCCCACATTCAAACTCTAAGTTTGGTATTGGGAGGTTCCAACATAGCTCTGAGCATTTCTGAGGCTCCATGAGAGCCCTTTGTCAAGCTAATGACATTAAAGAAGCGCTTGTTGGGAGGCAACCCAATGTTTTATAATTAACTATTTTCTTTTGTTATTTTATATTTTTTAGGTTGATGATCATGAAAAGTCACAAAATCAATGAAAAGAGCAAAAACAGAATGAAAAATAGGAAGAAAAAAAGCACACCCTGGAGGACGCACCTACTGGCGTTTAAACGCCAGTAAGGTTAGCAGATGGGCGTTTAACGCCCAGTCTGGCACCATTCTGGGCGTTTAACGCCAGAAAGGGGCACCAGACTGGCGTTAAATGCCAAAAATGGGCACCAGCCCGGCGTTTAACGCCAGAAATGGCTAAAAACGCAATTTTGCTTGCCATTTGGTGCAGGGATGACTTTCCCTTGACACCTCAGGATCTGTGGACCCCACAGGATCCCCACCTACCCCACCACCCTCTCTCTTCTTCACCAATCACCTCAACACCTCTTCCCCAAAAACCCTTCACCTATCAAATCCCTTCTTTCTCTTCACCACTCACATCCATCCTTCATAAAACCCCACCTACCTCACCATTCAAATTCAAACCACTTTCCCACCCAAACCCACCCTCACTTGACCGAACCTTACCCTCCCCCCTTCTCCTATATAAACCCATCTTCACTCCTTCATTTTCACACTACCTAAACACCACTTCTTCCCCTTCTTGGCCGAAAACAAAAGCCATTCCCATCTCCTTCATTTCTTCTTCTTCTACTCTCTTCTTTCTTAATTTGCTCGAGGACGAGCAAACCTTTTAAGTTTGGTGTGGTAAAAGCATTGCTTTTTGTTTTTCCATAACCATTTATGGCATCCAAGGCCGGAGAAACCTCTAGAAAGAGGAAAGGGAAGGCAAAAGCTTCCACCTCCGAGTCATGGGAGATGGAAAGATTCATCTCAAGGGTGTATCAAGACCACTTCTATGAAGTTGTGGCCTTGAAGAAGGTGATCCCCAAGATCCCTTTCAAACTCAAAAAGGGTCAACTTTGATCAAAGGTTGGATCAAGTCCTCATAGACATCTGTGAAGAGGGCGCTCAATGGAAGAGAAAGGGAAGCCAAGTCAACTAAGAAGGAATGACCTCAAGCCCATCACTAAGAAGAGGATGGAGCACACAAGAGACCCCACTCATCATGAGATCCCTGAGATTTCTCAAGGGATGCACTTTCCTCCACAAAACTATTGGGAGCAACTAAACACCTCCCTAGGAGAATTGAGTTCCAACATGGGACAACTAAGGGTGGAGCATCAAGAACACTCCATCATCCTCCATGAAATTAGAGAAGATCAAAGAATCATGAGAGAGGAGCAACAAAGACAAGGAAAAGATATTGAGGAGCTCAAGCACTCCATAGGATCTTCAAGAGGAAGAAAGAGCCGCCATCACTAAGGTGGACCCCTTCCTTAATTTCCTTGTTCTTTATTTTCCTGTTTCTTTTTCGAAAATTAATGCTTATGCTTGTCCATGTTTGTGTCTTGTGATCATTAGTGTCTTAGTGTCTATGCCTTAAAGTTATGAATGTCCTATGAATCCATCACCTTTCTTAAATGAAAAATGTTCTTAATTGAAAAAGAGAAGAATTGCATGAATTTTGAATTTTATAACAGTTTAATTATTTTGATGTGGTGGCAATATTTTTGTTCTCTGAATGTATGCTTAAACAGTGCATATGTCTTTTGAATTTGTGGTTCATGAATGTTGGCTCTTGAAAGAATGATGAAAAAGGAGACATGTTACTGAGGATCTGAAAAATCATTAAAATGATTCTTGAAGCAAGAAAAAGCAGTGAAAAAAAAATATTTTCGAAAAAAAAAGAAAGAGAAAAAAAAAATTTCGAAAAAGTAGAGAAAAGAAAGAAATAAAGTTGTGATCCAAGGCAAAAAGAGTGTGCTTAAGAACCCTGGACACCTCTAGTTGGGGACTCTAGCAAAGCTGAGTCACAATCTGAAAAGGTTCACCCAATTATGTGTCTGTGGCATGTATGTATCCGGTGGTAATACTGGAAGACAGAGTGCTTTGGGCCACGGCCAAGACTCAATAAGTAGCTATGTTCAAGAATCATCATACTTTACTAGGAGAATCAATAACACTATCTAGATTCTGAGTTCCTAAAGAAGCCAATCATTCTGAATTTCAAAGGATAGAGTGAGATGCCAAAACTATTCAGAGGCAAAAAGCTAAAAGCCCCGCTCATCTAATTAATACTGATCTTCATAGATGTTTTTGGAATTCATTGCATATTCTCTTCTTTTTATCTTATTTTATTTTCAGTTGCTTGAGGACAAGCAACAATTTAAGTTTGGTGTTGTGATGAGCGGATAATTTGTACGCTTTTTGGCATTGTTTTTAGTATGTTTTTAGTATGATCTAGTTAGTTTTTAGTATATTTTTATTAGTTTTTAGTTAAAATTCACTTTTCTAGACTTTACTATGAGTTTGTGTGTTTTTCTATGATTTCAGGTATTTTCTGGCTGAAATTGAGGGACCTGAGCAAAAATCTGATTCAGAGACTAAAAAGGACTGCAGATGCTGTTGGATTCTGACCTCCCTGCACTCGAAGTGGATTTTCTGGAGCTACAAAAGCCCAATTGGCGCGCTCTCAACGGCGTTGGAAAGTAGACATCCTGGGCTTTCCAGAAATATATGATAGTCCATACTTTGCCCAAGATTTGATGGCCCAAATCGGCGTACAAAGTCACCCTCAGAAATCCCAGCGTTAAACGCCGGAACTGGCACCAAAATGGGAGTTAAACGCCCAAACTGGCACTAAAGCTGGCGTTTAACTCCAAGAAGAGTCTCTACACGAAAATGCTTCATTGCTCAGCCCAAGCACACACCAAGTGGGCCCGGAAGTAGATTTTTATGTCATTT
The DNA here is from genome assembly GCF_003086295.3 of Arachis hypogaea. Lineage (NCBI taxonomy): Eukaryota > Viridiplantae > Streptophyta > Magnoliopsida > Fabales > Fabaceae > Arachis > Arachis hypogaea. Next base: position 85,593,180 of record NC_092039.1, read on the forward strand.
ACTCATCTCTGTACACCCTAGGCTACTAGTTCTCTATAAGTAGGACCTTTTACTATTGTATTGATATATCTGGGTAGTTATCTTTGTTTTGATGCTATCTTAGATCATTGGGAGGCTGGCTATTCGGCCATGCCTAGACCTTGTTCTTATGTATTTTCAACGGTGGAGTTTCTACACACCATAGATTAAGGTGTGGAGCTCTGCTGTACCTCGAGTATTAATGCAATTACTATTGTTCTTCTATTCAATTCCGCTTGTTCTTGTTCTAAGATATCACTTGTTCTTCAACTTGATGAATGTGATGATCCGTGACACTCATCATCATTCTCACCTATGAACGTGTGACTGACAACCACCTCCGTTCTACCTTCGATTGGGTGAATATCTCTTGGATTCCTGATACACGATGCATGGTTGATCGCCTGACAACCGAGTGCTCACCTGACAAACGAGCCAGCCATTCCGTGAGATCAGAGTCTTCGTGGTATAGGCTAGAACTGATGGCGGCATTCAAGAGAATCCGGAAGGTCTAACCTTGTCTGTGGTATTCTGAGTAGGATTCAATGATTGAATGACTGTGACGTGCTTCAAACTCCTGAGGGCGGGGCGTTAGTGACAGACGCAAAAGAATCACTGGATTCTATTCCGGCCTGATCGAGAACCGACAGATGGATAGCCGTGCCGTGACAGGGTGCGTTGAACATTTCCACTGAGAGGATGGGAGGTAGCCACTGACAACGGTGAAACCCTTGCTTAAGCTTGCCATGGAAAGGAGGAAGAAGGATTGGATGAAGACAGTAGGAAGGCAGAGAGACGGAAGGGAAGGCATCTTCATACGCTTATCTGAAATTCCTACCAATGAATTACATAAGTATCTCTATCTTTATCTTTATGTTTTATGCGTTTATCACCATACCCATTTGAGTTTGCCTGACTAAGATTTACAAGGTGACCATAGCTTGCTTCATACCAACAATCTCTGTGGGATCGACCCTTACTCGCGTAAGGTTTATTACTTGGACGACCCAGTACACTTGCTGGTCAGTTGTGCGAAGTTGTGTTTATGCCATGGTATTGAACACCAAGTTTTTGGATTCATTACCGGGGATTATTTGATTTGTGAAAAGTATTGATCACAATTTCGCATATCAGTGTCTCTACCTCATAATCATTAGTATTGAGTAACTATGTCTTAAGACTATGAATAATTCCATAAATCCTTCACCTCTCTTAAATGAATAATGTTTCTAATTCTAAAGAACAAGAAGTACATGAATTTCAAAATTATCCTTGAATTTAGTTTAGTTATATTGATGTGGTGACAATACTTTTTATTTTCTGAATGAATGCTTGAACAGTGCATAATTTTGATCTTGTTGTTTATGAATGTTAAAATTGTTGGCTCTTGAAAGAATGATGAACAAAGAGAATGTTATTGACAATCTAAAAAATCATGAAAATTGATTCTTGAAGCAAGAAAAAGCAGTGAAAAAGCAAAAGATGGTGAAAAAAAAAGAAAAAGAAAAAGCAAGCAGAAAAAGCCAATAGCCCTTAAAACCAAAAGGCAAGGGTAAAAAGGATCCATGGCTTTAAGCATCAATGGATAGGAGGGCCCAAGGAAATAAAATCCAGTCCTAAGCGGTTAAATCAAGTTGTCCCTAACCATGTGCTTGTGGCATGCAGGTCCAAGTGAAAAGCTTGAGACTGAGTGGTTAAAGTCGTGATCCAAAGCAAAAAGAGTGTGCTTAAGAACTCTGGACACCTCTAACTGGGGACTTTAGCAAAGCTGAGTCACAATCTGAAAAGGTTCACCCAGCTCTGTGTCTGTGGCATTTATGTATCTAGTGGTAATACTGGAAAACAAAGTGCTTAGGGCCACGGCCAAGACTCATAAAAGTAGCTGTGTTCAAGAATCAACAAACTTAACCAGGAGAATCAATAACACTATCTGAAATTCTAAGTTCCTAGAGATGCCAATCATTCTAAACTTCAAAGGAGAAAGTGAGATGCCAAAACTGTTCAGAAGCAAAAAGCTACAAGTCCCGCTAATCTAATTAGAATTAATATTCATTGATATTTTGGGATTTATAGTATATTCTCTTCTTTTTATCTTAATTTATTTTCAGTTGCTTGGGGACAAGCAACAATTTAAGTTTGGTGTTGTGATGAGCGGATAATTTATACGCTTTTTGGCATTTTTTTAGGTAGTTTTTAGTAGGATCTAGCTAATTTTAGGGATGTTTTCATTAGTTTTTATGCTAAATTCACATTTCTTGACTTTACTATGAGTTTGTGTGTTTTTCTGTGATTTCAGATATTTTTTGGCTGAAATTGAGGGACCTGAGCAAAACTCTGATAACAGGCTGACAAAGGACTGCTGATGCTGTTGGATTCTGACCTCCCTGCACTCAAAATGAATTTTCTGGAGCTACCAAACTCCAAATGGCGCTCTCTCAATGGCGTTGGAAATTAGACATCTAGAGCTTTCCAGCAATATATAACAGTTCATACTTTATTTGAGATTAGATGACGTAAACTGGCGCTCAATGTCAGTTTCATGCTGCATTCTGGAGTCAAACGCCAGAAACACGTCACGAACCAGAGTTGAACGCCAAAAACAGGTTACAACTTGGCGTTCAACTCCAAGAGAAGCCTCTGCACGTGTAAAGTTTAAGCTCAGCCCAAGCACACACCAAGTGGGCCCCGGAAGTGGATTTCTGCATCAATTACTTACTTCTGTAAACCCTAGTAGCTAGTCTAGTATAAATAGGACATTTTACTATTGTATTAGTTGTCTTTTGACCACGTTACATCTTTGGTCTCAGTTTTATTCCATTATTCCATTATTCCATTCAGCCATGCCTGAACCTTCATCACTTATGTATTTTCAACGGTGGAGTTTCTGCACACCAAAGATTAAGGGTGTGGAGCTCTGCTATACCTCGAGTTTTAATGCAATTACTACTATCTTTTATTCAAATTCAATCTTATTTCTGTTCTAAGATACTACTCGTACTTTAATCTGATGGATGTGATGATCCGTGACACTCATCATCATTCGTCCCTATGAACGCGTGCCTGACAACCACTTTCGTTCTACAAGCGAAAGCTAGAGTGTATATCTCTTGGATTCCTGGTGCACGATGCATGGTTGCCCTTGCCTGACAACCGAGCCTTCCATTCCGTGAGATCAGAGTCTTCGTGGTATAAGCTAGAAATGATGGCGGCATTCATGAGAATCCGGAAAGTCTAAACCTTGTCTGTGGTATTCCGAGTAGGATTCTGGGATTGAATGACTGTGACGAGCTTCAAACTCGCGATTGTTGGGCATGATGACAAACGCAAAAGAATCAAGGAATACTATTGTAATACCCGGTCAAACCGAAATTAGTTAAATAATAAGTTAAATAGGAGCGAATATGGTTGGAAGATTTGGCAATTGGAATTTGATGATTTAAATATGATATTTGGATTCAGTGAATTTTTTCGAGTCAGAAAACATAGTTTTCTGCGTAAAAGCGCGCAGTGGAATTTTGACCGGAAGTACTGGCTGAGATCTGTCTGGTACTGCAGCTGAGAAAATTGATTATGAGTAAATAAGATTAAGAAATGAGGAATTATAATTAGGGGAGAAAGAAATATTTGAAGTGCGATTTAGAGTGCTAATCTTAAAGGTTTTGGTCCAAAATTAGGCCAACAGACAAAAATAAGTGAACTGGGCCTAAGTGGGCCCAAGACCCAACATATATAAACATTAGTTATGACCATTTCAGCTCATTTTGCCCTAAAGAATGAGTGTTGGGCGCTGAATTGAGAAGAGAGAAGAGAAGAGAGAAAACCTAACTCTCTTTGATCTTCAAACCACCATAACTTGAGCTACGGAGCTCTGATTTATGAGCCATTTGCGGCCACGCCTCGCTCTTTTCATCCTCTACAATTCTATCTAAGTTTTGTGGTGAGTATTCCATTCATCTCTGCCCAGTTTTCGAAATTCCCCACTGTTACACGTTTTTGAGAAGTTAGTGTTGAAATTTTGTGATTTTGGGTGTTTAGGGATACTCCAACATGGATTCTAAGTGAGTTATATCCCTACTTCATATGGGCTGAGGTAAGAAGTGCTCAAACCCTTGTGATTTGTCATTTTTATGAGTCCTAGGTTGATGTATGTATGTGATATTGGTTATGATAGTGTATTTGATGGTTTGGTGCACAATTGGGAGATTGGTGTTGCTTGAGGAGCTTTGGTGAGGCTTGGGGCTAAGGTTGGTGGAGACTTCCAAAGAAGAGGCTCAATTGATTTGGCTACAAGAGGTACGGTTTAAGTTTTATTTAAGTACCGTGTGGTGTGATGAGAATTCCTAGGCTAGATGCCCCTAGGATTAAGTTTGGATTGTGTAAATGGTTGGTGCTAATATGCATAGTTGGTATGTAATGTGAATTAATGATTGGGTTGAGAATTGTGTGGCCTTGTATGCTTGGTGTATTGCAAATTTGATGTTTTGGGTAATGAGTATTGATTTGTGATTTATGCATTTAAATTGTGAAATTGGGCCGGAGGCTATAAATTTTGGGCCGAAGGCCGGAAAGAGGTAAGGAAGGTAAGTTGATGTATGCATTGTATGATAACACAAGTGATTGGATGAATTTCAGATAATGAATATATGAATGATTGGGTTGGTTATTGAATATTGAGGTTTGAGGAGTTGAAGTGTGGAAATTGGTAATTTTGGGTGAAATTGTATAGATGAAGTATGTTGGATTTTGGGTTGAGAAATATTATGTGGTCATATATGTGATTATGATTATTGATGTCTTGATGGTATGATGATGCATGAGAGGTATATATATTGTGATATATGCTTGAGGAATGATTAAGGTTGATTTGTGGGTGAAACCACGTGATAGTGATTATGATATTGATTATGTATAATGATGGTTGATTGGAAATAGTATTGTTGGAAATTGAGATGAGGAAGGATGTATGACATGTTGATATGTTTGTAATTTAGCCATTTGCTTGAAATGGGTAAAGATGGTTATATGGCAGTTTTGTGAATTGTCGTAAAGTGTTAATGTATGAGTTGAGGAGGCTTGATGTTGATTTTGGTATATTTTGATTGGTTTCAAAAAGGGTTGAAATTGGCATGTTTTGGTTAATTTTGAAAAGAGTTGAAAATGGCTTGTTTTGAAAATGGCACTTTGTGGTTTTATATGAAAAACATGGTTTTTGGGCATACTTTGACGGGACATAACTTGGACTACGGATCTATGTTTTGTGCCAAATCTGTTTAGAAATGAAATTGGATCCGGGATGCCCATGTCGTTCGAAGAACGGGTGAAAAACGATTTAAAATGAGAAAGTTATGTCCGTCGGAAGATTGGGGGTTGAATCTGTGAATTCTGCAGCTTTTAACTTAAAAATTTTTAGTGGAATGACCCTCCACGCGTAGGCGCACTTGGCGCGTACGCGTCGTTCTTCGAGAAGGCACCATCTACGCGTGCGCGTGGTGTGCGCGTGCGCGTGGTGTGCGCGTGTGCGTCGATGCGCTGCACCCAATGCCCAGGTATTTTCCCGAGAGTTGTGCCAGAGTTGTGCCAGTTTTGTGCCTGGGGCGCAAATGCACCCACACGTACGCGTGGCTGACGCTTACGCGTCGTCTGGCTGTGTTTCAAATCCGAGCATCCGCGTGTATGACGCATACGCGTCGATGAGCTTTGTGGCCATCCACGCGTGCGCGTGGAGTACGCGTACGCGTGGCCCTGCTTTCATGCCAAAGTTGATTTTTGAGTATTAAAAGCCAAATCTCATACTTCTAAGCCTCCGATCTCACCCCTTATGTATTAAATCATTATGATATGCCTAGCAATGAGAAAGGAGCTAGGGGATGTGGTAACTTGCGAGTGAAGCAAGGGGAAAAGTTATGATCAATGATGATCAACGATGATTATATGAGATATGGAGGATGACGGTGGGAGTACCGTGTATGCCATGAGCCGAAGGGCTATATTTATTGATAAATGGCTGGTTCTTGATTGGACCATGAGTCGGATGGCTGAGTTATTGTTGGGTCACGGCAAAGCCATTATTGATTATGGCTGAGTATAAATGCATATATAATTAATGAATGAATGTGTTAAATGGATAATAATGGAAAATGTGAAATGTGATGTGTAACCCCGGGTAGTAGGCAGTGGCGTTGTCCACTTGCTCCGGGTATGAGACGGAAAATGATGTTTATGATAAATGAGTTTATTATGGAGTTTTGAATGAATGTAACTCTGATACCTGGGTAGTAGTAAGGGTTGGGATCCGTCCCACTTGCTCGAGGTTAATGTTTGAGATTTGATAACAATGAAGATTGATAATATGAATTGAGATTGAATGAATACATGTTTGAGATATCTAGGCAGAAGCAAGGGTTGTGGTTCGTCCCGCTTGCTCCGGGTTAATGCTTAAGATACCTGGGCAGTAGCAAGGGTTGTGGTTCGTCCCACTTGCTCCAGGTCAGAGATTGTGACACCTGGGTAGTAGCGGCAGTAGTGGTGAATCCACTCGCTCCAGGTTGAGCTTTTAAGCACCCGCCTGGGTAGTAGCCGCAGTAGTGGTTGTTCCACTGGCTCTGGGTTGAGCGGGTAGTAGCAAGGGGGTTGTAGCTCAAACCTACTTGCTCCGCAAGGGGTGTTTCTGTCCAATGGTTAGCTACCAGGACATGTCGGGTTGGCTATATAACCGACAGATGATATCATCAGCCATAGGTCAGGCATACATCATTTGCATATGTTTGAATTTGTTTGGGTTTGCCTATTTGTTTTGGATTTCTACATCATATATGCTATGTTACCTGATTATATGCTACTTGTTCTACTTGTACCTTATTTGTGTATTAATTGTCTGTATTGCTTGTGTTTGTACAACTGAGAGATCCCTCATGTTGGTGTCGGTGGATGTTGAGGGATGTTCTTGATGAGACGAATTGATAATGCGATTGCATGATGATGATGATTTTTGAATGAGATAATTTGAGCCCCCTAGGTAGACGCAGTGATGTGATTTCACTAGCTCCAGGCGAGGGTATGATGTATTGATAAAGAGTTGCTGAGGCAGAACAACTGGTGATGGTTTGCTTATGATTCTGTGTCTGATTCGTGGAAGAGTCAGCGAGTTGGGAAACATGTGTAACATGAACTAGATTTAGTATTCCCTTACAACAGTTGCCTATTCATGGATTAGTGAGAATCTAGGCTGGATATTTGGTGAAGAAGTTTAGGATGCTTAGTGAGTTTTTATTGCAGTGCATTGTATTTATTTGGCACTTTTACCGTACTGGGAACCCATGGGCCCGGGGTTCTCATTCCGTATATATCTCTTGTTTTTCAGATACAGGTTCAGGTGCTCAGAAGTGAGCTGCGGTTCGTCTGAGAGACGGCGAAGATATTTATTTTCTCTACTTTGTGTTTTGCTTAGAATCTCTCCACCTTTGATTTGAAAAGATTATATTATGTGTTGAACTCTTTTGGAACTTGCCTATAGAGGCTCTTATGTTTCCTTTGGGAGAGATTAGGATGTACTGTTGTCAACTACTTTCATACTGTACCCTAGCCGGCCTAAACTTCGCGGGTCGCGACTAGTGGCTATTTACTTATGTTATATATATCTATCCGTTATCTATCTCTTAATCTCCTTTATGCCTTGTCCGTATATCATTTTCGGCATCACAGTTTAACTTTTCCTTGTCGAAACGTGAGTGATACGTCTTCGCGATTTTGTTTCTACTCTTTTCAGGCTTCTCGATTAATACTCCTTTCGAAATTACCTATATTTATATATTAAAAAATCCACCCGTGAGTCGTACCACCGTAATATCATTGACTTATGACTCGAGCATAAGGATTTGCATATTAGGGTGTTACATTATGGTATCAGAGCTGTTCGTCCTCGTGAGCCTGAGGGATGGAACTGCTTATGCTTCATTGCATACTTTGAGTCTGTGCCTGTGCTAGTTAGGGTATCTAACCGATACATCTAGCATGAAGTCCATGAGTGTACCTTTGGTACTTTGAAGCACTATACCTCCGATATTGAGACTGATCAACTTGATATCGATTGTTTGGTGTATATAGGAACCAGATGGCGCCTCGTGGACCCGGTCATGGACGTGAGAGAGATCGTACTAGCACGCAGGAACCGAAAGTCAACCCGAATAACCCGGTAAACCTTATGGCGGCGTTGGAGAATATGGCTGCTGCTATGCAAGCCACTGCAGAGGCTCTTGGGCAACAGATAAACAATAATGGCAATGGCGAAAGGGAAGCTCGGGGTCCGTTGACACTGGCAACTTTCTTAAAGGTTAATCCACCTAAGTTCAAGGGAACCACCAATCCGACTGAAGCTGATACTAGGTTTCAGGCCATGGAGCGAGCACTGCAAGCGCAGTTGGTGCCTGAAGAGCAGCGTGTTGAATTTGCTACCCATCTGCTCACGGGGGAAGCATCACATTGGTGGCAAGGGGCTCAACGTCTCCTACAATAGGGGAATGATCTTATCACTTGGGATGCCTTCCAGGTGGAATTCTATAAGAAGTACTTTCCAAATTCCGCCAGAACAGCCAAGGAATTGGAGTTACTACAGTTGAAGCAAGGTGCTATGTCTGTATCTGAGTATACAGACAAATTTGAGGAGCTATTCAGGTTTTCCCGCATGTGTCAGGGAGCTCCGGGAGACTTCGAGGAATGGAAATGCATTAAGTATGAAGGAGGGCTCCGGAGCGACATCTTGAGTTCAGTGGGACCAATGGAGATCCGAACTTTTTCAGAGTTGGTGAATAAGAGCAGAATCGCTGAAGAGTGTGTGAAGAGGATGGTTACAGAGAAAGGAAGTCATAGAGAGCACAACCAAGGATTTGCACCAAGGGGTCGAGAGTTTAAGGAGAGAGGATACATACAACACTTTCCCCAAGGACGGAATAACTTTGCAACGAGTGAGGAGTCCCAAAGAAACGGTAACGGAAAGCGAACAGCGACTTCTTCTGATGTTTCGAGCTGTCAAAGATGTGGAAGTCATCACCCAAATAGACCGTGCCGATTGGGGTTAGGTGTATGTTACAAGTGCGGGTTACCAGGGCATGTATCAAGAAATTGCCAACAAGGAGAGAGTCAGGATGCGGGCCGATTACGACAGTAAGATTGAGGTAATTATTATCATCAAGCTTAAAGGACAGTGCGTAATTTTATAATACCGCCTATACAGTAAAACTGGGAATGTCAAGCTTAATATTAGACTGAGAAGCAAACCAGATGGTCCGAGTAAGGATTTGCCTTAATATAAATAGATAAATGCTTGTGATGTAAATGATTTTCTGTTGAGAATGATGCGTTGCGTTTGTTATGTAGTTGGTTGACTTTTGGATTTTTGGTGAAATGGATTGAACCCGTGACTTTAGTTCCTTTGATTTAAATAGATAAGAAATGGTCCTAAATGATGGATTTAAAAATGTTGATTTGAAATACCAGTCATGCTAAGTTGTGGCAGGGTACTTGAGGAAATAAGTGATGGAGCTAATACTTGACGAGAAATCAAAGTGGCATAGCGGAAGCTTGCTAAAAACGTTAGCATAGTATGGTAATAATAAGGAAAAGTGAGGTATGATTAGAAATGCTTTATGCTTTGAGTACTTAAAAGCTTAGTGAGCTTATACAGATACTGATTCTCGATAATTGGAATTAATTGCGGCTGTGAGCCTTAATTATTCTGAAATGGATGAGGAAATTATCATTGATGCGTAGTCGGATTTAGATGATGATTGAGTGCAAGTTGTCGTGTTCGAGAGATTAGTGCTATGATGTTTGGTCATGGTGACCTTGGATTTAGATTGAGGTTTATAATGATCGGTTTTGAAAGACGAATGTGAAAACCATTAAATTGAAATGCTAATGTGGTACTTAGATTGGTTTGGGGAAACCTGTGACGGGTGGTAGACTCTAGTTTTTAGGAGAGGTACTGTCAAGATTTTCCAATAATTTGATAGAGTGTTGGTTATAGTTTCGAGAATGATCTTTGATTGATCATAGTGATGTGGGATGATGGCTATGATTAACGATGATGGCAATATTATTGATGAGATTTAATAGGGTGTGGGTTGATGAGACGGTAAAAGTAAGGAATGAGGCTGTTGGTCGGCGTTGAACAAATGACCAAGACCCTTGGAGATAGATAAATCAGAGCGCAGCAACGGAAGCGCATAGAATAAAAGGACCTTGGAACTGTTATGCGTTTGATATAAAGGCATACTATGCTCGCGTACTCGTAGGGATGGATGGAATTTTCGAGGGCGAAAATTTCTGTTAGGGTAGTAGAATGTGATACCCGGTCTAACCAAAATTAGTTAAATAATAAGTTAAATAGGAGCAAATATGGTTGGAAGATTTGGCAATTGGAATTTGATGATTTAAATATGATATTTGGATTCAGTGAATTTTTTCGAGTTAGAAAACATAGTTTTTTGCATAAAAGCGCGCAGTGGAATTTTGACCGGAAGTACTGGCTGAGATCTGTCTGGTACTGCAGCTGAGAAAATTGATTATGAGTAAATAAGATTAAGAAATGAGGAATTATAATTAGGGGAGGTAGAAATATTTGAAGTGCAATTTAGAGCGCTAATCTTAAAGGTTTTGGTCCAAAATTGGGCCAACAGACAAAAATAAGTGAACTGGGCCTAAGTGGACCCAAGACCCAACATATATAAACATTAGTTATGAGCATTTCAGTTCATTTTGCCCTAAAGAATGAGTGTTGGGCGCTGAATTGAGAAGAGAGAAGAGAAGAGAGAAAACCTAACTCTCTTTGATCTTCAAACCACCATAACTTGAGCTACGGAGCTCCGATTGACGAGCCGTTTGTGGCCACGCATCGCTCTTTTCATCCTCTACAATTATATCTAAGTTTTGTGGTGAGTATTCCATTCATCTCTGCCCAGTTTTCGAAATTCCCCACTGTTATACTTTTTGGGAAGTTAGTGTTGAAATCTTGTGATTTTGGGTGTTTAGGGATACTCCAACATGGATTCTAAGTGAGTTATATCCCTACTTCATATGGGCTGAGGTAAGAAGTGCTCAAACCCTTGGGATTTGTCATTTTTATGAGCCCTAGGTTGATGTATGTATGTGATATTGGTTATGATAGTGTATTTGATGGTTTTGGTGCACAATTGGGAGATTGGTGTTGCTTGAGGAGCTTTGGTGAGGCTTGGGGCTAAGGTTGGTGGAGACTTCCAAAGAAGAGGCTCAATTGATTTGGCTACAAGAGGTACGGTTTAAGTTTTATTTAAGTACCGTGTGGTGTGATGAGAATTCCTAGGCTAGATGCCCCTAGGATTAAGTTTGGATTGTGTAAATGGTTGGTGCTAATATGCATAGTTGGTATGTAATGTGAATTAATGATTGGGTTGAGAATTGTGTGGCCTTGTATGCTTGGTGTATTGCAAATTTGATGTTTTGGGTAATGAGTATTGATTTGTGATTTATGCATTTAAATTGTGAAATTGGGCCGGAGGCTATAAATTTTGGGCCGAAGGCCGGAAAGAGGTAAGGAAGGTAAGTTGATGTATGCATTGTATGATAACACAAGTGATTGGATGAATTTCAGATAATGAATATATGAATGATTGGGTTGGTTATTGAATATTGAGGTTTGAGGAGTTGAAGTGTGGAAATTGGTAATTTTGGGTGAAATTGTATAGATGAAGTATGTTGGATTTTGGGTTGAGAAATATTATGTGGTCATATATGTAATTATGATTATTGATGTCTTGATGGTATGATGATGCATGAGAGGTATATATATTGTGATACATGCTTGAGGAATAATTAAGGTTGATTTGTGGATGAAACCACGTGATAGTGATTATGATATTGATTATGTATAATGACGGTTGATTGGAAATAGTATTGTTGGAAATTGAGATGAGGAAGGATGTATGACATGTTGATATGTTTGTAATTTAGCCATTTGCTTGAAATGGGTAAAGATGGTTATATGGCGGTTTTGTGAATCGTGGTAAAGTGTTAATGTATGAGTTGAGGAGGCTTGATGTCGATTTTGGTATATTTTGATTGGTTAATTTTTGAAGAGTTGAAAATGGCTTGTTTTGAAAATGGCACTTTGTGGTTTTATATGAAAAACATGGTTTTTGGGCATACTTTGACGGGACATAACATGGACTACGGATCTCTGTTTTGTGCCAAATCTGTTTAGAAATGAAATTGGATCCAGGATGTCCATGCCGTTCGAAGAACGGGTGAAAAACGATTTAAAATGAGAAAGTTATATCCGTCGGAAGATTGGGGGTTGAATCTGTGAATTCTGCAGCTTTTAACTTAGAAATTTTTAGTGGAATGACCCTCCACGCGTAGGTGCACTTGGCGTGTACGCGTCGTTCTTCGAGAAGGCACCATCCACGCGTGCGCGTGGTCTGCGCATGCGCGTCGATGCGCTGCACCCAATGCCCAGCCATTTTCCCGAGAGTTGTGCCAGAATTGTGCCAGTTTTGTGCCTGGGGCACAAATGCACCCACACGTACGCGTGGTTGACGCTTACGCGTCGTCTGGCTGTGTTTCAAATTCGCGCATCTGCGTGTATGACGCATACGCGTCGATGAGCTTTGTGGCCCTCCACGCGTGCGCGTGGAATACGTGTACGCGTGGCCCTGCTTTCATGCCAAAGTTGATTTTTGAGTATTAAAAGCCAAATCTCATACTTCTAAGCCTTCGATCTCACCCCTTATGTATTAAATCATTATGATATGCCTAGCAATGAAAAAGGAGCTAGGGGATGTGGTAACTTGCAAGTGAAGCAAGGGGAAAAGTTATGATCAATGATGATCAACGATGATTATATGAGATATGGAGGATGACGGTGGGAGTACCGTGTATGCCATGAGCCGAAGGACTATATTTATTGATAAATGGCTGGTTCTTGATTGGACCATGAGCCGGATGGCTGAGTTATTGTCGGGTCACGGCAAAGCCATTATTGATTATGGCTGAGTATAAATGCATATATGATTAATGAATGAATGTGTTAAATGGATAATAATGGAAAATGTGAAATGTGATGTGTAACCCCGGGTAGTAGGCAGTGGCGTTGTCCACTTGCTCCAGGTATGAAACGGAAAATGATGTTTATGATAAATGAGTTGATTATGGAGTTTTGAATGAATGTAACTCTGATACCTGGGTAGTAGTAAGGGTTGGGGTCCGTCCCACTTGCTCCAGGTTAATATTTGAGATTTGATAACAATGAGGATTGATAATATGAATTGAGATTGAATGAATACATGTTTGAGATACCTGGGCAGTAGCAAGGGTTGTGGTTCGTCCCGCTTGCTCCGGGTTAATGCTTAAGATACCTGGGCAGTAGCAAGGGTTGTGGTTCGTCCCACTTGCTCCAGGTCAGAGATTGTGACACCTGGGTAGTAGCGGCAGTAGTGGTGAATCCACTCGCTCCAGGTTGAGCTTTTAAGCACCCGCCTGGGTAGTAGCCGCAGTAGTGGTTGTTCCACTGGCTCTGGGTTGAGCGGGTAGTAGCAAGGGGGTTGTAGCTCAAACCTACTTGCTCCGCAAGGGGTGTTTCTGTCCAATGGTTAGCTACCAGGACATGTCGGGTTGGCTATATAACCGACAGATGATATCATCAGCCATAGGTCAGGCATACATCATTTGCATATGTTTGAATTTGTTTGGGTTTGCCTATTTGTTTTGGATTTCTACATCATATATGCTATGTTACCTGATTATATGCTACTTGTTCTACTTGTACCTTATTTGTGTATTAATTGTCTGTATTGCTTATGTTTATACAACTGAGAGATCCCTCATGTTGGTGTCGGTGGATGTTGAGGGATGTTCTTGATGAGACGAATTGATAATGCGATTGCATGATGATGATGATTTTTTAATGAGATAATTTGAGCCCCCTAGGTAGACGCAGTGATGTGATTTCACTAGCTCCAGGCGAGGGTATGATGTATTGATATAGAGTTGCTGAGGCAGAATAACTGGTGATGGTTTGCTTATGATTCTGAGTCTGATTCGTGGAAGAGTCAGCGAGTTGGGAAACATGTGTAACATGAACTAGATTTAGTATTCCCTTACAACAGTTGCCTATTCATGGATTAGTGAGAATCTAGGCTGGATATTTGGTGAAGAAGTTTAGGATGCTTAGTGAGTTTTTATTGCAGTGCATTGTATTTATTTGGCACTTTTACCGTACTGGGAACCCATGGGCCCGGGGTTCTCATTCCGTATATATCTCTTGTTTTTCAGATACAGGTTCAGGTGCTCAGAAGTGAGCTGCGGTTCGTCTGAGAGACGGCGAAGATATTTATTTTCTCTACTTTGTGTTTTGCTTAGAATCTCTCCACCTTTGATTGAAAATATTATATTATGTGTTGAACTCTTTTGGAGCTTGCCTATAGAGGCTCTTATGTTTCCTTTGGGAGAGATTATGATGTACTGTTGTCAACTACTTTCATACTGTACCCTAGCCGGCCTAAACTTCGTGGGTCGCGACTAGTGGCTATTTACTTATGTGATATATATCTATCCATTATCTATCTCTTAATCTCCTTTATGCCTTGTCTGTATATCGTTTTCGGCATCACAGTTTAACTTTTCGTTGTCGAAACGTGAGTGATACGTCTTCGCGATTTTGTTTCTACTCTTTTCAGGCTTCTCGATTAATACTCCTTTCGAAATTACCTATATTTATATATTAAAAAATCCACCCGTGAGTCGTACCACCGTAATATCATTGACTTATGACTCGAGCATAAGGATTTGCATATTAGGGTGTTACATCTATTCCGACAAGATCGAGAACCGATAGATGATTAGCCATGCCGTGACAGAGCATTTGGACCTTGTTCACTGAGAGGATAGGATATTGCCATTGACAATAGTGATGCCTTTCATACAGCTTGCCATGGAAAGGAGTAAGAAGGATTGGATGAAAGCAGTAGGAAAGCAGAGATTCAGAAAGAACACAGTACCTCTATACACTTATCTGAAATTCCCACCATTGAATTACATGAGTAACTCTATCCTTATTTTTTGTTATTTATTATTAATATTCGAAAACTCTCTCACCATTTATTTCCTGCCTGACTGAGATCTACAAGATAACCATAGCTTGCTTCATACCAACAATCTCTGTGGGATCGACCCTTACTCACGTAAGGTTTATTATTTGGACGACCCAGTACACTTGCTGGTTAGTTGAACGAAGTTGTGAAATTATGTTTAGACCATGGTATTGAGCACCAAGTTTTTGGGGCCATTACCTGGGAATCAATTTCGAACAACAATTTAAGTATGAATCACAATTTCGTCCACCAGGGATTCACCATTTTTTTGCTTGAAGGTCTGAACATCCACTCTAAGCCTGCTCAGCTTTTGAGGAGGAAAGAACTTAGCTAAGAAGGCCGTGACCAGCTTATCCCAAGAGTCCAGTCTATCTTTAGGTTGTGAGTCTAACCATGTTCTAGCTCTGTCTCTCACAGCAAAAGGGAAAAGCATGAGCCTGTGGACTTCAGGATCTATTCCATTAGTCTTAACAGTATCACAGATCTGCAAGAACTCAATTAAAAACTGATAGAGATCTTCTGATGGAAGTCTATGAAACTTGCAGTTCTGTTGCATTAGAGCAACTAGTTGAGGCTTCAGCTCAGAATTATTTACTCCAATGGCAGGAATTGAGATGATTCTTCCATAAAAATTAGAAGTAGGTGTAGTATAATCACCAAGCATCCTCCTTGCGCCTCCAGCATTGTTATTGGGTTCGGCCATGTCTCTTTCTTTTTCGAGATTCTCTGTAAGGTTTTCTCTGGATTGTTGTACTTTAGCTTCTCTTAGTTTCTTCTTCAGAGTCTTTTCAGGATCAAGATTTGCTTCAACTAGAATGTCCTTGTCCTTGCTCCTGCTCATATGAAAAAGAAGAGAACAGAAAAGGAAGAGAAAACCTCTATGTCACAGTATATAGATTCTGTTATGTGAGTAGAAGAAGAAAAGAATAGAAGAAGGATGAGAAAAATTCGAACATAGAGGAGAAGAGAGGGTTCGAATTTTTAGATGAAGAGAAGAGTTAGTAAATGAATAAATAAATAGAAGGAGATGAGAAAGAGGAGTTTTCGAAAATTATAGAGAAAAAAATAGTTAGGTGGTTTTGAAAAAGATAAGAAACAAACAAAAAGTCAATTAGTTAATTGAAAAAGATTTGAAAATCAATTTTGAAAAGATAAGAAGTTAGAAAAGATTTTTGAGATTGATTTTGAAAAAGATGTGATTTGAAAAGATATGATTGAAAAGATATGGTTGAAAAGATATTTTGAAAAAGATTTGAAAAGGAAATTAAAAAGATTTGATTTTTAAAATCAAAATTGATTACTTGACTAACAAGAAACTAAAAGATATGATTCTAGAATTTAAAGATTGAACATTTCTTAACAAGAAAGTAACAAACTTCAAATTTTTGAATCAATCACATTAATTGTTAGTAAAGTTTTCAAAAATCATGAAATAAAGATAAGAAAAAGATTTTGAAAATCAATTTTAAAAAATTTCGAAAGTAATAGAAAAAATGAAAAAGATTTGATTTTTAAAAAAGATTTTGAAAAGATAAGATTTTTAAAATTGAAATCTTGACTTGACTAACAAGAAACAACTAATTTTAAAAAATTTTGACTAAGTCAACCCAAAGATTTCGAAATTTTGAGTAAAATAAGGAAAAGATATTTTTTGATTTATGAATTTTTAATGAAGAGAGAGAAAAACACAAAAATGACTCACAACATGAAAATTATGAATCAAAACACATGATGCATGCAAGAACACTATGAATGTCAAGATGAACACCAAGAACACTTTGAAGATCAAGATGAACATCAAGACTTATTTTTGAAGATTTTCAAGAAAAGAAAAACATGCAAGACACCAAACTTAAAAATTTTCAATGCTTAGACACTATGAATGCAAAAATGCATATGAAAAACAAAAAAAAACACAACAAGAAAATTTAAAGATCAAACAAGAAGACTTGTCAAGAACAACTTGAAGAGCATGAAGAACACATGCATGAATTTTTGAAAAATTTTTGAGAAAAATAAATAAATATAAAAAAATATGCAATTGACACCAAACTTAAAAATTGACTCTAGACTCAAACAAGAAACACATAATATTTTTGGTTTTTATGATTTTATTAATTTTCTGGATTTTTCGAAAATTATTTTTGGAAAAATGCAAACAAATAAAAAAAATTTTGAAAATTTTTTTGAAAAGAAAATTACCTAATCTGAGCAACAAGATGAACCGTCAGTTGTTCAAACTCGAACAATCCCCAGCAACGGCGCCAAAAACTTAGTGTACGAAATTGTGATCATCAACAATGGCGCCAAAAACTTGGAGCTCTCAAACGTGAATCACACTTTTTCACAACTTCGCACAACTAACCAACAAGTGCACTGGGTTGTCCAAGTAATACCTTACGTGAGTAAGGGTCGATCCCACGGAGATTGTCGGTATGAAGCAAGCTATGGTCATCTTGTAAATCTCAGTCAGGCAGATAATAATGGTTATAATAGTTTTCGAATATAAAAATAAATAAAGCATAAAATAGAGATAGAGATACTTATGTAATTCATTGGAGAGAATTTCAGATAAGTGCATAGAGATGCTTTGTTCCTGTTGAATCTCTATTTTCCTACTGCCTTCATCCAATCCTTCATACTCCGTTCTATGGCAAGCTGTATGTTGGGTTTCACCGTTGTCAATGGCTACCTCCTGTCCTCTCAATGAAAATGGTCCAAATGCTCTGTCACAGCACGACTAATCATCTGTCGGTTCTTGATCATATTAGAATAGAATCCAATGATTCTTTTGCGTCTGTCACTACGCCCAACACTCACGAGTTTGAAGCTCGTCACAGTCATCCCATCTCAGATCCTACTCGGAATACCACAGACAAAGTTTAGACTTTCCGGATCTTAGGAATGGCCGCCAATAATTCTAGCTTATACCACGAAGATTCTGATCTTTCGGAATGGAGGCTAAGAGATATGTGCTCGATCTAAGGTAGAATAGAAGTGGTTGTCAGGTACGCATTCATATGTGAGAATGATGATGAGTGTCACAGATCATCACATTCATCATGTTGAAGTGCAGCGAATATCTTAGAATAAGAATAAGCTGAATTGAATAGAAGAATAATAGTAATTGCATTAATACTTGAGGAACAGCAAAGCTCCACACCTTAATCTATGGTGTGTAGAAATTTCACCGTTGAAAATACACAAGAACAAGGTCTAGGAATGGCCGAATGGCCAGCCCCCAAAGTCTAAGAACTCAATATCCAAAGATAGATACCAAGATGTCTAATACAATAGTAAAAAGTTCTATTTATATTAAACTAGTTACTAGGATTTACAGAAATAAGTCTTAGTGCAGAAATCCACTTCCGGGACCCACTTTGGTTTGTGCTTGGGATGAACTTGAGCTTTACACGTGCATAGGCTTCTCTTGGGGTTAAACGCCAAGTTGTAACATGTTTTTGGCATTTAACTCTGGTTTGTGACGTGTTTCTGGCGTTTTACTCCAGAATGCAGCATGGAACTGGCGTTGAACGCCAGTTTGCATCATCTGAACTCGAATAAAGTATGGATTATTATCTATTGCTGAAAAGACCTGGATGTCTACTTTCTAACGCAGTTGAGAGCGCGCCATTTGGAGTTCTATAGTTCCAGAAAATCCATTTCGAGTGCAGGGAGGTCAGAATCCAACAGCATCAGCAATCCTTTGTCAGCCTCCTATCATATTTTTGCTCAGGTCCCTCAATTTCAGCCAAAAAATACCTGAAATCACAGAAAAATACACAAACTCATAGTAAAGTCCAGAAATATGAATTTTTCTTAAAAACTAATAAAAACATCCCTAAAAGTAGCTAGATCCTACTAAAAACTACCTAAAAATAATGCCAAAACTGTATAAATTATCCGCTCATCAATAAGTAATATTGGTATTATTATTAATCCTAGCCTAAAGGTTGATGTTGAATTTCTAATGTTTAATGAGGATGACAGAAGCAATGATAATAATAATGTTGCAGCATCTCCTGGATTTTCTATCTCTAAGCTCAATATGCATACTAGATGTAACAAAACTTTTGTATACAGGACACAGGTACAAGATATGATGTTTAAGTCTGATACTAAAATTCTTCGGGGTTTGCTTAGGCCATGAAGGATAAAATAATTGTACCCCAATGCTTTCTTATAAAAAATACTATATATATAACAGTACTATGCTGTAAAAAGTTCTTTAGGCTCTTATGTTTCAACTTTAAATTTGAAATGTATGTTGTACTTGCTTTATGACAATTATCTGATTATTATTAAGAGAATTTATTTATTTGATATAGTTGTGTACATTATTCTCATCTAATACTCCTAATTTCCTAGCAAATAAACATTTTTTTTTAACTACAGAATCTTTTAAAAGATATATTTTAATTAACAATTTCTTTGTAACATTGAATTTAGTAATAAATAAGAATTATCATATACTCAGATTAATACATAGAAACTA
The DNA here is from genome assembly GCF_003086295.3 of Arachis hypogaea. Lineage (NCBI taxonomy): Eukaryota > Viridiplantae > Streptophyta > Magnoliopsida > Fabales > Fabaceae > Arachis > Arachis hypogaea. The sequence goes on from NC_092039.1 coordinate 85,612,812, forward strand.
TTTTATCAACCCAATTGTGTTTATTTGGTAATTGAAGCCAAACATAGATAAGAAACTTATAAAATTGATGGGTTTAGGGTGAATTTTTAAAGAAAGTAAAAGAATCACTGAACATTATCACTAAATGTCTATATTATTTATTGTAAAGATTTTTAGACATCTCTCCGTTGTTATTATGTGAGGCTTGAGTAATACTCAGAGTTGGAATTATTCAATGTATATAATTTAAAATTCCAAAAATTACTATTTTTTAGTCTTTTAAAATTATTTAAAAAATTAATATATTCGAAATTTTGTATAATTGATTTTCTTAGACATATTAACTAAAATTAGAGAATAAAATAGATGACTATTTTGCAAAAAAAAAGAAATATTTAGTATCAATTAACCTTTAGACAAAAAAAATGTAAAAATATAGAGGTAGGTAAAATAAAAATTTTTTTACCTATGATAAATTCATCAGAAAAATCAGTTTTTTAAATTTTTGAACATTTTTTTCAAAGTTTTATTTAAAATAAGAAATGTAAAAAATTAACGAATTACGAATCATATTGGATTCTTTTTGTAAGAGAAGAAAATAGAAAAAAGTAGTCTAAAGTGTAGAAATAGATTTAAAAAAAAAAATCTTAGAGTTGGATTTAGGATTTAGGGCCCGTTTGGGAAACTCGATAAATAGCTCTTTTTAACTTTTGACTTATGAAAAGTGGTAGTATTAATGTCTGGTGCAATTTTTAAAACTAAATTACAACTTTCTAAGAAGTTATTTTGAAGCTTATAGAGAAGTTAAAAAAAATGACTTCTCTCATAATACTTCTACTTTTTATTACATTTCTATAAAATAAGCACTTTTAGAGTTAAAAATCCAAACACAAAATAACTTATTTATAAGTTACTTTTAACAGAGTCATTTAATGTTTAAGTTATTTTATCAAAAGGAGCTTAATTAAGTTAGTTACCCAAACTGGGCCTTAGAGTTTAGGGTTACAGTGGAGGGTTTACATTTTACAATTTGGAATTTAGGTTTGAGTTGTTTTGGGATTTAGAATTTAGGAGTTATAGATAATGATATCCAATTAATTTATGCAATAAAATTTAAAACTAAAATCGTAGAGGTAGATAAAAAGAATTGTTAGGTAAGATAAAAATGCATCAAAGGAAGATGTTGATTAAATTGATGAACAATTTTTTTAAAGTTTTTTTAAATTAAGGAATGAAAAATTTTAGGGATTACAAATAACATCAGAGTTTTTTGCACTACAAGAAAATAGAGTTATTTTGACACTTTATTTTTTAACACCATAATTAAATGTCAAAATTAATATATATTTTTGACAAATATCACAAATGTCAAATTTTCTATATTTTCTTGACGAAAAATTTGACCGTAGAAAATTACTCCTCAATTTTGGCACTCATTTGTTTTCAATTTACTCTACTATTTTTTTTCTTCTTTGGGCTCTGTTAATTTTGACATCACACTGCTCTCAGTTTATGATTATACTACTCATTCTTTATCTTCAAAATCTCAATTTATTCTTTAGTTTCAAGATCACATCTCATTCTTTGTTAAAATTTTTTGTTGAGAATATTTTATAGTCAATAAGTGTCAAAATAAATAGTATTTTTGACAATTAATAAGTATCACAGAAAATATGTTCTTAAAATTTTCTAACAAATTATTTTTGACAGCCAATATTTATCAAAATAAGATTTAAATTTTTTTCACAATCGCTTATATGTTAAAAATACTATTTTTGACAAAACTTTTATTAACATATTTTCATAGTTAAAATAGTGTCAAAATTTATTTTTTTTTTGACAAATTTTAATTTTTTTTACACATTATAACACTCAAAAATAATCTATATTATTGTAGTGTTGTACGTGAAGATAATAGATATAGTGGTTACATAAAACTCTTAGGATGTGAAAAACATATGTCAAATTAATAGAAGTCAATCGTGAATAAAAAACTTTGAAATTGATGGGATTGAGGTGTATTTATAAAGAAAGAAAAAGAATCAGTTACCATTATTACTTAATGTTTATATTATTTTTGATAAATATTTTTAAACATATCTTCAGTGTTATTATGTGAGAGATGGATTAATAGTTAGAGTTGAAATTATTCAATGTATGTATGTGTGTATATTAATTTTATATTCTAAAATAATTATTTTTTTAATCTTTTAAATTCATTTAAGAAACTAATGTATTCGAATAATTAATTTGTTTAGATATATTAACTAAAATTAAAAAATAAAATAAATACCTATTTTGAAAAAAAAAGAATATTTAGTATAAATTAATCTTTAGAAAAAACTTTGTAAAATAAATATATATGTATTTATATAACATAAAGAATTTATAGGTATCAAAAAATATTCATCAGAGAAAGTAGTTGTTTAAATTGATGGATAATTTCTTTAAAAACTTTTGTAAGTGAAGAGAATAGATAAAATGATTAAATATATATAAATTGATGTAAAAAATCTATTTTAAAAAAAGTCAATTTTGGATAAAAAATAATTGTTTTTAAATCTTATAAATTCCTTTAAAAAAATTGATGTAAAAAAAATCTGTTTCAATAGACACATATATTCGGGGTTTATGGCAAAGAAAATTCATATTAAAAATTTTAGTATAGTAACATACAATAAAATTTTATGAGTAAAAAGTATTATTCATGATGTAACCATAGTTGATTAACTACTATTAATTTATAGTGCACAACACACACTATTATGATATCAAAAAACGTGTGAATATTTACCAAGCTATGTACATAATGAACAGTACTACTTGATCATTTTCTTCTAACTGAAGTATAATATATTATTAGAAAGCTTAGTAAAAAAATCAGATTAACCTTATAGTTCAGTCAGAAATATTTATTTAGCAATTATCATACTATAGAATATTTATATAAATTCGGTAAATTGCTCCAACTGCGGTACATTATTTTTGAAATTATGAGGTGTGGTTCTATCACTTTGATATTCTGTTTTAGTACAAAAATGTCCATTAACAATACACACCAGACTTCATCTACAAAGAAAGATTTTTCTGAAGATGAACTAATAGAGATCTTGGTGAAGACCGAACCAAAGATATTTACCAGGTATAAATGTTTGAGCAAACAATGGTATTGCCAATTATTTTCCTATTAATTTATGAAAAAAAAATTTAACAACCAAAGGTAAGCATTTCAGCATTCTGTTAACATTTGGTTTTCTTCCATGGGACATCGGGTGTGAATGACTTACAAGCATTCATGAATAATCTCAAGTCACTACACCTATTAGGTTTTCATTCAATACATCCAAAATTTGATGGTTGAGTGTCATTGGATGTGATAATGGGTTGGGATGTGTAAGGTACAATTTTCATGGACTCCCATCCGAGATCATGCTATGGAATCCTTTAACAAGGCGAACACAAGTTTTAAAAGATCCTGGATCAGTTTGTTTTTTGCATGCTGTTTGTATATATAATTTTGGATATATGAGTGGCATTGATCAGTACTATGTAGTTCACAGTTATAAGAGGAGTTTTTAAAACAGGAGGCTGAAATTCACATATTATGATTCTCAAATGAATACTTGGACTGAGCATGTCACCAGTGACAAAGTAATTCAGTACTTGATACATATTAATAGATATATTATAATACAACAAGCTATTAGATATATCTAAAAGATATTTTTTAAATCTAGTCCTTTAGATGCTACTAAGATTTCAATATAATATGATCTACACACATAAATAATATAACAAATTCCAAGTTTTTGGGATTATAGTTGCAACAAGTTTCTATGTAATAAATATCATCTATTAGATAGGAGCAATCACTTTATAAATAGGTTGTGTGTTAGGAAAGAAATATCATGCTAACATAGATTTTTAATTGTTAAAATAACAAATGACAGACATCATAAAAAAAGCCAATGATTTGAAATAATGATAGCCCTATATATTTCTGCTAACCACAATCTATATGAATATATGAAATTCTCATTTAATATTATTTATAGTTGAAATAAAAGTGAGTGATTTTAACGAGTACCTGTTTATGGAGTTCTTTTTGTATGAACACATTTCCCCAGGGCCAGAACTTGGTCCTGAGCTCTCATCGTATCCTCAGCAGTAAAAATTGTGCCCTTCACATTCTCTAACAACTCTCTCTTATGCTTCTTCAACTTCGTCATCCCAGCCCTTAAAGCCTCCGCTTCGGACAGCAGCACGATGGCCTTGGACTCAGCGTCGGAGGAGCGCTTACGCTCACCAACAAGCTGAGTGAGAAGAGAAGTTTCAGCTTCCGAAAGCCAGAGAAGCTCGGCACCAGCATCCTCGGCATCCTTTGTTGCCTTTAGTTGAGCCGTCTCTGCCGCCTCCAACTCCCACTTCAACTTTCCGACCTCCGCCTGAGATTGGCGAAGCTTGCCATCCAGGAGACCCACTTGAGCCAGCACCGGCTCCGCCTTGCGGACGATGATGGTAGTACGGAGAAGAGCCCAGTATGCCGACCTCGTTTGACTAGCGACGTCATAGTCATGGAAGTACTCCTCGGTCCCTGGGAGGAGGTATTGGTCAATGAAAGTTAGAGCATCAAAATTCCGATCCATCATTGACAGCACCGGTCCCTCCCCCTCTACGTTCTCACCAGTCCCGCCCTCCTCCACTTCCTTCTCGCCTCAGTGGTCAAAACCACCACCACCTCCTCTTCAAGCCCAGTAGCAATCGGCCTAGGTGAAACAAGATCCCCACCTCCAGTCGAGACCATCTCCTGAGAAACAATCCAGGAATCTACCTGAGGACGGGATTGAGGAGTCAAATGAGAAGCTTCCCCACCCTTTTTCTAGGATATAGCGGCCTTCAACCTTGCCAACTGGGTCAACCCGTCGGCCATCTGGACTGAAAAGAGAGAGAAAAACAAAGCGTAAGTCTCAAACCCAGAAAGAAGAGATAGGTCAAAAGAAACATTTAATAAACACACACCAATATAAGTCCGGCACATCTCTGAGTCACATATGACATCCCGGGGATTCAACGGCCGCTCTTCAAAGATCAACCACAAGACATCAGCGATGTCTTTATTCTCATAAGAGAGCATCTTGTAAGTGACGTGCATCAAATACGACCCACCAGCATCAAAGTTCCAGTACGTCGCAAATCGCTGCCTCCCTCGAGAGTCAACCAAAAGGGATGGTGACCCCAAGCAAGGCGCACCTTAAAATACTTTCCTTTAAAACCATGAAAGGAGTCTTCAAACAGCCTAAAGATCCGCTACTTTGAAACAATACATAACCGTTTTTGTGCTTCCCCTCCTTAGTCAGAAGAGTATATAGAAAGAAAAACAGACACTTTCACCCGAAAAAGAAGTTCCAAGTACTCACAGAATAACTCAAAAGTCCAGATGGCCGCCCAACTATTGGGATGTAGCTATGACGGCGTCACCGAATATTGGTAGAGCAGTGCCTACACGAACTTTGAGAATATTCATTATTTTTCTCTTGCAATTTGGTTTCACGTTTAATAATAAACACAAATAGAAAATTCATTACATGCATACTTGCATTTTATAAAATATTATATTGTAAAATGATAAATTAAATTTTGAAGTATCATATTATTTAATTAATATATATCATTAATTATTTATTTTGTATTTTTTTAGATAAATATTAATTTTACCGTTTGTTTTCATATATCATTTATGTAAAGATAAATTAAATTTGTCCTATGTAATATCAATTGGTTAACATTTAGTACTAATTATTTACTATATTGCTTCTATTTTAATGAACCAGCTCCTCATTCATAACAACTTTTATTTTAGGTTTAATTATTCTATCAGTCCCTATAATTTTATTAAATTTTTAATTAGATCCTTATATTTTTTTTTTTTTATTGAATCCCTATACCATATCAAATTTTGTAATTAAGTTCCTATCGTGACAAAAGCTTTGGAATTAATGGAATATTCTATTAAACAAAATAAATATATAACACTTGATTAAATATTCTATATAATTTAACAAAAAATTTTTTAATTCTAACATTTTTATCATGGCAGGGACTTAGTTATAAAATCTAATTTGGTATAGAGACTCAATTGAAAAAAAAAATATAAGGATCTATTTGAAAATTCGATAAAACTATAGAGACCGACATAATAATTAAATTTTTATTTATTAACTAAAATTCTATTTTGCATGATTCTTAATTCTACTATTTGACAACAAATAAATTAACCATTTTAAGTTTTTTTTTTAATTTTATTTTACAATCTTAATTTTGTTTTGCTTTGTATTTTTTGTTTAGTTTATTTTTAATCGAATTTGATTTGTTTGTTTATTCTAAAATCTTGTTATTATATTTTTTAAACTTCTTATATGCAGTTTATTTTTGGGAAAAAATTATGGCACTAATATTTAAAAATAAAAATGTAACGAAAAGAAAGAGAAAAGGAGTTGAAATAAAAAATTCAATAACAAAGGTCAATATTATAATTACAATTAAAGCTTTATTTTTTTTAATATGTCTTTTTTCATGTAAAAAGAGTAGTTAAAAACTATAAAAATATTATTTAAATTTTTTTAAATGAATAACTAAATCTAATATTTCAATTGAGAATTTATTCCTACTCTCATTTTTTCTTTGTAACTATTGCTTTTTATTTTTTTCAAATACAAGCAAATAAAGGTGAAATAATGCAGATATATTTACATTTATTTAAAAAAATGATTGCTGATTTGTTTTATATAAGTTGTAAATCAAGGCGTTATAACATTTGATTATTGTAGAATTTTTTTGAGATTTTTCTATCAATACTTAATTTGTTATATTTTAAAATCTAAAATAATAAATCGTATTACTTCTTTATTTATGTGTAAAATTATTTTTATTTTGAATTTTGTACATTTTCAAGTTATAACTTTGTTATGTTTATACTCTAAATTTTTGAAGATAATAACCTATTTCTTGATAACATAACGTACTTATGAATAAATAACTTTAAATTTAAAAGAAGTTCTTGATTATTCACTTGCATTTCATATCTTTAATTTTTATTTAATTGTCTTTAATATTATTTGTTTATTTATTTAAAGATTCTCTTCAAAAAACTATCAATTTAGTATTCAAATTATTTTCTAATTTTATTTTTAGATATGTTTTCAAATTACAACCACTATATTTTCACTCAACTATATCCTATTCAAGAAAAACAACCGAATAAATATCTAAAATTTTCTTTCTTCCTTCTTTTTACTATTTCAACTCTTAATATTCACAATTATTTAATTTTTCTCTTTTTTTATTCTTCCTTAATAATTTTATATGAATTGAAAAATTATTTTATTTTATTCATCAAAATAAATTATTATGTTATCATTGTTATTTGTTTATTCAACCAAGTGACCAACTATAAAAATACAAATAATTTTTATTTTTTTTAAATTTTTAGAAAATATAACTGCAATGATCATTGAATTATATGACTTAACATTTAAAGATGGTTTTGTAAATGAATATTGCTTGATAAAATTTTATATTCTTATGAATTATTTTTATGAACTTAAAAACTAAAGGAAACAAAAGTTATTAATACCCATAAGAATAATTCAAATGCTCCATTAACATAGCTTTAGCATAAATATAAAAATTTATATTTTAAAATTTAAAACTAATTTTACTTTAATTTTTTTTAATAAATAAGAGATAATCTTAATAAAAATCTTTTATAATTATAAAAATATAATTTCTTTTAAAAATAATAGAAAAGTAGTTAACTAAACACGATAGTACCTGTTTATATCCTGTCCTAACAAATAAAGCCAGGCCCAATAACGAAGAAATGGCCACAAAAATTGGAGGCCTCCATAGCATATCCGACCTCTTCAAAGAAGTCAGACACCGTGAAGGAGCTCAGCCCTACCTGCCCAAACAGGAAACTGCCTTCGGGGATTTCTTCTACAATCTCTATCTTTCCTAAAAGATAGACCTCAACAATAAAGGTGAAACTATCGCAACGAAGGTGGTTTTCAAATCTACTATAAATACACTGACACTCTGGTGGACGAAATTGTGATCCTTAATTAATGGCTCCTTGGCATGTGCCAAGGAGAACTAATTTAACTAACTGATTACTTGCACAATTCCGTTCAACTGACCAGCAAGTGTACTGGGTCGTCCAAGTAATACCTTACGTGAGTAAGGGTCGAATCCACAGAGATTATTGGTTTGAAGCAATCAATATTTATTTTATTAATCTTAGTCAGGATGTCAATAGGATTATTTGGATTAAAAGTGAAATTACTGGATTTGATTATAAAAATAAAAGAGGGAACAATGTTACTTTGATTTGCAGTACTGGGGAATATGTTGGAGTTTTGGAGATGCTTTGTCCTCTGACTTCAACTCTTCCTTGAAATCCTCTTCTCACACGCAGGTTCCTTCCATGGCAAGCTCTATGTAGGGTGTCACCGTTGTCAGTGGCTACTTCCCATCCTCGCAGTGAAAACTATGCTCACGCACTCTGTCACAGTACGGCTAATCACCGGTTGGTTCCCGCTCCTACTGGAATAGAATCACTCTTTTGCGTCTGTCACTAACGCCCAGCAGGTTAAAGTTTGAAGCACGTCACAGTCATTCAATCCCGGAATCCTACTCGGAATACCACAGACAAGGTTTAGACTTTCCGGATTCTCATGAATGCTGCCATCAATCCGGCTTATACCACGAAGATTCTGTTGGGGAATCTAAGAGATATTCATTCAATCTGATGTAGAACGGAGGTGATTGTCAGGCACACGTTCATGGGTTGGGGAAGGTGATGAGTGTCACGGATCATCACCTTCTCCACAGTTAAGCGCGAATAAACATCTTAGATAAGAACAAGCGTGTTTGAATGGAAAACAAAGGAATTGTGTTAAATCATCGAGACACTGCAGAGCTCCTCACCCCCAACAATGGAGTTTAGAGACTCATGCCGTCACAAAGTATGTAATTCAGATCTGAAAATGGCATGAGGTACACGAAATGTCTGTAAAAGTTGTTTAAATAGTAAACTAGTACCCTAGGTTTACAGAAAATGAATAAACTAAGATAATTGGTGCAGAAATCCACTTCTGGGGCCCACTTGGTGTGTGCTGGGGCTGAGACTAAAGCTTTCCACGTGTGGAGGCCCTTCTTGGCGTCAAACTTCAGGTTATGACGTGTTTTGGGCGTTCAACTCCGGATAATGACGTTTTTCTGGCGTTTAACTCCAGACAGCAGCATGAACTTGGCGTTTAACGCCAAGTTACGTCGTCTATCCTCGCGCAAAGTATGGACTATTATATATTTCTGGAAAGCCCTGGATGTCTACTTTCCAACGCCGTTGAGAGCGCGCCAATTGGAGTTCTGTAGCTCCAGAAAATCCATTTCGAGTGCAGGGAGGTCAGAATCCAACAGCATCAGCAGTCCTTTTGTCAGCCTTCTTCAGAGTTTTGCTCAAATCCCTCAATTTCAGTCAGAATTTACCTGAAATCACAGAAAAACACACAAACTCATAGTAAAGTCCAGAAATATGATTTTTGCCTAAAAACTAATAATATTCTACTAAAAACTAACTGAAACATGCTAAAATCTACATGAAATTACCCCCAAAAAACGTATAAAATATCCGCTCATCACAACACCAAACTTAAACTGTTGCTTGTCCTCAAGCAACTAGATGAATAAAATAGGTTCTAACAGAAATAAAGAAGTAATAATATTCTTGAGTTTTAAATGAGGCTCAGATTCTTATTAGATGAGCGGGGCTTGCAGCTTTTTGTCTCTGAACAGTTTTGGCATCTCCCTGTATCTTTAAATTTTCAGAATGATTGGCATCCTTAGGAACTCAGAATTCAGATAGTATTGTTGACTCTCTTAGTGTAGTATGTTGATTCTTGAACACAGTCATTTTATGAGTCTTGGCCGTGGCCCTAAGCACTTTGTCTTCCAGTATTACCACCGGATACATAAATGCCACAGACACATACCTGGGTGAACCTTTTCAGATTATGACTCAGCTTTGCTAGAGTCCCCAGTCAGTGGTGTCCAGAGCTCTTAAGCACACTCTTTTGCTTCGGATCACGACTTTAACCACTCAGTCTCAAGCTTTTCACTTGGACCTTCATGACACAAGCACATGGTTAGGGACAGCTTGGTTTAGCCGCTTAGGCCTGGATTTTATTTCCTTGGGCCCTCCTATCCATTGATGCTCAAAGCCTTGGATCCTTTTTACTCTTGGCTAGTGCCCATGGCTTGTGAATATTGTGATTTTTTTATTTTTTATTTTTTATTTTTTATTTTTTTTTGAACTGCTTTTTCTTGCTTCAAGAATCAATTTCATGATTTTTCAGATCCTCAACAATATTTTTCGTGTTCTTTGTCCTTTCAGGAGCCAATATTCATCAAATTCAAAGTACATCTTATGCACTGTTCAAGCATTCATTCAGAGAACAAAAAGTATTGCCACCACATATAATTAATTATAAATTTTATTTATTAAGAACTCGAAAAATATAAATTACTTCTTTATTCTAAAAGAAAATCTACTACTTTATTCATGCCTAATGATGATGAGAAAAATACATTATAGCTTAATTGGAAATAAAATCAAAATAGACATCCTAATTACTACTAAATATCTTCTAAGGTCAATTTCTAAAATAATACTATCACAGAGTTAAAGCTGGAATTAGAACTTAACAACCTGTATTTTGGGAAGTGGATGTTCCTCTAGTCTGTAGGGTGCCTTCAAGAATTAATTTCTGACGCTTCAGCTCCCTTAAGTTCACATCCTTGCTCTTCTTGTTCCCTTAGGTGCCATGATCTTGATGAGTTTTAGCTCAGTGATCATGGCAACTCACACCAAACTTAGAGGTTTGCTTGTCCTCAAGCAAAGGAAATGACAGGAGAGGAATAGAGGGAGAGGCATTTTTGAAATCCAAAAGATATGATGAGTTGAAAAAGATTTGAATTGGAAAAAGATCTGGGTTTATGAATTAAGATATATTTGATATTTTTGAAAAAAGGGATTTTAGAAATTAGTGTTTTTAGAAATTATGATTAAAAATTTTGGAATTGAAGGATGACATTTTGAAACATGTTTATGCAAGAAATCATGAATTGAAACATAAAAATTTAGAAAAATTATAAAGAAAAATGAATTTTACCTCCTTCCCACCATCCTGGCGTTAAACGCCCAACTGGTGCATGGTTTGGGCGTTTAATGCCCAAATGCTGCTTCTCCTGGGCGTTCAACGCCCAGCTGATGCATCTTTCTGCCGTTAAACGCCCAGAAGGTGCTTCTTTCTGGCGTTTAACGCCCAGATGCTACCCTTACTGGCGTTAAACACCCAGTGGGTGCTTCTCATGGGCGTTCAACGCCCAAATTGTTTCTTACTGGCTTTTTCACGCCAGTGAGCTTCCAATTTTTCCTGTAACTCTGTGACTTCAATCAATTGCTATTTCACCTTTTGAAGATACTCTAGCATCTACCTGTAAAACTTGATCAATTAAATAAACAAATAAAATTAAATTTAGTGATTTGGCTGGGTTGCCTCCCAGCAAGTGCTTCTTTTATGTCATTAGCTGGACTGTTACTGAGCTTCAATCAAGTCTCAGTTTTGAGCATTCTTGCTCAAAATTACCTTCAAGATAATGTTTAACTCTTTGTCCATTAACAATGAACTTTTTGTTAGAGTCATTATCCTGAAGCTCTACGTATCCATATGGTGATACACTTGTAATTACATATGGACCTCTCCACCGGGATTTTAATTTCCCAGGGAATAATTTGAGCCTAGAATTGAATAGCAGAACTTTCTGCCCCGGCTCAAAGACTCTGGATGACAATTTCTTATCATGCCATCTTTTTGCTTTCTCCTTGTATACTTTTGCATTCTCGAAAGCATTGAGTCTAAATTCCTCTAGCTCATTTAACTGGAGTAAACGTTTTTCTCCAGCTAATTTGGCATCAAGGTTTAGGAATCTGGTTGCCCAGTAGGCCTTGTGTTCCAGTTCCACTGGCAAGTGACATGCCTTTCCATACACAAGCTGGTATGGAGAGGTCCCTATAGGGGTCTTAAATGCTGTTCTGTATGCCCACAGAGCATCATCCAAGCTTCTTGCCCAATCCTTTCTACGGTTAATTACAGTCCGTTCCAGGATTCTTTTAAGTTCTCTATTTGAGACTTCAGCTTGCCCATTAGTTTACGGGTGATATGGAGTAGCCACCCTGTGGTTGACTCCATAACGTACTAGAGCAGAGTAGAGCTGTTTATTACAGAAATGAGTGCCCCCGTCACTGATTAACACTCTAGGGATACCAAATCTGCTGAAGATATGTTTCTGGAGGAATTTTAACACTGTTTTAGTGTCATTAGTGGGTGTTGCAATAGCCTCCACCCATTTGGATACATAATCCACTGCCACCAGAATATAAGTGTTTGAGTATGATGGTGGGAAAGGTCCCATGAAGTCAATGCCCCATACATCAAACAACTCAATTTCCAAGATTCCTTGTTGAGGCATGGCATAACTGTGAGGCAGGTTGCCTGATCTTTGGCAACTATCACAGTTAAGCACAAATGCTCGGGAATCTTTATAGAGAGTAGGCCAGTAGAAGCCACTTTGGAGGACTCTTGTGGCTGTTCGTTCACTTCCAAAATGTCCTCCATACTGTGATCCATGGCAATGCCAAAGGATCTTCTGTGCTTCTTCTTTAGGCACACATCTACGGATTACTCCGTCTGCACATCTCTTAAAGAGATATGGTTCATCCCAAAGATAGTACTTTGCATCTGTGATTAACTTCTTTGATTGCATCTTACTGTACTCTTTGGGTATGAATCTTACTGCCTTGTAGTTTGCAATGTCTGCAAACCACGGCACTTCCTGGATGGCTAGTAGTTGCTCATCCGGAAAGGTTTCAGAAATTTCAGTGAGAGGGAGGGACGCCCCTTCCACTGGTTCTATTCGGGACAGGTGATCTGCTACTTGATTTTCTGTCCCTTTTCTGTCTCTTATTTCTATATCAAACTCTTGCAGAAGCAGCACCCATCTGATGAGTCTGGGTTTTGAATCCTGCTTTGTGAGTAGATATTTAAGAGCAGCATGATCAGTGTACACAATCACTTTTGATCCTACTAAGTAGGATCTGAATTTGTCAATGGCGTAAACCACTGCAAGTAGCTCTTTTTCTGTGGTTGTGTAATTCTTCTATGCATCATTTAGCACACGGCTGGCATAGTAAATGACATGCAGAAGCTTGTCATGCCTTTGTCCCAACACTGCACCAATGGCATGGTCACTGGCATCACACATCAGTTCAAATGGTAATGTCCAGTCTGGTGCAGAGATGATTGGTGCTGTAACCAATTTAGCTTTCAGAGTCTCAAATGCCTGCAGACACTCTTTATCAAAGATAAATGGCGTGTCTGCAGCTAGCAGGTTGCTCAAAGGTTTGGCAATTTTTGAAAAATCCTTTATAAACCTCCTGTAGAATCCTGCATGCCCCAGAAAGCTTCTGATTGCCTTAACATTAGCAGGTGGTGGTAATTTTTCAATTACTTCTACCTTAGCTTGGTCCACCTCTATTCCCTTGTTCGAAATTTTGTGCCCAAGGACAATTCCTTCAGTCACCATAAAGTGACATTTTTCCCAGTTTAAAACCAGGTTAGTCTCTTGGCATCTTTTCAGAACAAGTGCTAAATGGTTAAGGCAGGAGCTGAATGAGTCTCCAAATACTGAAAAGTCATCCATGAAGACTTCCAGAAATTTTTCCACCATATCAGAGAAAATTGAGAGCATGCACCTCTGAAAGGTTGCAGGTGCATTGCACAGGCCAAATGGCATCCTTCTGTATGCAAATACTCCAGATGGGCATGTGAATGCTGTTTTCTCCTAATCCTGGGGATCTACTGCAATTTGATTATAACCTGAATATCCATCCAGGAAGCAGTAGTATTCATGACCTGCTAGTCTTTCTAGCATCTGGTCTATGAATGGTAAAGGAAAATGATCCTTTCTGGTGGCTGTATTGAGCCTTCTATAATCAATGCACATACGTCACCCTGTAACTGTCCTTGTAGGAACCAGTTCATTTTTTTCATTATGAACCACTGTCATGCCACCCTTCTTAGGGACAACTTGGACAGGGCTCACCCAGGGGCTGTCAGAAATAGGATAAATAATCCCAGCCTCTAGTAATTTAGTGACCTCTTTTTGCACCACTTCTTTCATAGCTGGATTCAGCCGCCTTTGTGGTTGAACCACTGGCTTGGCGTCATCCTCCAACAAGATTTTGTGCATGCATCTGGCTGGGCTAATGCCCTTAAGATCACTAATGGACCACCCAAGAGCTGTCTTGTGCGTCCTTAGCACTTGAATTAGTGCTTCCTCTTCCTGTGGCTCTAAGGTAGAGCTTATAATTACAGGAAAGGTTTCACCTTCTCCCAGAAATGCATATTTCAGGGATGGTGGTAATGGTTTGAGCTCGGGTTTTGGAGGTTTCTCCTCTTCTTGAGGGATTTTCAGAGGTTCTATTATCTTCTCTAATTCCTCCAAATCAGGCTGAACATCTTTAAAGATGTCCTCCAGTTCTGATTCGAGACTCTCAGCCATATTGACCTCTCTTACCAGAGAGTCAATAATATCAACACTCATGCAGTCATTTGGGGTGTCTGGATGTTGCATGGCTTTAACAACATTCAACTTGAACTCCTCCTCATTGACTCTCAAGGTCACTTCCCCTTTTTGGACATCAATGAGGGTTCGGCCAGTTGCTAGGAAAGGTCTTCCTAGAATGAGAGTTTCACTCTTGTGCTCCTCCATTTCCAGCACCACAAAGTCAGTAGGAAAGGCAAATGGCCCGACCTTGACAATCATGTCTTCAATCACGCCTGATGGGTATTTAATGGAGCCATCAGCAAGTTGAAGACATATCCTGGTTGGTTTGATTTCTTCAGTCAAACCAAGCTTTCTGATAGTAGATGCAGGTATTAGGTTGATACTTGCCCCAAGATCGCATAAATCTTGCTTGGTACAAACACCTTCTAATGTGCATGGTATCATAAAGCTCCCAGGATCTTTAAGCTTCTCAGGTAAGCTTTTCAGAATGACTGCACTGCATTCTTCAGTGAGGTAAACTTTTTCAGTTTCCCTCCAATCCTTCTTATGACTTAAGATCTCTTTCATGAACTTAGCATAAGAAGGTATTTGCTCAAGTGCTTCTGCAAACGGAATCTTTATTTCAAGAGTCCTGAGATAGTCTGCAAAGCGGGCAAATTGCTTATCCTGTTCCGCTTGGCGGAGTTTTTGAGGATAAGGCATTTTGGCTTTGTATTCCTCAACCTTAGTTGCTGCCGGTTTATTACCTACAGAAGTGGGTTGGGAAGCCTTTTTAGAAGGGTTGTTATCAGCACTTGTATGTGACTGATCACCCACTGGCGTTTGAATACCAGGGGTGGAAGCTGGGGTGGCGTTAAACGCCACCTCCTTGCTTGTTACTGGCGTTTGAACGCCAGAACCATGTTCCTTTTGGGCGTTCAACGCCAGATCCATGCTTGTTTCTGGCGTTGAACGCCAGAAATGAGCATGGTCTGGGCGTTCAGCGCCAGCTTTATCCCTTTCTGGGCTCTGCCTGTCCTCAGAGGGATTTTGAGTAGCTATTTGTTCATTTCCTGTCTTCTTGCTGCTTTGAAGTGAGGTATTTAATGTTTTCCCACTTCTTAATTGAACTGCTTGGCATTCATCTGCTATTTGTTTTGACAGTTGCTTTTCTGTCTGTTTTAATTGCACTTCCATGTTCCTGTTAGCCATTCTTGTTTCCTGTAACATTTCCTTGAATTCGGCTAGTTGCTGAGTTAGAAAGTCTAATTGCTGATTGAATTCATTAGCCTGATCCACCGGACTGAGTTCTGCAGTTACTGTTTTAGCTTCTTCTTTCATGGAAGATTCACTGCTTAGGTACAGATGCTGATTTCTGGAAACTGTATCAATGAGCTCTTGAGCTTCTTCAATTGTTTTTCTCATATGTATAGATCCACCAGCTGAGTGGTCTAGAGAAATCTGAGCTTTTTCTATAAGCCCATAGTAGAAGATGTCTAATTGCACCCATTCTGAAAACATTTCAGAGGGGCATTTTCTTAGCATCTCTCTGTATCTCTCCCAAGCATCATAAAGGGATTCATTATCTCCTTGTTTGAAGCCTTGGATGCTTAGCCTTAGCTGTGTCATCCGTTTTGGAGGGAAATAGTGATTCAGGAATTTTTCTGACAGCTGTTTCCATGTTTTTATGCTGTTCTTAGGCTGGTTATTTAACCACCTCTTAGCTTGATCTTTTACAGCAAATGGAAACAGTAGTAATCTGTAGACATCCTGATCCACTTCCTTATCATGTACTGTATCAGCAATTTGCAGAAATTGTGCCAGAAATTCTGTAGGTTCTTCATGTGGAAGACCAGAGTACTGGCAGTTTTGCTGCACCATGATAATGAGCTGAGGATTCAGCTCAAAGCTACTAACTCCAATGGAAGGTATACAGATACTACTCCCATATGAAGCAGTAGTGGGGTTAGCATATGACCCCAGAGTCCTCTTGGACTGTTCATTCCTACTTGCTTCCATGATTGAATACAAGTTGAGAATTTATATGTTGAGAATTATTTATTTTATAGTAATGGAATAAATAAAAATGGAATAAATAAAAAGAAGTTAAAAATATATATATATATATATTTTTTTCGAAAAAATGAAATTAAAATCTAAAAATTTAAAAAAAAATTCGAAAAAGTAGTTGGAGAATATAAAATTTTTGAATTTTGAATTTTATGATGAAAGAGAAAATCACGCAAAAGACACAAGACTTAAAATTTTTAGATCTAATGCTCCTTATTTTCGAAAATTTTTGGAGGGAAAACACCAAGGAACACCAAACTTAAAAATTTTAAGATCAAGACACAAGAAAAACTCAAGAACACCTTGAAGATTCACAAGAACACCAAGAACACAAGAAAGAACACCAAACTTAAAATTTTTAGAAAACCAAGACAAATTTTCGAAAATTATGAAAAGATTAACAAGAAAACACCAAACTTAAAGTTTGGCAAAAGATTAAATCAAGAAAAATTATTTTTGAAAAAGATTTTCAAAAGTACTGGTGCTCCCTTATCAAGAATATAAGCCAATGCTTTAGCCAATTGGGAATAAATATGACACTTGATGCAGATATTCCAATTAGTGCTTTAAAAGGAACACAAGCGAAACAAGAAAAGACACAAAGCAAGAAAAACTCAAGATCAAACAAGAAAAATAAGCAAGAACAACTTGAAGATTAATGAAGAACAAAGATCACAAGTCGAAAATTTTAAAGAAAAATATGAGACATGCAATTGACACCAAACTTAGAACAAGACACTAAAACTCACGAAAATTAACACTTAATTAAGAAAAATAATATTTTTGAAAAGAAACTATCCTATCAATATTGATTTAATGACTCTATAACAATAAAAATAAAAATAAATTATTCCTAATCTAAGAAATAAAATAAGCCTTCAATTGTCCAAACTCAATAATCCCCGGCAACGGCGCCAAAAACTTGGTGGACGAAATTGTGATCCTTAATTAATGGCTCCTTGGCATGTGCCAAGGAGAACTAATTTAACTAACTGATTACTTGCACAATTCCGTTCAACTGACCAGCAAGTGTACTGGGTCGTCCAAGTAATACCTTACGTGAGTAAGGGTCGAATCCACAGAGATTATTGGTTTGAAGCAATCAATATTTATTTTATTAATCTTAGTCAGGATGTCAATAGGATTATTTGGATTAAAAGTGAAATTACTGGATTTGATTATAAAAATAAAAGAGGGAACAATGTTACTTTGATTTGCAGTACTGGGGAATATGTTGGAGTTTTGGAGATGCTTTGTCCTCTGACTTCAACTCTTCCTTGAAATCCTCTTCTCACACGCAGGTTCCTTCCATGGCAAGCTCTATGTAGGGTGTCACCGTTGTCAGTGGCTACTTCCCATCCTCGCAGTGAAAACTATGCTCACGCACTCTGTCACAGTACGGCTAATCACCGGTTGGTTCCCGCTCCTACTGGAATAGAATCACTCTTTTGCGTCTGTCACTAACGCCCAGCAGGTTAAAGTTTGAAGCACGTCACAGTCATTCAATCCCGGAATCCTACTCGGAATACCACAGACAAGGTTTAGACTTTCTGGATTCTCATGAATGCTGCCATCAATCCAGCTTATACCACGAAGATTCTGTTGGGGAATCTAAGAGATATTCATTCAATCTGATGTAGAACGGAGGTGATTGTCAGGCACACGTTCATGGGTTGGGGAAGGTGATGAGTGTCACGGATCATCACCTTCTCCACAGTTAAGCGCGAATAAACATCTTAGATAAGAACAAGCGTGTTTGAATGGAAAACAAAGGAATTGTGTTAAATCATCGAGACGCTGCAGAGCTCCTCACCCCCAACAATGGAGTTTAGAGACTCATGCCGTCACAAAGTATGTAATTCAGATCTGAAAATGGCATGAGGTACACGAAATGTCTGTAAAAGTTGTTTAAATAGTAAACTAGTACCCTAGGTTTACAGAAAATGAATAAACTAAGATAATTGGTGCAGAAATCCACTTCTGGGGCCCACTTGGTGTGTGCTGGGGCTGAGACTAAAGCTTTCCACGTGTGGAGGCCCTTCTTGGCGTCAAACTTCAGGTTATGACGTGTTTTGGGCGTTCAACTCCGGATAATGACGTTTTTCTGGCGTTTAACTCCAGACAGCAGCATGAACTTGGCGTTTAACGCCAAGTTACGTCGTCTATCCTCGCGCAAAGTATGGACTATTATATATTTCTGGAAAGCCCTGGATGTCTACTTTCCAACGCCGTTGAGAGCGCGCCAATTGGACTCCTGTAGCTCCAGAAAATCCATTTCGAGTGCAGGGAGGTCAGGATCCAACAGCATCAGCAGTCCTTTTTCAGCCTAAGTCAGATTTTTGCTCAGCTCCCTCAATTTCAGCCAGAAAATACCTGAAATCACAGAAAAACACACAAACTCATAGTAAAGTCCAGAAATATGATTTTTGCCTAAAAACTAATAATATTCTACTAAAAACTAACTGAAACATGCTAAAATCTACATGAAATTACCCCCAAAAAGCGTATAAAATATCCGCTCATCACACTCCTTAGGTATTATTTATGTTTTAATTTATTAAAAACCTACCTAAAGTCCTTGCTAACTTAAGCATTGGAGTCTCTTGTAGGTACCACCCCCCACTTCCTCATGTAACCCTCAAACATTGGTGCCGTTGCCGATGATCTAGGAATCAACCATTGATAATGGTGGACCACCAGTACGAAGACGGGCATACAACATTAGAATCTGAACCTGAACCCCAACAAGAGGATCATGCCCTTGTCGTACTTCCACCACAAAAAATAAATACCCTCCATGGAGAGGGAACATCAAGAAACCCCTTCCAGAGATGGATTCAATCAGAGATCCACTACCCTGAGAATGAGGAACCTCCACAAATAACGGAGATACTGGGTATAGTCCATAAACAACGAGAGCAACTAGAGCAGCTCAAACAAGAAGCTGAGCGACAACGAAAAGTAGAACAGGAACTACGGAAAGAGGTAAAGCGATGAAGAAAGTTGGAAGAAAAGTTCTTAAAACTATAAGCCGGCCTTTGAAGTTGGAATAACCGAGCAGATAGGGAGAAAAGCCCTCTATGAGGAGAAGATTCATTCATGGAAGAGATCATGCAGGCTAAAGTTCCTAGGAATTTCAAAACTCTCAACATGGATCTCTACAGTGGAACGACCAACCTGAGGCACCATCTCAGCAACTTTAAGAACTAGATGTATCTGTTGACGCCTCGAACGCCACCTGCTACAAAGCCTTCCCGACAACTTTGACCAAAGCAGCAATGAAGTGCTTTGAAAACTTACTCGCCCGATTGGTCACTGGCTTCGATGACCTGGCAAGGAAGTTTCTTACCAAATTTTCTATCCAGAAGGATAAAGTAAATCATTCATTGAGTTTGTCAGGAGTTAAATAAGAAACCAGAGAAACGCTTCAAAACTATATGGAGCGATTCAACAAAGCATGTTTAGAGATACAAAATCTACCCACTGAAGCTGTGATCACGGTGCTAGTTAACGGCCTCAAAGAATGGTCATTCTCTCAATCCATATCCAGGCGATGGTGCGGATTTTCTAGATCCACAAACTAACTGCAAGTGCACCGGATCGTACCAAGTAATACCTCAGGTAAGTGAGGGTCGATCCCATGAGGATTGATGGACTGAGAAACAATGGTCAAATGACTCATTTAGTCATGCAAGCAGAAAGCTGTGTTTTGAGGGTTATAAAATGCATTAAACAGAAATTTCGAAAGTAAGAAAGCAAATAATAATAGTGAGGTAAAATATATAGGAAAAATTAGTTAAGGTTTCGAAGTTGTTTATTCATCTAGATTAAGTTTTCTTACCAGCTATTTTAATCATGCAAGATTCATTTCATGACAAACTGCAATTGACTAAACTCTAATGTCTTAGTGATTTAGTCTCCTCTGACCCAAACCAAATGCCAATGTCTTAGACACTTAATGTAGATTAGAGGGTTAAGTTCAATTCTAGTTTATGACCATAAAAATCCTAATTACCCAAAGCTAAGAGGATTATATGTCACGTATCCCGATTAGTTCAAGTAATTAGCAATTTTGGAGGAATTTGCTTTCAAGTTGTTGTTTAAGCGAGATAACTTTGTTGAGAATTACAAGAATACATATAGAATAAAGGTTATATTGTCATTCTACCCAAATTCATAAGATAAAGAGCGAAAGCAATCATTAAAACTAAATCAATACATCAATTAAAATAGAAAAATAATAGTCTTAATCCATAGGAATAAACAGAGCTCCTAACCTTAACCGAGGAGGTTTAGTGGCTCATGACTTACAGAAAAAACAAGGGTTTCGAAAAGTGAAACGTGCGAAAGGGAGAAGATCCCTCTAAAGGGTGAATCTTTTCCCTTTTATATCTAACCTAATTTAATTTGAAACTAAAATAAAATAATAAATTCTAAACTTAAAAGATTTTTTTGTAAAAAAAATAACCAAAAAGAGATAAAATACAATAATTAAAAGCCAAATCTAGCTAAAGATACTTCTTTGGGTGAGGTTGACTTGCACTTCTAGCGTTTAGTGCCAGAATTGGCGTTCAGCGCCAGGCGAGACAGTGAGTTTCCATTCGGTTCTATCTTCTTTGGAGCTAAACGCCAGGCTCGGCGTCTAGCGCCCTTCGAGACAGTAATTCCGAAAGAAAAATATAAACTATTATATATTGTTAGAAAGCTCTGAAAGATGGCTTTCCAATGTCACTAAAATTTGTCAATTGGACCTCTATACTTCAAGTTATACTCGTTGGAGTGCAAAGAGGTCAGTGTTGACAACATCCACTTTCTTCCTTTTTTTGCACAAAATTCTACTAAATTGATCCGAATTTCACCTAAAATAATTAAAACACAAAAACCACTCAAAGTAGCATCCAAGGAGGATTTTAACACTAAAACATGCTTAAACTCAATAAATTCTAACTTAAAAGAAGCAAAAAAATAGGGATAAGATGTTCACGCATCACAACACTAAGAAGGTACTATAGCTAGGTAGCATACCTTATTTCCTAGTGTACTCTTTTTCCAACCTTAGAATTTTTTTTCCTAAAAGGGATTTTTTCTAAAGGGGGTTTTAATGAGGCACCAAAGCAAAGACTAAGGGTGTTCAAATCCTTAGTGCATAGGTTTATGTAAAGGAATTTTTTGTTTATTAATAAAGTTCCTATTTCTTCCTTCACAAGTTTCCTATCAGAAACGCATTAATTTAAACTCGACAAATCATGAAAAATATTGTCCGAGCAAAGATGATCGGCAAGATAAAGCGACAAGGTACAAATTAATGTAAAACGTTATATAAACAATTTGTGAAAACCGACCTCAATACGGTGGACAAAAACGAAGTGTAAAAGTAACTTAACAAAGTCTGACTACACGAAGTCAAAACTAGGAAAGAAAACTAGTAAACAAATTCACTATTTATCATAAAAGTTGCCAAGATAAGACATCCAGCAACTATATTTAGCTTTTAAGAACTAGCTTCATTTACTTAAAGGCAGAAAAGTTCTTAAAAGGCCAAAAAGTAACTTGAATATGACTTTAAAAAGTTGTTATAAATGCAACTATAATAAAAGAAAAGTATTCAAAAAAGTTAGTAAGCTATTACAAAGAAAGTGTTCCACGACCCACAAGTTGGGTAATATTAAAAAACTCACAAGGCAAAAACAACTTAAGGACCAGTGCCAGGTAGCGGATTGAGATCTTCACCAGTCTCGACATCCTTACCTCAGACAGGGGGAGTCAGAGCATGTACTGAGACCGGGACAGCAGGGATGGGACCAGTAGGTGAAGAAGGGGACTAAACATTAATAGTCTCGGGCTGGACCTCGGGAGTCCAGGAAGCCTCTCCACCTTGAGTCTTCGGATCGGGCACAAGCTCCTCCCCCTTGTCTTTAGGAGCAGGTACAATCTTCCCATCCACAACAATATTGTCCTGACTGAATAAGGAAAGATTGATCTCGGGAGCCAAGACCTGGACCTGAGCCTTCAAGTTCTCAAACATTTTGTCCATCCCCATGACCACGGACTCCTGGAGGGAAGCATACACCTCTCGGGCAGTTTTCAACTCTTCTTGGAGGTTGAGCTTTTCCCTATAGACCTGGGTATAGCTCTCCTCTGTCCTCTTCTGAATCCCCTCTGCCATGGTAGCAGAAGCCTCCGTCGTTTTCACTCGGGCCTGAGCCTTCTCCAAGTTTGAATTTAGCTTTGCCTTCTCCTCTTCTAGCTCCTCTTTCAACCCTTTTAGTCTTTCCACCTCAGCACGGGCAGTCTCAAGAAAACTTTGTGTAAAATTAAGACAACTTCTCATAGCAGCAGTCTTAGGGGCCGTGGTATCTACAAAAAAAGAATAAAATTTCGTTATAAAAACAAAATTCAACTAAAAAAGTCATAGAAGGTAAAGCTTAGGAGGCTACCTAGCTCGAACTGAAGTTGATCGGGGTCCCTAAGAATCTCTTTGTGTCTATGTAAGGAGTGCAACCCCAAAACACTTGAAACACGTCCATAAAATATTTTTCGACTTCATCTAGCTTATCTATAGTATATTTAGCTATCACAGGCTGCTCTTGCCAATACAAGGGAAAGGAAGGCTCGTCATTCTCATCTAAATAGAAAGGCTAAACATCTTCTACAGATCGGATTTTAAAGAAGTAGTTCTTTGATGCCAGGGCATCTTGGCTAGTTTTACTAGCCATTTTTTTGTATGTTTTAGGTTGGTTTCATGCATTTTCTTAGGAAATAAGCAAGTATTTGAACATTTTCATGAGAATAATGCTAGAATTGAATGATAGAATGAATCATGCATCATCTTATGATTAAGAGCGAGACTTTGATGCACTTTGATTGATTTCAGGTAACAAGAAGCAGAGGAGACCCACGTTAGTACCACTAACGTGGGCACTAACGTAGAAGGAAGGAAAGCTTGGAAAGTTAATGGCAACGTTAACGCCACTAACTTGAGCGAAGGGCAAGGAGACCTACGTTTGTTGCCCCGTTAATGACAATAACGTGGGAACTAATGCAAAAGAAGAAGCAAGCATCGGAAGTTAGTGGTGACGTTAACACCACTAACTTTGATGAAGCAAAGGAAGACCGACGTTAATGGCCACGTTAACGCCACTAACGTGAGCCATTCACATGGAGAATAGAGCAGCATCGGAAGTTAGTGGTGACGTTAACACCACTAACTTTTGCAAAGCAAAGAAGGCCTACGTTAGTGGCTACGTTAGTGCCACTAACGTAGGCACTAACATGGTTAACATCTCACCTGGCATCCTGACCATGCCTTCTTCAAACAAGAATAACTTGAGCCACAAAGCTCCATATGAATTGATTCCAGTGGCATTGAAAAGTAAGAATCTAGAGCTCTCCAAGAATATATGGCACTACATGGTGGACACTAAATTTGAGAGAGAAAACCTACCTCGAAAGTGCAAAGATGAACGTGGTATCAACCTATAGTAAGGCCAGCTGACCTCTTCACCTTCCAAGAATTGTAACTCAAGCTATAAAGCTCCAAATGATGCGTTTTTGAAAGCATTAGAAAGTAGACATTCAGGGCTTTCCAAAAATATATAATAGTATGGGGGTGGACATTAAGTTTGAGCTTCAGAACCTGGCATTCTTAACTCTCTTAATGCTGATGTTAGTTGCCACGTTAGTGCCACTAACGCCAGCGACAATGCCAGTGACCTTGTCTTCTTCAAAGGAGCATAACTTGAGTTACATAGATTCAATTGAGGTGATTTCAGTTGCGTTATAAAGTTGGCATTCATAGCTTTCCAATGATATATAATAGTTTATAGTGGGTATGAAATTGCAGCACAAACAATAGGCATCTTTAAGCCCCAAAAACACCAAATAGTTAGCAAGTGTGACGTTAGTGCCACTAACTTTAGCACTAACGCACACTTGTAACGTTAGTATGGTTAACGCCAGCACTAACGATGGCACCTGGACCTCAACTTGATTCACTTCTCTCTCAAGTCCACTTCAAAGTTCAAGCAAGCAAGCCCACAATTGTCAATCAATCAAGGCCACAAGAAGCATCTAGAATAGTTAATTTTCATTTCATTGTAATTTGCTTTCAATTTCATTTCATTTTGCAATTTAGGAGAGCCTATATATAGGCCTTAGTTTTAAGGAAGGGAATGAACACACACCATAGAGGAGGGGTCTTCGGACTCCCTCACCCACACTTCTCTTCTCCTCCACCTTCCTTCTCACATTGTAAATATTTTAGTTATGAATTACTAACTCTTTCCATTGAGAAAGAGAGCTCTATTGTTATTTGATGAATCAATCATAGTTTTCATTCTTCTTCATCTTTCTTTTCTCTTGATTTACTTGAAAGCTTTCGATCTTCACTCAATTGGGTAATTGTCTTGGAAGAGAAATTATTCATACTTGGATTTCCTCTGACCCTTGGAAGAGGAATGAAGAAATCTTGCTAGAAATGCTTTCTCATGTTGTACTGGGTTGGGGTTGGATAGATATAGTGACATGAAATCCTACCAATACTTTGATCTAGAAATGCATGTGGTATAATCAGTGACCAAGCTTCATCTCTTCCAATGAGAAATTAGATCAAGGAATTGGAAAATTGTTCCAACTTAGAGAGATTAGATTGCCAAGAAATTGGGATCCAATCACCTAAGATTTCCAAGAGATCAATGAATGCATTGATTAAGGAAGAGATGAGAATGAACTTGATCTGGAGAATGCAATATCTCTCTATCCTAATGCTCTTCTTTTCTTTTACTTTTAGTTATTTACTTTATTGTACTTTTCTTCTAGCATTTTACTTTCTCGTACTTTATTTTTCTTTCTCTTTTATTTTTCAGCACTTTACTTTTCTTGCCATTTACTTTCTTGCACTTTATTGCTTTCTTTACTTTTATGCCATTTACTTTTCTTGTTGCTTATCACTCCTTAATGATGTGTCTAACTAGAATAGTCAATTAACCATTGATTGCTTAATCCGTTAATCTCTGTGGGATTCAACCTTACTCTATTGTGAGTTTTTACTTGACGATAATTCGGTATACTTGCCGAGGGAAAATTTGTAGTGATACAAGTTTTCGTGCATCAAGTTTATGGAACTGTTGTCGGGGATTAATCGTGATTAACAAACTACCGATTGATTGATTTACTAGATTAGACATTTTTCTTTTGTCTTTGATTTCTTTTGTTTCTTTATTTTCTTTTGCTAACTAACTGTTTGTGATATTGCTTCACTGGGAATTTCCTCAATTGTGATAAGAAAAATTCCAATCTCTTTTATCTTGGTGATTGTTGCTTGATACAGAGTATTTTGAAGAAAAATGGAGTATAGATCATCCTTTGGTCAATCAAGTTACATAGGATACTTCTCACCAACACAAAATAATTCATGTTATTATAATGGTGGTTGGAAATATCAAGAACATGAAATGGGGTGCTTCTCAGGGCCACAAAATGGTTCATATTTTGATGAGTGTATTCACTACTTATGTTGTGGCTGGAAAGATCAAAATCAAAGAGATTTCACTCATTCATACTCCATTCATTAGGAGCCATCACCTCTTAATTATCCAACCTCACCTCCTAGTTTTACATGTCCAAATTCTTCATCACTTGAGCATGCCTCAGCACAAAATTCCTTCCCACATCCATACAATTCATCTCACCACTCACACAATTCATTCCATTACACACAAAATTCTTTTCACAGTCCACAAAACTCATTCCATCACCCACAAAGCTCATACCACTTCCAGAACATGCAAACACAAAACAACCAATTCCATTCACAAGCCAATCCCAACCAACCATCTAAACATGTACACCCTCCCCTCGAGGATAAGCTATCAAGGATAGAGAACCTACTGACAATGCTCTTGGAAGAATCTAAGGACATGAGAACTTTTAGGGAGGAAGTAAAATTCAAGATGTAGAACCGGGGGGCTGCCATTAAGAAGCTTGAGGCACAAATTGGATATCTATCAAAGCAAATCCTTACCCATAATTCTTCTAGTGATACCATGTCAAATCAAAGGGAGGAATCAGAAGAACAATAAAAAGATGCACCCATACCAAGTGAGATTCCTATGAAGAAGGAGGAGGTTGTGAGAATATATAAGCCCAAAGCTCTATACCTACAGAGGCTACTAAGGGTGACAAAGGAACATCCAAACTCACTCCCAAAAGACTCAATGCAACATCATACAGAAGAAAGGGAGAAAATCAATCAAGGGAGTCCACACTCCAATGAAACAGAAAGTTGCATAAAGGGTGAGTTCATTGAACCACTAATTTAAGAAGCTCTTGATGAAGAGGATGCTCCAATCATCACACAACACCCAAGTCCTGAAATCAAGGTGGTGAAGGCAATCAACAAAAGTAATAAAAAGAGGATGGTGACCAAGAAAAGAAGGACAATATCCATGAAGAAGAAAAGGTCAACCAAAAGCCATCCCACCCCTATCCCAACAAGCAAGTCTACTTAAGCTAACAATAAAAGAAAGCTTGCTGGGGAGAGGCACTCAAAACAGGGGGAATTAACTGGCTCCTCTTTCCTCTTGAGGTCATTCCTCTTAACAAACTGGAAGAAGAGGAAGAAAGTCATAAACAACATGTCAAGCTAATGATATTAAAAGAGCACTTGTTGGGAGGCAACCTAACCATAAGTAACATTTTCTTTCCTTGCTTAGTTTACTTTCAATAATTTGGCATATGATTGCATTCTAAGTTTGGTGTTGCCATGCAACAAATTGATTTTCAATCTTCATTGGGTACTTGCGTTATTCTAAAATGAAAGTGTCATCCTAAGTTTAGTGTTGCCACTTATTTTTTATGCTATATACCATGCACACCACTTATTAATGCAATCACATTGTCTCTGTTTTTTTACTTCTTGTGCCTTTATTGTATCGTTAATTTTGCTTGCTTATGCACATGCATTACTCATATTTCCTTGTGTAAGACACTCATGATCCATCATAGACTCTAGCACCACTATTTTAATTGTTGCTTGAGGATAAACAATCATTCTAAGTTTGGCGTGGGAAGAGGAAGAATAGGAGGAAAATGACAACAACAATGAAGATGAACTACAAGGTGGTAAAGTTCCTTTTTCCTCTTACTTATTTCCAGCACTTTAAATTGCATGATTGTCTTCTAATTTCTTTGTATGCATGTGTGATTACTCCTTGTGAATAAGATAGTTGATATTTGATTTGTAACATGTTGCTATGATACCATGATTATCATCTTGAATTTTACTTGTACCCAATATCTCTGAGAATGCAACAAAGAAATCATTCTTTTGAAAGGAAAATGCTGGAGAATTTTATAAATCTTGGGGCAAGCAAAAGATTAAGAGGAGTGGAGGTTCTGATTGTATAATTGTGTATTGAGGTTGCATGTTTGTGAAAACTTGCATGGAAGCTCATAGATGGGAAATGAAGTTTAGAGAAGTATTATGGAAATTTTCAAAAACCTGTTGATCCAAGAAGCAGTAACAAAAGAAAAAAAAGAAAAAGAAAAACAAAGAACAATCCTAAGGCTCTGAGCATCAATTACTAGGAAGAGAAAAGAAAGAATTAAGAACTCAAAGAGTTGTTATCCTAGTTAAATGCTTGTGGTAGATTTGTGTCAAAGAGAGAGGCTTGAGCAAGTATCCTAATGGGTACTTCAACACCCAATACCTTAGACCAACTGGTTTGGGAGTATTGATCGAACACTTATCTAAAGAGCCACTTTGAGACATGACACTTAGAGTCGAGGCCAAAATCCAAAAAGAAAGAAAAAATGTTAGGAAATAAGTGTTGTTTCAAGGTGACAATCTATAAGGAGACTTCCATAATATCATTTAAATGAAAGTCCTAAGATCTAAGACTTCCAAAATGCGAGGACTAGTGAGCACTAGAATCCTTGCATAAGCATACAAATTGGAGTTCACCCCACTGTCACTTAATCACTTCACCCCACTAAGGCATCATAAGCAATTCTTCAATACATTCCAATTAAGAGATTTCTTTGTGCATAGTTATTTTCTTGCTTGGGGACAAGCAAGATTTAAGATTGGTGTTGTGATGCCAGGACATCTTGTCTAGTTTTACTAGCCATTTTTTGTATGTTTTAGGTTGGTTTCATGAATTTTCTTAGGAAATAAGCAAGTATTTGGTTGAATATGCATCCATACCTTGATTTAAGCAACAGTGTGAATTTTGAACATTTTCATGAGAATAATGCTAGAATTGTATGATAGAATGAATGATGCATCATATCATGATTAAGAGCAAGACTTTGATGCACTTTGTTTGATTGATTTCAGGTAACAAGAAGCAGAGGGGACCCACGTTAGTGCCACTAACATGGGCACTAAAGTAGAAGGAAGGAAAGCTTGGAAAGTTAGTGGCAACGTTAATGCCACTAACTTGAACGCAAGGCAAGGAGACCTATGTTAGTGGCCCCGTTAGTGCCACTAACGTGGGCACTAATGCAGAAGAAGGAACAAGCATGGGAAGTTAGTAGTGACGTTAACACCACTAACTTTGGTGAAGCAAAGGAAGACCCACGTTAATGGCCACATTAACACCACGTGAGCCATTAACGTGGAGAATAGAGCAGCATGGGAAGTTAGTGGTGACGTTAACACCACTAACTGTGGCGAAGCAAAGAAGGCCTAGGTTAGTGGGCACATTAGTGTCACTAACGTAGGCACTAACGTGGGCAACATCTCACCTGGTAGCCTGATCATGCCTTTTTTAAACAAGAATAACTTGAGCCACAAAGCTCCAAATGAGATGATTCTAGTGGCATTGGTAAGTAGGACTCTATAACTTTCCAAGCATATATGACACTACATGGTGGACACTAAATTTGAGGGAGAAAACCTATCCCAAAAGTTTAAAGATGAACATGGTATCAACCTGTAGTAAGGCCAGCTGACCTCTTCACCTTCAAAGAAGTGTAACTCGAGCTATAGAGCTCCAAATGATGTGCTTTTAAAACATTGGAAAGTAGACATTCAAAGATTTCCAACAATATATAATAGTATGGGGGTCAATATTAAGTTTGAGCTTCAGAATCTGGCATTCTTAACTCTATTAACGTTGACATTAGTGGCCACGTTAGTGCCACTAACGCCAGCGACAATGCTAGCGACCTTGTCCCCTTCAAAGGAGCATAACTTGAGTTACATAGGTCCAATTGAGGTAATTCTAGTTGCGTTAGAAAGATGACATTTAGAGCTTTTCAAAGATATATAATAGTTTATAGTGGGCATGAAATTGGAGCACAAACAATAGGCATCTTTAAGCCCTGAAAACACCAACTAGTTAGCAAGTGTGACGTTAGTGCCACTAGCTTTAGCACTAACGCCACACTTGTAACGTTAGTATGGTTAACGGCAGCACTAACGCTGGCACCTGACCTAAACTTGATTCACTTCTCTCTCAAGTCTACTTCAAAGTTCAAGCAAGCAAGCCCACAGTTGTCAACCAATCAAGGCCACAAGAAGCATCTAGAATAGTTAATTTTCTTTTCATTGTAATTTGCTTTCAATTTCGTTTTATTTTGTAATTTAGGAGAGCCTATATATAGGCCTTAGTTTCAAGGAAGGGAATGAACACACACCATAGAGGAAGGGTCTTCGGACTCCCTCACCCACACTTCTCTTCTCCTCCATCTTCCTTCTCACTTTATAAATATTTTAGTTATGAATTACTAACTCTTTCCATTGGAAAAGAGAGCTCTATTGTAATTTGATGGATCATTCATAGTTTTCATTCTTCTTCCTCTTTCTTTTCTCTTGATATACTTGAAAGCTTTCGATCTTCACTCAATTGGATAATTATCTTGGAAGATAAATTATTCATACTTGGATTTCCTCTGACCCTTGGAAAAGGAATGAGGAAATCATGCTAGAAATGCTTTCTCATGTTGGACTGGGTTGGGGGTTGGATGGATATAGTGACATGAAATCCTACCAATACTTTAAT
This sequence comes from Arachis hypogaea, assembly GCF_003086295.3. Classification (NCBI taxonomy): domain Eukaryota; kingdom Viridiplantae; phylum Streptophyta; class Magnoliopsida; order Fabales; family Fabaceae; genus Arachis; species Arachis hypogaea. The sequence goes on from NC_092039.1 coordinate 85,643,531, forward strand.
CTAAAAAAGCATGTGGTATAATCAGTGACAAAGCTTCATCTCTTCCCATGAGCAATTAGATCAAGAAATTAGGCAATTATTCAAACTTAGAGAGATTGGATTGCCAAAGAATAGGGATCCAATCACCTAAGATTGCCAAGAGATCAATGAATGTATTGATTGAGGAAGAGATGAGAATGAACTTGATCTGGAGAATGCAATATCTCTATATCCCAATGCTCTTCTTTTCTTTTACTTTTAGTTATTTACTTTCTTGTACTTTTCTTCCTAGCATTTTACTTTTCCGTACTTTATTTTTCTTGCTCTTTTATTTTCCAACACTTTACTTTTCTTGCCATTTACTTTCTTGCACTTTATTGCTTTCTTTACTTTTATGCCATTTAATTTTCTTGTTACTCATCACTCCTTAATGATTTGTCTAACTAGAATAATCAATTAACCATTGATTGCTTAATCCGTTAATCTCTGTGGGATTCGACCTCACTCTATTGTGAGCTTTTACTTGACGACAATTCTGTATACTTGCCGAGGGGAAATTTGTAGTGATACAAGTTTTTGTGCATCATTCTTGAAGTCATGAAAGGACTCATCAAAAATGGAAAAAACTTTTCCACCCTGAACAGCATGAAAACAAAACCAAGAAGTCTTTCCTTTCAACGTCCGAGTTTAGTCAAAACAAACAAATAAAAAAAGACTGTAGTAGAAGGTTGGACCTCAAGTTCTTGGCAAAGAAGTTGGAAAATTTTTTAAAAAGTCCAAAAGTTTGGGTGAAGCTGAGAAGAGGAAACGTCATAAACCTAAATAATGTTTGATTCATAATTAGTAAAAGAAAGGGCGTTCCGAGTTATCTAAGGGGGAAAAACACACCCTCTCTTCAGGATCGGGCACTACTAGCTCGTAATTTCTCTCATCCTCTCTATTTTCACAAATCTTATGGTGTCTACAAAACTCCTCACAATATTGCTTATGAACTACGGGGACGCAAGAAAGGACAGACATATCTACCCAATTTAAGAGGCTAGGGGGAACTTTAGTTGACAAATTAAGAACAATAGAACGCGACATGAACGCCACACCTATAAATACAAAATAAAATGATAGTTACTACAAGAGCTCGAACATCCTCCAAAAGAAGTCAGGTAACAACCAGCAAAACCAACCAGCAAAACCAAAAAAGGCAATTTCAAAAATTTTCTACATATGGAATGCGCCGAAATGGTGTCCCTCCTATACTACCAATAGCAACATTATTGCATAGTCGCAACACCATTGGGGGAAACTCATAGAAGTGTACATATATTGGTTGTTGGCAACCATTTCAATGAGCTCCTGCGCCTCCTCATGCGTCTTCTTCACGTGGAGTGAGCCACCATCTGAGTGATCCAATGACACCTTGGACATTTCAAAGAGGCCATCATAGAAGATCTCCAACATGGTCCACTCTAACATTATGTCGGGAGGGCATCTCCTGATCAGCTATTTGTACCTCTCCTTCTTTCTGTTTGAAAGTCTGGACTTTCACCCTTAGCTTACTCAGCTTCTGAGGTAGAAAGAACTTGGTCAGAAATCCATTGACCACCTTCTCCCATGTGTCCAGGCTCTCCTTAGGCTAAGAATCCAGCCATAGCTTTGCTCTGTCCCTTACACCAAAAGGGAAGAGCATGAGCTTGTAAACCTCCAGGTCTACTCCATTTGTTTTAACAGTATCACAGATCTGTAGGAAATCAGATATAAATTTATTGGGATCCTCCTGCAGGAGTCCATGAAATTGCCAATTCTACTGCACTAGAGTGACCAGGAGGCTTAAACTCGAAGTTGTTGGCACCTATGGCAGGTATAGATATGCTGCACCCATAAAAGTCAGATGTGAGTGCAGTGTAAGAGCCAAGGACCTTCATTGCATCTCCTCCAGTGTTTGGATTAGCTTCCATAGCTATATCTTCAACTTCTTGCTCTAGAGATTCTGTGAGATTTCCTCCGGCTCTACAAAGTTGAGCTTGTTGCAAATGCTGTCTCAAGGTTCTCTCAAGTTCAGGATCAGGATCAAGAAGGACTTCCTTATCTTTGTTCTTGCTCATAAACAAGAAGAAACAAAACAAGAAAAGGGAAACAAGGGAGTCTCTATGTCAAAGTATAGAGGGCTCCCTATGAGAAACTCTAATAAAGAAATCAAATGAGATAAAGTAAAGGAAATTTGAAAAAAAAAGGTGTCTTTAATTTAAAAAATTTTCGAAAATAAAGAAAAAGAAAAAAGTCAAGAAGTTTTCGAAAAAGAAGAAAGAAAAGAGGAATTAAAGAGACAACAAACTTTTAAAATTAAAATAGGATAAGGCGACTAATTAACTAACAAGATGTAAAATTAAAGATAGAAGATGATATTTTAAAATTTTTGAAAATTTAGAGAGAGAGTCAAATAAATATTTTGAATTCAAATTTGAAAGAAAAAAGAACTAAAGAGAACATCAAACTTAAAATTTGAATTTTAAAATAAAGATAAGGTAACGTAATAAAATTTGAAAATCAAGGGAAAAAAATAAGATAAAGATAAAGATCAAAGATCAAAGATCAAGAAAGATAAACAAGATGTGTTTAAAGAAAATTAAATTAAACAAAAAGATCACCTAGCAGGACACCAAATTTAAAGATTTAAATCAAGATAAGAAAAAGATTTAAAATTTTTTAAAAGTTAAAAGAAAAGTTATTTTTTTCGAAATAAACAAAAAGAAGAAAAATACTTCAAAGACACCAAACTGAAAATTCGAAATTACGTAAAAAGAAGATAGCAAAAATTTCAAAAATCAAAGGCAAAAGATAAACAAGAAAGAAATAAAAAATTCAAGAAAGCAAACAAGATCAAATTCGAAAATCAAGAAAAGGGAAAATTAACAGAGACTAAAAGACACCAAACTTAAAATTTGAAAAAAAGTTCGAAAAAGAAAAGAAGATGACTAAAATGAATTTTCGAAAAATTTTAAGAAAATAAACAAAGAAGGTTCGAAAATTGAAAAGGAAAAAACAATTAAATGAAAAACTAGTAAAAGTACCTAATCTAAGCAACAAGACAACTAGTAATTGTCAATCACGAACAATCCCTGGCAACAATGCCAAAAACTTGGTGCCCAAAATTAGAACTCGCACAACTTCACCGCCAAGTGCACCAGGTCGTCCAAGTAATACCTCAAGTTAGTGAGGGTCGATCCCAGGAGGATTGTTGGATTGAACAAGCAATAGTTATCTTGCTGAACTTTGTCAGGCAAATAGTGAAAGAGTGGTTGTTGTTGAATTCGCAAAAAGCAAAATAATAGAGAAAGCAGTAAAGAATTGGTGTAGAAACAATAATGAGAAACAGCTAAGGCCTTAGAGATGTTTATCTTTCCGAATTAATACTTCTCACCAACTACTTTAACAATGAATGATTTATTCTATGGCAAACTGTAAGTGATTAAAACATATTTTCCTAGCGATTTAATCTCCTCCAATCCTATTAAAAGTGCCACAAGCAAAGTCAGATCTTTTGAATCAGAAGCATTCTATTTTAGCACCACAGAAACCTCAATTACCCAAAGTCAACCGGATTATATATCACATATCTAATTAGCCCAGATGAATTGCAGTTTAGGATGAGTGCTTTCAAACTGTAGCTCAAGTGACCTTAGTCAGAGTATCACAGGAACTCATGTAGAAAAAGGGACATACCCAGTTTCATTTAGATGAAGAACAAAAGCACACCTTAGAATTGAATCAAACATATATTAAAATAAAAAAGTAATAATATTAATCCATAAAAATAAACCGAGCTCCTAACCTTAACCAGGAGGTTTAGTTGCTCATGACTTACAGAAAAAACAGAAAAAAAAATCCAAAATCCTCCTCTTTCGTAAACCTAAGTGATATCCTCTTTAAATAGTAAATTCTAACCCTAAAAGATGTTAATTTAAATTTAAAAGTTACAAGGATAAGACTAGATAAGCTAAGGAGTGCTAAAATATACTTTAGGGCCCACTTGGTCATGTGCTTCGTATGGTGCTTGTCGTTTAATTTGGGTTTTGGGCGCCCATTGAGGGGTGAGCTCGCTGGTCATCTTCTCCCTAGCTGCCGTTGATCGCCAATTTTGGGCATTCAGCGCCAAGGGTTCCTCCTTCTTGGGCGTTAAATGCCATGTGTGGACGTTTAACACCAGTTCTGGCAATGATTATGGAAAAGAAGTATAGACTATCATATATTGCTGGAAAGCTCCAAACTTAGCTTTCTAACGCCATGTAGCCCATGTCAATTAGACCGCTATAGCTCAAAATATGCTCGTTGGAATGCACGGGGGTCAAGATTGACAGCATCTGCTATTCTTTCTTTGTCTTTAAACAAGATTCTGCCAAATTCACCCAAAATTCTCCTAAAATCATAAAAATAACACAAAAATTCAAAGTAGTATCCAAAGATGGATTTTTCACTAAAATATACTAAAAATTAAAAAAATCAAATTAAAAACAACTAGAAAATGCTATGAAAAAGGTATAAGATGCTCATGCATCAATCAAGCAGCAAATCACAGACGATCCTCTTCGTTAAACACAAGCCAAGATGAAGAAAGTCTTGGGAAAGGGAATCACAAAGTGAACAAAGGAGAAAATCTTTACGGTAAGAAAAGGTTCTTTTCAAAAGAATAAAGCAAAGAGAAAAGCAATAGAAGATCTTTTCAGGAGTGTGAAAAGGGGGAAGGAGAAGGCTAATGTGCTTTTATAAGAAACCAAGGGAAAAAAGGCCTCTTAACCCCTCTTTAAAAATGTGTGCAGATCCCAAGAAAAACTGCCACGCAACGTTTGCCCGGCATTAAAGGAGGCAATGTTCAAATTTTTTAAAACATGTCGGGAATCGGACCTTTAAAAAAGTGGAGTACCCGACGTCAAATCAAATATTCATGAATTGCTTGAGTCTGACCTCTTAAAAGCTCAGGACTCAAGTAGGGGCACTATTCATACCCTGACCCAACAAATAAAGTCAGGCCGAATAATGAAGAATGGCCCACCGAAAGAGGAGGACTCTATAGCATACCCTACCTCTTCAAAAAGGTCGCACACCGTGAAAGAGACTAGCTCTACCTGCCTAACCAGGTAACTGCCTTTGCAAATTTCTTCCACTATCTCTATCTTTCCTAAAAGATAGACCATAATAAACTATCAGGATAAAAGGGAATGGTCATCCATCAAGTGGAACTACTGCAACAAAGGTTGTTATTAAATCTATTGTAAATACACTGATGGTGCGGGATTTTACAACCCACAAACTAACCGGAAGTGCACCGGGTCGTACCAAGTAATACCTCAGGTGAGTGAGGGTCAATCCTACGAGGATTGATGGACTAAGCAACAATGGTTAAATGATTTACTTAGTTAGGTTGGCTTAGTCAGGCAAACAGAAAAGGGTGTTGAGATAATCAAAAGGTTTAAATTGAAAATAAAATATTGGAAAAACAGTTAAGTGGTACACGAAATTTTGACCTCAATGGTGCCAACAACTTGGTATGCACAATTGTAATCTCAACTCTTTTTCACAACTTCGCACAACTAACCAGCAAGTGCACTGGGTCGTCCAAGTAATAAACCTTACGTGAGTAAGGGTCGATCCCACGGAGATTGTCGGCTTGAAGTAAGCTATGGTCATTGATAAATCACTATTTTATGGTTTACAATGTGTTTAATTGTGTGGTTTTATCATGGTCTTTACCCACTTATTCATATAATTAGCATGCATTTATATTTCCTTCCCAAAATTATTACATGATTGAAAACATGCTTCTTTGGTCTTAATTTAGCTAATCTTAATCCTCTCTTATTACCATTTGATGCCTTGATCTGTGTGTTAAGTGTTTCAAGCTTTATAGGGCATGAATGAGTGAGAGATTAGGAAGGAAGTTTGCAAAAATGGATGGAACACAAGAAATTGAGGAGATGACCAGCGAGAAGTGACGCGTACGCATCAGCGACGCGACCGCGCGGAAGAAAGGAACCCGCAGTGACGCGGTCACATGGCTCACGCGACCGCGCGGATTGGAAAAGCACAAGTGACGTGGAAGCGTGGATGACCCGAACGCGTGGCAGGAAAAAAACGCGAATGATGCGTCCGCATGGATGATGCGATCGCGTGATGTGCGTGATCTGCAGAATTACAAAAGTCGCTGGCAGAGATCCTGGGCCGCATTTCAACCCAGTTTTCAGCCCAGAAACACAGTTTTCGACGTCAAAAAGGTGCATGGCCGAAAGCTGTGCTGGAATTGGGCTGGACTCGTGCTAGAAGCCCAAGCCCTCCCACGCGAACGCGTGCCCCACGCGGCCGCGTCGTCTTTCAAAAATGGCCATTCACGCAATCGCGTCACCCACGCGACCGCGTCACCCAAATTTTTGGCAAAATGCAATTCAAACAGAGAGTTGTGTGAATACGAGGCTGCACTCGCACCACTAGCACAAATCAAGTGACGCAATCGCGTGACCCACGCGTCCGCGTCGTTTGACCTTATTGCGCACCACGCGGCCGCGTCACCCACGCGACCGCGTCGCCAGCGTCGAACACCTTAACCTAATATGCCAAAGCATTTTATCTTTTCTTCCCCAATCCTAATTTTTCCTCCCTCCCTTCTTACTTACTTCTTCTTCCCTTCTTTCCTTTCTCATTCTTCTTATCTTTCATTTTCTTTTACTTAATTGCATTATTTTCATTGGTGTTGGAATTTTATTTGGGTCATTGTTTTTTCTATATTTTTGTGGATTATTTGACAATTATATATTACTTTTTAAAGGGTTTCTTGCATGTTCAATTTAATACTTTCAAATAGCTTATTTACCGTGTATGCTATGTGTTTGTGAAAACGCCCGTATGGCATTGTGCACTATTTTTAAGATTTCTTTTAATCTACTACTATAAATGCCTGCTTTTCACGAATTCCCTTTACTATTTTATTAATTAAATATAATTGTTAATACAAACGTTATTATTAGTTTCTCACGACTAACAATACATTAAAGATTTTGATTCTTGATCTATACTACTCATGCCCTTGCCGGGATGCTAATAAACATCTTGCATCCAATACTCCCCATGCCTTGCTATATTTCCATTGATGAACTGATCACATGGAATTGCGACCATGTCTTTCATTCACTATTTTTTTTTTACTTTGCATGATTATCACTCGTACCGCCCTCCTCTTTGCTCCATCCCTTTGACTTCATGTCCCTTTCTCTTCTCCCTTTTTCAGGCTGGCCACCAGAACGGGTAAAGAGAAAGCTTCTACAACGAGCAACGACTGAGGAACCACAATACCCACCCACCTGTACATCTCAGCATGCACCGAGGACGGTGCAATCTTTAAGTGTGGGGAGGTCGATACCGATCTCCACGGGTCAGTTAGCCCCTTCTTAACACCAATTTTTGTTTTTCATTGTTGCATTTGCATGTTTGATTGCATGTTTGTTTTTTTGTGCATATTTTACCACTTGGTTAAAGTAATATTTTCTTTTTCAAGAAATTTTTATAGTATTTCACTAATTTGAATAAAACTTTTTGAAAAACTTGTTTGAAGAAATATTATTTTGGAACATAGTTTAGAGCTCGAACACACAAAACCAGTGAGATTTTGAGCCTATTTGATTGGTTGCATTTTATCAACCAATATTTTATTTTTGGTGTGTGTTTTTCTCTCTAAAATTGTGATCTTTGTCTTGCTTAATTCTATATTTCCATTGTTTGATGTATGCATGCACTGATATGATTGAGGCCCTTGTTTCACTAAGCTTACATACCCATATGGCCTTACCCTTTCATTATCCTTTGCAACCCAATTTGAGCCTAATATACCCATTTTTTCTTTACTCTAGCTCATTACTGACTCTAAGCAAAAAACAATAATGTCCTTAATTTGAATCCTTGGTTAGCTTAGACTAGTGAAAGTGCTTATGATTCAAGTATGGGGAAGTTGGGTTTGAAAATATTTGGTTTGAATAATTGGGTGTTGTATATTTTAGTGAAAATGTGAAAAATAATGGTTGAGCACATGTTATTGCATTCAATACTTTAATTATATGCATTGAAAAAAAAAGTGAAAAAGAAAAAGAAAAAAGCAATTAATAAAAGGGGACAAAATGCCCCAAAATAAATAAGTGAAATCATTGCATATGAGCTGTACTCAAAACTTAGAATGCATAAATATGTAGTAAACACAGTTGATGGGAAGTTAGATTTTGTATTTTAATTAAATGGATTGTCTTGAGTTAGGTGGAAAGTTTATGTTAATTAAGGATTCAGATTTTAGTCCACTTGGCCAAATACAATCCTACCTTGACCCTAACCCCATTACAACCCTCAAAAGACCTCTTGATTTGTGTATTGGTGCATTAAATTTTTGTTGATTGTTAGATGAAGAGCAAGCTATAGAAATCAAGATTACTAGAGAATTGAGAGAATTGACCCTAGACACTTGAGAGTTAGAATGATATACACTACTAGTAAGGGTTTAGTGCTTAATTCTATGTTCCCTGCTTTTATGAGCTATCTTCTTCTTGCAAGTTATTTATATTGTATTTTGTGATTTGAATTAGTGAAATCCAGTTCATATTTATTCTTGAAAGATTTATTTACTTTTTCACCAAGTAGGTAGAATCATTTTAGCATGTAGTTGCATTCACATTCATAGGTTGCATTGCATGAGTCTTGCCTTTCCCTATTCATTTATTTGGTCTCCTTGAGTTTAGCATGAGGACATGCTAATGTTTAAGTGTGGGGAGGTTGATAAACAACTATTTTATGGTTTACAATGTGTTTAATTGTGTGGTTTTATCATGGTCTTTACCCACTTATTCATATAATTAGCATGCATTTATATTTCCTTCCTAAAATTATTACATGATTGAAAACATGCTTCTTTGGTCTTAATTTAGCTAATCTTAATCCTCTCTTATTACCATTCGATGCCTTGATCTATGTGTTAAGTGTTTCAGGGTTTATAGGGCATGAATGAGTGAGAGATTGGGAAGGAAGCTTGCAAAAACGGAAGGAACATAAGAAATTGAGGAGATGACAAGCGAGAAGTGATGCGTACGCGTCAGCGACGCGACCGCACAGAAGAAAGGAATCCGCAGTGACGCGGTCTCATGGCTCACGCGACCGCGCGGATTGGAAAAGCACAAGTGATGTGGAAGCGTGGACGACGCGAACGCGTGGCAGGGAAAAAACGCGAATGACGCGTCCTCATGGATGACGCGATCGCGTGACGTGCGCGATCTGCAGAATTACAAAAGTCGCTGGCAGAGATCCTGGGCCACATTTCAACCCAGTTTTCGGCCCATAAACACAGATTAAAGTCAGGGAACTTGCAGAGACTCATCATTCTCTCATAATTCATAATTTTAGTTTTAGATGTAGTTTTTAGAGAGAGAGGTTCTCTCCTCTCTCTTAGGATTTAGGTAGGATTTTTAGAAATTAGGATTTAATTCGACTCTTCATCAGGTTCAATATTTTCTTTACTTTATATTTATCTCTTATCTTAGATACTTTAATGCTTTTATTTGTGTTTGGTTTATGTTGCCCAATTGGCTTATGGATATTGTCCGTGTTAGAATTGACATTTTCATTCAATATAATTTGAGGTATTCCAGATATTTATGATTTCAGTTTAGCTTTCTATATTTTTGGCTTTGGTTGATTAATTGGTAACTCTTGAGTTATCAAACTCATTGTTGACTGAAAATTGGAATTCTTCAAGAATTAATTTGAGATCCAATAACTCTAACTTTTCCCAAGGAAAGACTGGGACTTGAGGATTCGAATTAATTCATTTACTTAACTTACCTTCATAGTTAGAGGTTAACAAAGTGGGGGAAAAATCCAATTCTCATCACAATTGATAAGGATAAATAGGATAGGACTTCTAATTTCTCATACCTTGCCAAGAGTTTACTTTACAGTTATTATTATTTTACTTTACTTGTCATTCAACTAACCTTTTACCTTAATCCAAAACCCCAAAACATACCTTTGCATAACCAATAATAAGAACATACTTCCCTGCAGTTCCTTGAGAAGACGACCCGAGGTTTAAATACTCGGTTATCAATTTTAAAGGGGTTTGTTACTTGTGACAACCGAAATGTTTGCACGAAGGGATTTCTGTTGGTTTAGAATCTATATCTACAACGCGACTATTTTTATAAAATTCTTTACTAGCAAAAATCCTAACGTCAAAATGGCGCCGTTGCCGGGGAATTGCAAACATGTGCTTTATTATTGGTTAATGTAAATATTTTTAAAAAAAAAGAAAAAATATTTTTCTTTTACTTGTTTATTTGTTTCTTCTTTTCCCTCTTATTTCTGATAGCTATTATGAATTCTCACCCCTCTCGCTCTGAGTTTGGTTCTAATTTTGTTGCAAGGAATGAAAGCTATAATAGGACTATGCATCTAGGTCTAAGCAATCAAAGATGGACGGAGCCCAAGAGGATCTGATTAACCCTTTAGGCAACAACACCCTCCTAGATATCACAGACAAAGACCATCCTACAATGCATACCAAGCTGATAGATATGGTGGACCGCCTAGTAGCTACCAACAAGCACCACCGTATGCTCAGAGACCATCCTCACAGCATAACTTTGAACCACCACACTCACAAGCCCCTTTCCACCATTCACCTGCATATGACCCCAATCCCTATTCACCACACCAACCACCATATGAACCATACCCAGAACCACCACCTCAATATACACCATCTCCATATCCTTATCAAGAGGAACCACTTCCGTTTTATGAACCTTCTCTCCTAATAAATGAACCCTCCTATCCACCCCAAACCTCCATGGAAAGCAAACTTGCCTCTATCACTAGTCTCGCCTCTACTCTTCAAGCACTTATATCCCGCTTGGGCCAACCCTCTACACCCAATATTCAACCCTCAAGCTCTACTGCACTTCTATCTCAACCACATAATGATCCACCCATCCCATCACCACCATCCATGGAAGAGCACCAACATCCATCAATCCAAGAGCAACATGATCCCACTGATACTATTGACATGGAACGAGAGAGAAGGGATCATCTTCACGAATCCATACTTCATAAGAAGCTAGAGGAGGCACTAAAGGTGAAGGTGGTAGACACCCTTGAAGTTGACAGTGCGGTTGAAGAACTAGTGAAAGAAGACAACAAGGAGGATTTTGTGCTTAAAGGTGAAGAAATAGTTGAAAAGAAAATCATCGAGGACGAATACGATTACATACTTAAATACCTGGATCAAGAAAGAAATCGATTACCTTTTCGACGTTCGGACATTCAAAGAACCCCTATGGTTTCATGTTGGAAATCTACTGAAGAATGTAGCAGGAAGGAGAAATTGGGCACTCCGGTGGATAGTGAGCAGCACGATTTGATATTGGAACAAGTGGAGGAAGCCGGAATTATTAAAGAAGAAGAGGAGGCAGTGGCTGAAGACTTAGGATATGCTGAACCTCCATGGGAAAGTCAAGTTATAGAGCACCCTTCAAAGACGTTTGAAGCTGATGTTGAGGAGGGTGTACAACCTCCAAAGCATATCATAGTTGAAGACTTTGAAGGAGACGATCAAGAGATGGATTCAATCATTGATGCATTCTTATCTACATTTGAATCCTCTTCCATTAGACTTGATATGGAGTTTAAAGAAGATGAAACACAACATCCCATGCCCTTGGTGAACAATGACGAATAGATTAAATTGGAAGAAATTCGCCAAAAGGAAGAGGTTGATATTGAAGATTACAAAGAGGTGGAAGATGTCGAAGAAGAGCACAAGGAAGTGGAGCTTGCACGTCCATTAGAAACACCTCCCCCTAATTTGCCATCATCCTTCACAACATTCAAGTGGGTAAAATTCATATCCCTTAGCTTTCTAATTCCACTTGAATATGGGCTACTGGAGATGGATGGTCAACTTAGAGCTCTTTGTGGCATTAAGAGTAAGAGGAAGATGGTCAGTGATAAGATTTATCCTACAAGGTTCAACATGGTTGTGTGCTCAATATTTAAATGCAAAGGTTGGTTTAGAGCTCAACTGAATGGGTCTAGGAAGTTGTCTGACTGCTTCAGTGAGAATTCAAACTGTTTGCCACCCGGATGGAACAATATTGCTCAACAAGAAGACGGGTGCAAAAGCAAGATTTGGGACCCCGGAATTCAATCTAGAAATCAACACTCTTGGGGTCTTGTCACTTACTTTAACTTGCTTGAAGGCTTTCTGCGCCTTGTTTGGGACCCCGGAGGCTACTGGAACTCCAAACATTGGTGCAGATTTCTAGATGAGTTCAAGCACAAGCCGCCATAACAGGAAGCTCCTCAATTGTCCAACTTAAGGACTTTAACTAAAAGTGCTAGGTGGGAGACAACCCACCATGGTATGATCGTTCCTTTTTCATTTTTATTTAGTTTTATTTATTTTGAGCTTTATTTTTTTCATTGGACCTGGAATCATGCATGACATTCATATTCGCATTGCATTCTGTATACTGCATTCTAAAAAAATAAAAAAATAAAAAAATAAAAAAATAAAAAAATTTACGCACGCGATAAGGCACCGTCGCTGACGCGTCCGCGTCACTGGTGCGTTGGGCAGAAAAGACTTGAACAGAGAGTCACGCGAGAGCGTGGCTGGAGGCGCGCCTTTAGCATAATTTAACCCCACGGGAGGGAACTTTGGCCTCCCACGCGACCGCGTCACCCACGCGGCCGTGTGCCATGAAAATCGACGTCAAAAAGGTGCATGGCCAAAAGTTGTGCTGGAATTGGGCTGGACTCGTGCTAGAAGCCCAAGCCCTCCCACGCGAACGAGTGCCCCACGCGGCCGCGTCGTCTTTCAAAAATGGCCATTTAAGCGATCGCGTCACCCACGCGACCGCGTCACCTAGATTTTTGGCAAAATGCAATTCAAACAGAGAGTTGTGCGAATACGAGGCTGCACTCGCACCACTAGCACAAATCAAGTGACGCGATCGCGTGACCTACACGTCTGCGTTGTTTGACCTTATTGCGTACCACGAGGCCGCGTCACCCACGTGACCGCGTCGCCAGTGTCGCACACCTTAACCTAATATGCCAAAACATTTTATCTTTTCTTCCCCAATCCTAATTTTTCCTCCCTCCCTTCTTACTTACTTCTTCTTCCCTTCTTTCCCTTCTCATTCTTCTTATCTTTCATTTTCTTTTACTTAATTGCATACTTTCATTCATTGCATTATTTTCATTGGTGTTGGAATTTTATTTGGGTCATTGTTTTTTCTATATTTTTCTGGATTATTTGACAATTATATATTACTTTTTAAAGGGTTGCTTGCATGTTCAATTTAATACTTTCAAATAGCTTATTTACCGTGCATGCTATGTGTTTGTGAAAACGCCTGTATGGCATTGTGCACTATTTTTAAGATTTCTTTTAATCTAATATTATAAATGCCTGCTTTTCACGAATTCCCTTTACTATTTTATTAATTAAATATAATTGTTAATACAAACGTTATTGTTAGTTTCTCACGACTAACAATACATCAAAGATTTTGATGCTTGATCTATGCTACTAATGCCCTTGCCGGCATGCTAATAAACATCTTGCATCCAATACTCCCCATGCCTTGCTATATTTCCATTGATGAACTGATCACATAGAATCGCGACCATGTCTTTCATTCACTATTTTTTTTTACTTGGCATGATTATCACTCGTACCGCCCTCCTCTTTGCTCCATCCCTTTGACTTCATGTCCCTTTCTCTTCTCCCATTTTCAGGCTGGCCACCAGAACGGGTAAAGAGAAAGCTTCTACAACGAGCAATGGCTGAGGAACCACAATACCCACCCACCTGTACATCTCAGCATGCACCGAGGATGGTGCAATCTTTAAGTGTGGGGAGGTCGATACCGATCTCCACGGGTCAGTTAGCCCCTTCTTAACACCAATTTTTGTTTTTCATTGTTGCATTTGCATGTTTGATTGCATGTTTGTTCTTTTTGTGCATATTTTACCACTTGGTTAAAGTAATATTTTCTTTTTCAAGAAATTTTTATAGTATTTCACTAATTTGAATAAAACTTTTTGGAAAACTTGTTTGAAGAAATATTATTTTGGAACATAGTTTAGAGCTCGAACACACAAAACCAGTGAGATTTTGAGCCTATTTGATTGGTTGCATTTTATCAACCAATATTTTATTTTTGGTGTGTGTTTTTCTCTCTAAAATTATGATCTTTGTCTTGCTTAATTCTATATTTCCATTATTTGATGTATGCATGCACTGATATGATTGAGGTCCTTATTTCACTAAGCTTACATACCCATATGGCCTTACCCTTTCATTATCCTTTGCAACCCAATTTGAGCCTAATATACCCATTTTTTCTTTACTCTAGCTCATTACTGACTCTAAGCGAAAAATAATAATGTCCTTAATTTGAATCCTTGGTTAGCTTAGACTAGTGAAAGTGCTTATGATTCAAGTATGGGGAAGTTGGGTTTGAAAATATGTGGTTTGAATAATTGGGTGTTGTATATTTTAGTGAAAATGTGCAAAATAATGGTTGAGCACGTTATTGCATTCAATACTTTAATTATATGCATTGAAAAAAAAGTGAAAAAGAAAAAGAAAAGAGCAATTAATAAAAGGGGACAAAATGCCCCAAAATAAATAAGTAAAATCAATGCATATAAGCTGTACTCAAAACTTAGAATGCATAAATATGTAGTAAACACAGTTGATGGGAAGTTAGATTTTGTATTTTAATCAAATGGATTGTCTTGAGTTAGGTAGAAAGTTTATGTTAATTAAGGATTCACATTTTAGTCCACTTGGCCAAATACAATCCTACCTTGACCCTAACCCCATTTCAACCCTCAAAAGACCTCTTGATTTGTGTATGGTGCATTAAATTTTTGTTGATTGTTAGATGAAGAGCAAGCTATAGAAATCAAGATTAGTAGAGAATTGAGAGAATTGACCCTAGACACTTGAGAGTTAGAATGATATACACTACTAGTAAGGGTTTAGTGCTTAATTATATGTTCCCTGCTTTTATGAGCTATCTTCTTCTTGCAAGTTATTTATATTGTATTTTGTGATTTGAATTAGTGAAATCCAGTTCATATTTATTCTTGAAAGATTTATTTACTTTTTCACCAAGTAGGTAGAATCATTTTAGCATGTAGTTGCATTCACATTCATAGGTTGCATTGCATGAGTCTTGCCTTTCCCTATTCATTTATTTGGTCTCCTTGAGTTTAGCATGAGGACATGCTAATGTTTAAGTGTGGGGAGGTTGATAAACCACTATTTTATGGTTTACAATGTGTTTAATTGTGTGGTTTTATCATGGTCTTTACCCACTTATTCATATAATTAGCATGCATTTATATTTCCTTCCTAAAATTATTACATGATTGAAAACATGCTTCTTTGGTATTAATTTAGCTAATCTTAATCCTCTCTTATTACCATTCGATGCCTTGATCTGTGTGTTAAGTGTTTCAGGGTTTATAGGGCATGAATGAGTGAGAGATTGGGAAGGAAGCTTGCAAAAACGGAAGGAACATAAGAAATTGAGGAGATGACCAGCGAGAAGTGATGCGTACGCGTCAGCGACGCGACCGCGCAGAAGAAAGGAATCCGCAGTGACGCGGTCTCATGGCTCACGCGACCGCGCGGATTGGAAAAGCACAAGTGACGTGGAAGCATGGACAACACGAACGCGTGGCAGGGAAAAAACGCGAATGACGCGTCCGCATGGATGACGCGATCACGTGACGTGCGCGATCTGCAGAATTACAAAAGTCGCTGGCAGAGATCCTGGGCCGCATTTCAACCCAGTTTTTGGCCCATAAACACAGATTAAAGTCAGGGAACTTGCAGAGACTCATCATGCTCTCATAATTCATAATTTTAGTTTTAGATGTAGTTTTTAGAGAGAGAGGTTCTCTCCTCTCTCTTAGGATTTAGGTAGGATTTTTAGAAATTAGGATTTAATTCAACTCTTCATCAGGTTCAATATTTTCTTTACTTTATATTTATCTCTTATCTTAGATACTTTAATGCTTTTATTTGTGTTTGGTTTATGTTGCCCAATTGGCTTATGGATATTGTCCGTGTTAGAATTGACATTTTCATTCAATATAATTTGAGGTATTCCAGATATTTATGATTTCAGTTTAGCTTTCTATATTTTTGGCTTTGGTTGATTAATTGGTAACTCTTGAGTTATCAAACTCATTGTTGACTGAAAATTGGAATTCTTCAAGAATTAATTTGAGATCCAATAACTCTAACTTTTCCCAAGGAAAGACTGGGACTTGAGGATTCGAATTAATTCATTTACTTAACTTACCTTCATAGTTAGAGGTTAACAAAGTGGGGGAAAAATCCAATTCTCATCACAATTGATAAGGATAACTAGGATAGGACTTCTAATTTCTCATACCTTGCCAAGAGTTTACTTTACAGTTATTATTATTTTACTTTACTTGTCATTCAACTAACCTTTTACCTTAATCCAAAACCCTAAAACATACCTTTGCATAACCAATAATAAGAACATACTTTCCTGCAGTTCCTTGAGAAGACGACCCACGGTTTAAATACTCGGTTATCAATTTTAAAGGGGTTTGTTACTTGTGACAACCAAAACGTTTGCACGAAGGGATTTCTGTTAGTTTAGAATCTATATCTACAACGCGACTATTTTTATAAAATTCTTTACTAGCAAAAATCCTAACGTCAAAATGGCGCCGTTGCCGGGGAATTGCAAACGTGTACCACAGACAAGGTTTAGACTTTTGGTGCACCAAATTGTGATCTCAATGGCGCCAACAACTTTTACGCACAATTGTAATCTCAACTCTTTTTCGCAACTTCGCACAACTAACCAGCAAGTGCACTAGGTCGTCCAAATAATAAACCTTACATGAGTAAGGGTCGATCCCACGGAGATTGTCGGCTTGAAGCAAGCTATGGTCATCTTGTAAATCTCAGTCAGGCTGATTCAAATGGTTATAGAGTTTTGATAATTAAAAGATAAATAAACATAAAATAAAGATAGAGATACTTATGTAATTCATTGGAGGGAATTTCAGATAAGCGTATGGAGATGCGTTGTTCCTTCTGAATCTCTGCTTTCCTATTGCCTTCATCTAACCCTTCATACTCCTTTCTATGGCAAGATGTATGTTGGGTGATGAGAGAACTTTTGCGTGGTCTAGAAATTTACGGATAAATCCTCGTTGCAAGTATAGTTTCTAAACCTTCAAAAGTCCTTTCATACAAACGTTTTGGTTGTCACAAGTAACAAACCCCCTTGAAATTGATAACCGAGTATTCAAACCTCGGGTCGTCTTCTCAAGGAATTGCAGGGATGTATGTTCTTATTATTGGTTATGAGTTTGTAAATTAGGGGTTTTAGAAATTAGGGAGCAGTAGGTTGCATAAGAAGAAGTAAAATAAATAAATAACTATAAAATAAACTCTTGGCAAGGTATGAAAACAGGAAGTCCTATCCTGGTTATCCTTATCAATTGTAAAGAGAATTGGATTCTTCTCCCACTTTGTTAACCTCTAACTATGAAGGTAAGTTAGGTGGATGAATTAATTTTGATTCCTCAGGTCCTAGTCTTTCCTTGGGAAAGACTAGAGTTATTGGAACTTAAATTAATTCTTGAAGAATTCCAATTTTCAATCAATAATGAGTTTGATAACTCAAGGGTCACCAATTATTTAACCAAAGCCGAAAGGGAAAAATAAATCTAAATTGAATTGAAAGCAATCTTAAACAGAATAAAACAATCATAATCTGAAATACCTCAAAATGCATTAATAAAAGAAATCAATTCTAACATGAAGTTCGTAAACCAACATTAACAAACTGAAATAAAATAATAGAATAAATAAAGAACCCGAGATTGAGAGCCACTCCTAAAACTAAGAGAAATCCTAAATCCTAAATCCTAATACTAAGAGAGAGGAGAGAACCTCTCTCTCTAAAAACTACATCTAAAACATGAAGAGTGAATTATGAGAGCCTCCTCATGAATGAATGGATTTCCCCACTTTATAGCCTCTAATCTGTGTTTTCTGGGCCGCAAACTGGGTTAAAAACAGCCCAAAAATTACCCCCAGCATATTTTGGTACGTACAGGTCGCGAAAAAGTGACGCGGCCGCATGGCTCACGCGGCCGCGCGGGTTGTGTTCCTGCCAGGTCACGCATCCGCGTAACCCACGCGTTCGCGTCGCCTGGCGTCAAGGCAACTCTGGCAAATTATATATTAAATCGAAGCCCCGGACGTTAGCTTTCCAACGCAACTGGAACCGCATCATTTGGACCTCTGTAGCTAAAGTTATAGCCGTTTGAGTGCAAAGAGGTTAGGCTGGACAGCTTAGCAATTTCTCCAACTTCTTGTATTCCTTCCACTTTTGCATGCTTCCTTTCCATCCTCTGAGCCATTCCTGCCCTGTAATCTCTGAGATCACTTAACACACATATCAAGGCATCTAATGGTAATAAGAGAGGATTAATAATAAGCAAATATAAGATTAAAGAAGCACGTTTTCAATTATAGTACAAAATCAGGAAGGAAATATAAAACTATGCAAATATTATGAATAAGTGGGTAAAGAGTTGATAAAATCCACACACTTGAGCACAAGATAAACCATAAAATAGTGGTTTATCATTGGGTGTCACCATTGTCAATAGCTACTTCCCGTCCTCTCACTGAAAATGGTCCTCTACAGTTTCTGTACAACTAATCAACTGTCGAATTTCTCTTCTCGGATGAAAAATACCATGCACAGATATCGTATGGCTAATCAATTGTTGGTTCTCAATCGTGTAGGAATAGGACTTTCTATTCTTTTGTGTCTGTCACTACGCCTTACAGTCGCAAGTTTGAAGCTTGTCACAGTCATCCCATCCCAGATCCTACTCGGAATAACACAGACAAGGTTTAGACTTTTGGTGTACGAAATTGTGATCTCAATGGCACCAACAACTTGCGCACAATTGTAATCTCAACTCTTTTTCACAACTTTGCACAACTAACCAGCAAGTGCACTGGGTCGTCCAAGTAATAAACCTTACGTGAGTAAGGGTCGATCCCATGGAGATTGTCGGCTTGAAGCAAGCTATGGTCATCTTGTAAATCTCAGTCAGGTGGATTCAAATGGTTATGGAGTTTTGATAATTAAAATATAAATAAACATAAAATAAAGATAGAGATACTTATGTAATTCATTGGTGGGAATTTCAGATATGCGTATGGAGATGCGTTATTCCTTCTGAATCTCTGCTTTCCTATTGCCTTCATCCAATCCTTCATACTCGTTCTATGGCAAGCTGTATGTTGGGTGTCACCGTTATCAATAGCTACTTCCTGTCCTCTCAGTGAAAATGGTCATTTACGGTTTCTGTATGGCTAATCAACTGTCAGATTGCTCGTCTCGGATGAAAAATACCATGCACAGATATCGTATGGCTAATCAGCTGTTGGTTCTCGATCATGTAGGAATAGGATTTACTATCCTTTTGCGTCTATCACCATGCCCTACAATCACAAGTTTGAAGCTCGTCACAGTCATCCCATCCTAGATCCTACTCGGAATACCACAGACAAAATTTAGACTTTCCGGATCTCAAGAATGCTGCCAATGGATTCTAGCTTATACCACGAAGATTCTAATCTCGGATTCAGATGCCCCATTTTCAGAGGGGATTCGATGTGTATCGTTGATTAGAAACCCAAGTGATATACATTCAAGCTTATTTTCATGTAGAACGGAAGTGGTTGTCAATCACGCATTCATGAGTGAGAATGGTGATGAGTGTCACATAATCATCACATTCATCATGTTCTTGTGTGTGAATGAGTATCTTAGAATAAGAATAAGCATGAATTGAATAGAAGAACAATAGTACTTTGCATTAATACTCGAGAAACAGCAGAGCTCCACACCTCAATCTATGGTGTGTAGAAACTCCACCGTTGAAATTAAATAAGAACAAGGTCTAGGCATGGCCGAATGGCCAGCCTCCCCAAATGGCATATAAATTCAAAAATAGGGAAAAAGACATGATCCCAAGATCAAGGATGATCAAAAGATGTCTAATACAATAGTAAAAAGTTCTATTTATACTAAACTAGTTACTAGGGTTTACAGAAACAAGTAAATGATGCAGAAATCCACTTCCGGGCCCACTTGGTGTGTGCTTGGGCTGAGCATTGAAGCTTTCACGTGTAGAGGCCTTCTTTGGAGTTAAACACCAGTTTGTAACTTGTTTCAGGCATTTGACTCTAGCTTGCAACTTGTTTCTGGCGTTTAACGCCAGAATAGGGCAGAAAGCTGGCGTTGAATGCCAGTTTGTGTCATCTAAACTCGAGCAAAGTATGGACTATTATATATTTCTGGAAAGCCCTGGATGTCTACTTTCTAACGCAATTGAGAGCGCTACATTTAAATCTCTATAACTCCAAAAATTCTATTTCGAGTGCAGGGAGGTCAGAATCCAACAGCATCAGCAGTCCTTCTTCAGCCTCTGAATCAGATTTTTGCTCAGGTCCCTCAATTTCAGCCAGAAAATACCTGAAATCACAAAAAAACACACAAATTCATAGTAAAATCCAGAAATGTGAATTTTGCTCAAAAACTAATAAAAATATATTAAAAACTACTAAATCATACTAAAAACTATCTAAAAATAATGCCAAAAAGCGTATAAATTATCCGCTCATCACAACACCAAACTTAAATTGTTACTTGTCCCCAAGCAACTGAAAACAAAATAGGATAAAAAGAAGAGAATATACAATGAATCTCACAATATCAATGAAACTTAGTCCCAATTAGATGAGCGGGGCTAGTAGCTTTTTGCCTCTGAACAGTTTTGACATCTCACTTTATCCTTTTAAATTCTGAATAATTGGCATCTATAGGAACTCAGAATTTTGGATAGTGTTATTGAATCTCCTAGTTTAGTATGTTGATTCTTGAACACAGCTACTTTATGAGTCTTGGCCGTGGCCCTAAGCACTTTGTTTTCCAGTATTACCACCAGATACATAAATGCCACAGACACATAACTGGGTGAACCTTTTCAGATTGTGACTCAGCTTTGCTAAAGTCCTAATTAGAGGTGTCCAGAGTTCTTAAGCACACTCTTTTTGCTTTGGATCACGACTTTAACCACTCAGTCTCAAGCTTTTCACTTTGACCTTCATGCCACAAGCACATGGTTAGGGACAGCTTGATTTAGCCACTTAGGCCTGGATTTTATTTCCTTGGGCCCTCCTATCCACTGATGCTCAAAGCCTTGGATCCTTTTTACCCTTGACTTTTGGTTTAAAGGGCTATTGGCTTTTTCTGCTTACTTTTTCTTTTTCTTTCTTTCTCTCTTTTTTTTTTCGCAAGCTTGTTATTCACTGCTTTTTCTTCCTTCAAGAATCAATTTCATGATTTTTCAAATTATCAATAACATTTCTCTTTGTTCCTCATTCTTTCAAGAGCCAACAATTTTAACATTCATAAACTTCACTATAAAAAATATGCACTGTTCAAGCATTCATTCAGAAAACAAAAAGTATTGCCACCACATCAAAATAATTAAACTAATTTCAAGATAAAATTTGAAATCCAAGTACTTCTTGTTCTTTTTTAATTAAGTACATTTTTCATTTAAGAGAGGTCAAGGATTCATGGAATTATTGATAGCTTTAAGATATAGACACTAGACACTAATGATCATGTAATGAAGACACAAACAAAGATAAACATAAAGCATAAAACCGAAAATAGAAAAATAAATGAGTCCACCTTAGTGAGAGTGGCATCTTCCTCTTGAAGAACCAATGGATCTCTTGAGCTCCTCTATGTCTCTTCCTTGCCTTTGTTGCTCCTCCCTCATAGCTCTTTGATCTTCTCTAATTTCATGGAGAATGATGGAGTGCTCTTGGTGCTCCACCCTTAGTTGGTCCATGTTGTAACTCAAGCCTTCCAAAGAGGTGTTGAGTTGCTCCCAATAGTTGTGTGGAGGAAAATGCATCCCTTGAGGCATCTCAGGGATTTCTTGATGAGGGAATTCCTCATGCTCTTGTTGAGGTCCATGAGTGGGCTCTCTTATTTGCTCCATCCTTTTATTAGTGATAGGAATTTTCTCTTCAATGAGGATGTCTCCTTCTATGTCTATCCCAGCCAAATTACATAGCTAACAAATGAGATGAGGAAAGGCTAACCTTGCCAAGATGGATGACTTTTCAGCCACCTTGTAGAGTTCTAGAGGTATGATCTCATGAACTTCCACTTCCTCCACAATCATGATACTATGGATCATGATGTCCCGATCTACAGTCACTTCAGATCGGTTGTTAGTAGGAATGATGGATCGTTGGATGAACTCTAACCATCCTCTAGCCACGGGCTTAAGGTTCGGTCTTCTCAATTGAACCAGATTGCCTCTTGAGTCTCTTTTCTATTGAGCTCCTTCCACATATAAGTCCATGAGGACTTGGTCCAACCTTTGATCAAAGTTGACCCTTTTAGTGTAGGGGCGTGCGTTTTCTTGCACCATTGGCAAGTGGAATGCCAACCTTACATTTTTCGGACTGAAATCTAAGTATTTCCCCCAAACCATTGTAAGCCAATTCTTTGGATTCGGGTTCATACTTTGATCATGGTTACTAGTGATCCATGCATTGGCATAGAACTCTTGAACCATTACGATTCTAACTTGTTAAATGAGGTTGGTAAGAACTTCCCAACCTCTTCTTCAGATTTCATGTCGTATCTCCGGATACTCATTTTTCTTGAGCATGAAAGGGACCTCAGGGATCACCTTCTTCTTGGCCACAACTTCATAGAAGTGGTCTTAATGGACCTTTAAGATGAATCTCTCCATCTCCCATGACTTGGAGGTGGAAGCTTTTGCTTTCACTTTCCTCTTTCTAGAGGTTTCTCCGGCCTTAGGTGTCAAAAATGGTTAAGAAAAAATAAAAAAAGTAATGCTTTTACCATACCAAACTTAAAATGTTTACTCTTCCTCGAGCAAAAGAAGAGAAAAGGACAGAGAAGAAGAAGAGATGGAGGAGATGGAATGGGTTAAGTGGTTCAGCCAAGTAGGGGAAAAGTGTATAAGATATGTGAAAATGAATGAGTGAAGAGGTGTATTTATAGGGGAGGAGAGGAGGAGAAACCGAATGGAATTGGGTGGGTTTGGGAGGGAAAAGTGTTTGAATTTGAAAGTGAGGTTGGTGGAGTTTTTGGGGAAGAGATATGGAGGTGATTGGTGAAGAGAATATAGGGAAGAGGATAGGATTTGGTTGGTGAGTGGTGTTTTGGGTAGAGTGTTATAGAGATGTGTGAGGGGGAGAGAGAGAGGTGGCGTTGGTGGGGATCCTGTGGGGTCCACAGATCCTGAGGGGTCAAGAATTTCTCATCCCTGCTCCTTTTAGGCGTGCAAAATGCCCCTAATGTGCAATCCTGGCGTTTAACACCAGACTGCTGCTTGTTTCTGGCGTTAAACGCCAGCTTTTATTCCTTTCCTTGCGTTAAACGCCAAGCTGCAACATGTTTCTGGCGTTTAACGCCAGTTTGTTGCTTCTTTCTGGCGTTTAACGCCAGTCTGTTGCTTCTTTCTGGCGTTTAACACCTAGAATGGTGCCAGACTGGGCGTTAAATGCCCATTCTGCTAGCCTTACTGGCGTTTAAACGCGAGTAAATTTCTCCTTCAGGGTGCGCTGTTTTTAATGCGGTTTTTTAATTTTCTATAATTTTGCAGTAGTTTTTGTAACTCCACATGATCATCAACCTAAAAAAAGAAAATAACATAGATAAATAAAATTGGATTGCCTCCCAACAAGCACTTCTTTAATGTCAATAGCTTGACAGTGAGCTCTCATGGAGCTTCACAGATGTTCAGAGCATTGTTGGGACCTCCCAACACCAAACTTAGAGTTTGAATGTGGGGGTTCAACACCAAACTTAGAGTTTGGTTGTGGCCTCCCAACACCAAACTTAGAGTTTGAATATGAGAGCTTTGTTTGACTCTGTATTGAGAGAAGCTTTTCTTGCTTCCTCTCCATGGATACAGAGGGAGATCCTTGAGTTTTAAACATAAGGTAGTCCTCATTCAATTGAAGGATCAACTCTCCTCTGTCCACATCAATCACAGCTTTGGATGTGGCTAGGAAGGGTCTTCCAAGGATGATGGATTCATCCTCATCCTTCCCAGTGTCTAGGATTATGAAATCAGCAGTGATGTAAAGACCTTTGACCTTTACTAGCACGTCCTCTACCTGTCCATAAGCCTTTTTCATGGATTTTTCTGCCATCTCTAATGAAAATTTGGCAGCCTGTACCTCAAAGATTCTCAGTTTTTCCATTACAGAGAGTGGCATTAAGTTTATGCCTGACCACAAGTCACACAGAGCCTTCTCAAAGGTCATGGTTCCCATGGTACAGGGAATTAAGAATTTACCAGGATCCTGTTTCTTTTGAGGTAATGTCTGCCTAACCAAGTCATTCAATTTATTGGTGTGCAAGGGGGTTCATCCACCCAAGTCTCATTACCAAATAACTTGGCATTCAGCTTCATGATTGCTCCAAGGTACTTAGCAACTTGCTCTTTAGTAATATCTTCATCCTCTTCAGAGGAGGAATAATCATCAGAGCTCATGAATAGCAGAAGTAGGTTCAATGGAATCTCTATGGTCTCTAGATGAGATCAGATTCCTTAGCTTCCTCAAATGAGAACTCCTTTTTGTCCAAACGACGTCCCATGAGTCTTCCTCACTGGGATTCACGTCCTCCTCCTCCTCTCTAGGTTCGGCCACACCAAGTAAGGTTATGGCCTTGCATTCTCTTTTTGGATTCTCTTATGTATTGCTTGGGAGAGTACTAGGAGGAGTTTCTGTGACTCTTTTACTCAACTGGCCTACTTGTGCCTCCAAATTTCTAATGGAGGACCTTGTTTCATTCATGAAACTTAGTGTGGCCTTAGATAGATCAGAGACTATGTTTGCTAAGCTAAATGAGTTTTGCTCAGAATTCTCTGTCTATTGCTGAGAGGATGATGGAAAAGGCTTGCCATTGCTAAACTTGTTTCTTCCACCATTATTAAAGCCTTAAGGCTTTTGTTGATCCTTCCATGAGAAATTTGGATAATTTCTCTATGAGGAATTATAGGTGTTTCCATATGTTTCACCCATGTAATTCACCTCTGCCATTGCAGGGTTCTCAGGATCATAAGCATACTATTGGATGCATTTTGCAATCCATTCAGACTCTGAGAAATCATATTGACTTGCTGAGTCAACATTTTGTTCTGAGCCAATATGGCATTCAGAGCATCAATTTCAAGAACTCCTTTCCTCTAAGGCGTCCCATTACTCACAGGATTCCTTTCAGAAGTGTACATGAACTGGTTATTTGCAACCATGTCAATGAGTTCCTGAGCTTCTGCAGGCATTTTCTTCAGGTGAATAGATCCACCTGCAGAATGGTCCAATGACATCTTAGAAAATTCAGACAGACCATCATGAAATATATCCAGGATGGTCCATTCTAAAAGCATGTCAGGAGGATACTTTTTGGTCAGTTGCTTGTATCTTTCCCAAGCTTCATAGAGGGATTCACCTTTTTTTGTCTGAAGATTTGAACATCCACTCTAAGCTTTCTCAGCTTTTGTGGAGGAAAGAACTTAGCTAAGAAAGCCGTGACCAGCTTATCCCAAGAGTTCAGGCTATCTTTAGGTTAGAGTCCAACCATGTTCTAGCTCTGTCTATTACAGCAAAACGGAAAAGCATAAGCTTATAGACCTCGGGATCAACTCCATTGGTCTTAACAGTATCACAGATCTGCAAGAATTCAGTTAAGAACTGAAAAGGATCTTCTGATGGAAGTCCATGAAACTTGCAATTCAGTTACATCAGAGAAACTAATTGAGGCTTTAGCTCAAAATTGTTTGCTCCAATGGCAGGGATTGAGATGCTTCTCCCATGGAAGTTAGAATTTGGTGCAGTGAAGTCACCAAGCATCTTCCTTGCATTGTTGTTGGGTTCGGCCATGTCTCCTTCTTTTTCGAGATTCTCTGTAAGGTTTTCTCTGGATTGTTGTGCTTTAGCTTCTCTTATATTCTTTTTCAGAGTCCTTTCAGGTTCAGGATCTGCTTCAACAAGAATGTCCTTGTCCTTGCTCCTGCTCATATGAAAAAGAAGAGAACAGAATAGAAGAGGAATCCTCTATGTTACAATATAGAGATTCTTTTATGTGAGTAGAAGAGAAGAATAATAGAAGAGGAAAAATTTGAAGACAGAGAGAGAAGAGAAGAGGGTTCAAATTTTAAGATGAAGAGAAGTGTTAGTAAATGAATAAATAAATAGAAAGAGATGAGAGAGAAATTCAAAAATTAGAAGAAAAGAGAAGAAAAATATTTTTGTTTTATTTTAATTATTAGTTAAAATTTGAAAATTAAGAGAAGAGGTAAAATAAAATTAAAATTTAAAACAATTAGTTAATTAAAAAGAATTTTGAAAAAGAGTGAGGAATTTTCAAAAATTAGAGAGAGAAAAGTAGTTAGGTGGTTTTGAAAAAGATAAGAAATAGTAAAACAAACAAAAAAATCAATTAGTTAGTTGAAAAAGATTTGAAAATCAATTTTGAAAATATAGGAAGTTTAGAAAAGATTTTTGAAATCAAATTTCTGAAAAAGATATGATTTGAAAAATATATGATTAAAAAGATATGATTGAAATTTATTTTGAAAAAGATTTGAAAAAGAAATTAAAAAGATTTTATTTTTAAAATTAAAATTGATTACTTGACCAACAAGAAACTAAAAGATGTAATTCTAGAATTTAAAGATGGAACCTTTCTTAACAAGAAAGTAACAAACTTCAAATTTTTGAATCAATCACATTAATTGTTAGTAAAGTTTTCAAAAATTATGAAATAAAATTAAGAAAAAGATTTTAAAAATCAACTTTTAAAATTTTCGAAAATAATAAAAAATGAAAAATATTTGATTTTTGAAAAAGATTTTGAAAAGATAAATTTTTGAAATTGAAATCTTGACTTGACTAACAAGAAACAACTTATTTTAAAAATTTTTGACTATGTCAACCCAAAGATTTCAAAATTTATGAGTGAAACAAGGAAAAGGTATTTTTTATTTTTTTCTTTTGAATTTAATGAGGAAAGAGAAAAACCACAAAATGACTCAACACATAAAAATTTTGGATTAAAACAAATGATGCATGAAAGAACACTATGAATGTCAAGATGAACACCAAGTACACTTTGAAGATCATGATGAACACCAAGAACTTATTTTTGAAAAATTTTTAAGAAAAGAAAAACATGCAAGACACCAAACTTAGAAATTTTACATGTTTAGACACTATGAATTCAAAAATACATATGAAAAATAACAAAAGACACAAAACAAGAGAATGCAAAGATTAAAAAAAGAAAATCATCGAGAACAACTTGAAGATTATGAGGACACATGCATGAATTTTCGAAAGTTTTTAAGAAAATTTAAAAAGATGCAATTGATACCAAATTTAAAATTTTACTCTAGACTCAAACAAGAAACATAAAAATATTTTTGATTTTATGATTTTATAAATTTTTTTGTATTTTTCGAAAATATCTTTTTGGAAAAACGAAAACAAAGAAAGATTTTGAAAGATTTTTGAAAACAAAATAAAGGTTGAAACAAGAAGAAAATTACCTAATCTAAGCAACAAGATGAACCGTCAGTTGTCCAAACTCGAACAATCCCCGTGCGCCAAAAACTTGGTACACGAAATTGTGATCTCAATGGCGCCAACAACTTGTACACACAATTGTAATCTCAACTCTTTTTCACAACTTCGCACAACTAACCAGCAAGTGCACTTGGTCGTCCAAGTAATAAACCTTACATGAGTACGGGTCGATCCCACGGAGATTGTCGGCTTGAAGCAAGCTATGGTCATCTTGTAAATCTCAATCAGGCGGATTCAAATGGTTATGGAGTTTTGATAATTAAAATATAAATAAACATAAAATAAAGATAGAGATACTTATGTAATTCATTGGTGGGAATTTCAGATAAGCGTATGGAGATGCGTTATTCCTTCTAAATCTCTACTTTCCTGTTGCCTTCATCCAATCCTTCATACTCCTTTCTATGGCAAGCTGTATGTTGGGTGTCACCGTTGTCAATGGCTACTTCCCGTCCTCTCAGTGAAATGGTCCTTTACGGTTTCTGTACGGCTAATCAACTGTCGGATTGCTCGTCTCGGATGAAAAGTACCATGCACAGATATCGTATAGCTAATCAGCTGTTGGTTCTCGATCGTGTAAGAATAGGATTTACTATCCTTTTGCGTCTATCACCACGCCCTACAGTCACGAGTTTGAAGCTCGTCACAGTCATCCCATCCCAGATCCTACTCGGAATACTACAGACAAGGTTTAGACTTTCCGAATCTCAAGAATGCTACCAATGGATTCTAGCTTATACCACGAAAATTCTAATCTTGGATTCAGATGTCCCATTGTCAGAGGGGAGTCGATGTGAATCGTTGATTAGAAACCCAAGAGATATACATTCAAGCTTGTTTTCATGTAGAACGGAAGTGGTTGTCAATCACCCGTTCATGAGTGAAAATAGTGATGAGTGTCACATAATCATCACATTCATCATGTTCTTGTGTGCAAATGAGTATCTTAGAATAAGAATAATCATGAATTGAATAGAAGAACAACAGTACTTTGCATTAATACTCAAGGAACAACAGAGCTCCACACCTCAATCTATGGTGTGTAGAAACTCCACCGTTGAAATTAGATAAGAACAAGATCTAGGCATGGCCGAATGGCCAGCCTCCCCAAATGGCATATGAATTCGAAAATAGGGAAAAAGACCTGATCCCAAAAAATTCATTTCGAGTGCAGGGAGGTCAGAATCCAACAGCATTAGCAGTCCTTTTTCAGCCTCTGAATCAGATTTTTGCTTAGGTCCCTCAATTTCAGCCAGAAAATACCTGAAATCACAAAAAAACGCGCAAACTCATAGTAAAGTCTAGAAATGTGAATTTTGCTTAAAAACTAATAAAAATATACTAAAAAGTAGCTAGATCCTACTAAAAACTATCTAAAAATAATGCCAAAAAGCGTATAAATTATCCACTCATCATTAAGGCTTCAGAGTTATCTATTTTTCCGAATTAACTTTTCTTACTAACTATTTTAATCATGTAGTATTTAATTCATGGCAAACTATTTTTGACTAGACCCTAATTCCTTAGACCTTCCTAGTCTCCTCTAAAATTCATCAACTGCCAATTCCTTGATCAATTAATTCCAATTAGAGGGTGATGATCAAATTCCAGTTTATATGCCACAAGGATCCGAATCATCCAAAAATAAGGGGATTATATGTCACGTATCCTGTTAAATCCATATAATTAAAATTTAGGAGAATATATTTTCAAGCTGTTGTTCAAGTAAAGAGCTTTTCCAAGTTTTACAAGAACTCAAATAGAAAGAGGGTCATACTTCCGTTCCACCCAAATTCATAAGATAAAGAGCGAAAACAATTCTTAAATTATAAATCCATACATGAATTAAAATGAAAAAAGTAATCAAATCAATCCATACATATAGACAGAGCTCGTAATCTTAACAATGGAGGTTTAGTTGCTCATGAAATGCGGAATGTAAATTGGTATAGAATTTCCTAATGGAATCCCCCTTTTATAACTAATCCTAATTAATTTAAAAATCTAAAATTAAAATCATATCTTTTCCTATTTTAAAAATCAAATTTGAATTTAAATCATAATTAATTATAGCAATCAGCAAGTTTTGAATTGATGGATGGGGACCAGTTGATTCCTTCACTCTGTAGCCTCTGATCTGTACTTTCTGGGCTGAAAACTGGGTCAAAAGCAACCCAAAAATCGCCCCCAGTGTTTTTTGTATTTTTTGCACATGGCGCATTGATAAATCACTATTTTATGATTTATATTGTGTTTAATTGAGTGGTTTTTATTAAATTCTTGCCCACTTATTCATATGATTTGCATGATTTTACAATTCCTTCCCAAAATTTTTTCATGGTTGAAAACCTGCTTCCTAGAGATCTTTTTATTGTGTATTTTAATTCTCTTTTATACCATTCGATACCGTGATCCGTGTGTTAAGTGTTTCAGGCTTCATAGGGCAGGAATGGCTTAGAGAATGGAGAGGAAGCTTGCAAAAATGGAAGAAACACAAGAAACTAAGGAGACAACTAGCAAACAGCAACGCGAACGCATGGCTGACGCGTGCGCGCGATTTGGACAAAATCACAGTGACGCGTATGCGTGCTTGACGCGTACGCGTGGATTGGAGTTTGCACAAATGACGCGAGCGTGTGCCTGACGTGCACGCGTGGATAGGAAAATCGTCAAATGACGCGTACGCGTGACCGACGCGTACGCGTGACATGCGCGATCTGCAGAAAATTCAGGAAACGCTGGGGACAATTTTGCGCCGCGTTTTGACCCAATTTTTGGCCCAGAAACACAGAATAAAGCCAGCGAACATGCAGAGACTCAATTGATACTTATCATTCATTCACAATTCATAATTTTAGTTTTTAGATGTAGTTTTAGAGAGAGAGGGGCTCTCCTCTCTCTCTTAGGTTTTAGGATTAGGATTTCTTTTAGTCATTAGGATTGTTTCCTTATACCAGGTTCAATATTCCTTTATTTTGATTTCTCTTCTACTTTTAGATACTCTAATGCTTTTATTTATTAATGACTTATGTTGCCAAATTGGCTTATGAACTTTTCCATGTTAGATTTGATTTCTTTTATTAATATAATTTGAGGTATTTCAGATATATGATTTTTATTTAGCTTTCTATATTCTTGGCTTTGGTTGATGATCGGGGTAAAACTTGTCTCTCAACAAATTCCCATTCGGCAAGTGTACCGAATTTGTCGTCAAGTAAAAACTCACAATAGAGTGAGGTCGAATCCCACAGGGATTGATTGATCAAGCAACTTTAATTAGAGGAATGATCTAGTTGAGCGAATCCATGAATAGAGTTGATAATTGCAGAAATTAAAATGGCAAGAAAGTAAATGACTGAAAGTAAATAGCAGAATTGTAAATGGGAATGGGGGAATTGCTCATAAAAGCAAATTGCAGAAAATAAAGAGAATGGGTAAGATCAGAATTGGGGAGTTCATTGGGCTTAGGAGATGTTGCATTCTCCGGATCAATTTCATTTTCATCTCTTCCTCAATCAATGCACTCATTGATCTCCTTGGCAATCTTAAGTGATTGAATCACAATTTCTTGCAATTCAATCTCTCAAATCTTGATCAATAGCCAATTCCTTGGTCAATTGCTCATGAGAAGAGATGAAGTGTGGTCACTAATTATACCACATGCACTTCCCAAATCAAATGGTTAGAGGGTTATAGCCACATACCCATCCACACTCAATTTGGTCCAGCATGAGAAAGAATTTCTAGCTAATCCCTTCATTCCTCTTTCAAGGATCCGAAGAGATCCATGTTTGATTTTCCAAGATAACTATCCAATTGGATGAAGATCGAAAGCTTTCAAGTAAAATCAAAAGGAAAGATAGAAGAAGAATAAGAAAATTAGTATTGATCCATCAAATTACAACAGAGCTCCCTAACCCAATGAAAGGGGTTTAGTTGTTCATAGCTCTAGAAATCAAAATCAAAGATGGAGAATACATCATAAAGCTAGAAGTGCAAAGAAAGTAGATACAAAGAGTAGTTCTCTTTTCTAGCTCCTCCCAAAAGCTCCTCTCTATTTCAAAACTACTCATATATATACTACTCTTCTCAGCTTCTAGTTAGTTCTTCAAGTCTTGGGCCTTTGGATCTTTGAGCTTGAAGCAGTTCCTTTCTTCAATTGGGCTTGGCCTACTTGCAGAGAGAAAGTGTGAAGTGGGCAGAGACTTCAGCTCAAGACGTTAGGGGTGTTTAACATTTAGTGAAATTACAAGTTCGAGAACGTTAGTGACACTTAACATTGTCACTAACGTTGCCATGCACCCCTTTGCCTCACGTTAAAGCCCACGTTAACTGGGTTAACGTGGCTTTTAACTTTGCCTTGCTAGCCTTCGAGAACGTTAGTGACACTCAACATTGTCACTAACGTTAAAGTGTGCCCCTTCTTGCTTCATGTTAAAGCTCACGTTAACTAGGTTAACGTGGCTTTTGCCAACCTTCGAGAACGTTAGTGACACTCAACATTGTCACTAATGTTCAAGTGTGCCCCTAGGTCTCACGTTAGAGTCCACGTTAACTGGGTTAACGTGGCTTCTAACGTGGCCATTCTTAGCCATCCCAACGTTAGTGACAATGTTGAGTGTCACTAACGTTGGCTCATTCTTCATTCCTCATCGTTAGCTTCCACGTTAACCAAGTTAACGTGGAGGTTAACGTGGCTCTTGGGGGTTGTGTGGTTGCTCCAACGTTAGTGACAATGTTGAGTGTCACTAACGTTGTCGACAACTCTCCATCTCTTACGTTAGCTCCCACATTAACCAAGTTAACGTGGGAGTTAACGTGGCTCTTTGCACCTTAGGCCAACGTTAGTGACAATGTTGAGTGTCACCAACGTTGGCTTCTCTTCCCCCTTTAACGTTAGAGGCCACGTTAACTAGGTTAACGTGGCTTCTAACGTGGCCATTTGTGAGCAATTGCCAACGTTAGTGACAATGTTAAGTGTTACTAACGTTGGCTCAACTTCTCTTCTCCACGTTAGAGTTCACGTTAACTTAGTTAACGTGACTCTTTAACGTGGGCATTGATGGCTTTTGAGAGTGTTTTTGGCAATCACTTTTCTCCTTAACTTTGCAAGTTACCTTCCATTCCTTGCTTCCTTTGGTCCTGAAATCAAGCAATAGAGTGCATCAAAGTTCTAGTCCACGTCATGGGTAATGCAATATACAATTTTGTCATTAAAATCATGCAAAATCCACATGAAATAATGTAAAATGCACAATGTATGCTTGAATCAAGGTCTGAGTGAATATTTGCCCAAAACTAACTTATTTCCTAAGAAAATGCATGAAATTACCTAAAAACAGTAAAGAAAAGGTCAGTGAAACTGGCCAAAATGCCCTGGCATCAGTTGAGTAATTAGAGACTCTTGAGTTATCAAACTCTTTTGTTGATTGATAATTGGAAGTTGCTAATTGACTTGAATTCCACTAACTCTAGTCTTTCTTTGGGAATTGACTAGGACTTGAGGATTCATATTAATTTATCCACTTGACTTACCTTCATTGTTAGAGGTTGACTAAGTGGGAGCAATGAGCAATTCTCATCACAATTGATAAGGATAACTAGGATAGGACTTCTAATTTTCATACTTTGCCAAAAGTTTTCTTAGCTATTGATTTATTAATTCCTGCAATTTATTTCTCTTGTTCAAACTTTCAAAAACCCAAAAATACTATTTTCCATAACCAATAATAAAACACACCTCCCTGCAATTCCTTGAGAAGACGACCCGAGGTTTGAATACTTCGGTTTATAAATTTTACTAGGTTTGTTACTTGTGATAACCAAAACTTTTGCCCGAAAAGATTCTCCGTTGGTTTAGAAACTATACTTACAACGCGATTATTTTTGTGAATTTCTTTACCGATAGAAAAACTGATCGTCACGCATGTCACACGTACGCATCAGTCATGCGTACGTGTCGATGGTCTTTTTCGCAAGTCACACGGACGCGTCGGTCACGTGCACGCATCGCTGTGAAATTCTTCAAATCACGCGTACGCGTCAGTCACGCGCACGCGTCGCCATGGAAAGCTCCAAATCACGCGCACACGTCAGTCACGTGCATGCGTCGCTCTTTGCTGCCATCTCCTTTGATTCTTGTGCTGCAGAAACTCCATCAAATCCAACCGAATGCTACCTAAAATAAACAAAATTGTACAAGACTCAAAGTAGCATTCATATTGGCTAAAAGATAATTAATTCTTTATTAAACCCAATAAATTAGATGCAAATTCATTAGGAAAAGATAGGAAAGATGCCCACGTATCAACTGACACCCCTCAGATATTATTTACGTTATAATCTACTAGAAATCTGTTTAAAACTCTTGCTAACTTAAACATTGGGGTATCTTGCAGGTAGCACTCCCACCTCCTCATGAGAAACTCAGACGATGGCATCTCGATGTGAAAACAAGTGGGACGCTGCCCCACAAAGAATTTGGACGTCACCTTAAGTCCAAATTAACGTTCCAAGTAACTTTCAGAATAATACCTATTATCTGTTGAATTGTTAGTAAGAATAAAATAATTATACCTAATAATATTAAGTAAGTAAATAAATTTAAAAAGTAAAGAAGTTAATAAATAAAAAAAATAAAAATATAATTAATTGTGAATCAAGATAATAAATTTTGCACATAATGACAGTTACAAATCAACAATGATAACACTCTCAATTTTACACGTTATCAATTTTCTAAAAAAATATCTCTATTGTGATAAGAACAAGCAACGTGGATGCCTATTCCCATGTAAAACTCACATTTTCAAAGAGAGAATGAATATTAAATGCATGTTGAAAATAAAGACCCCATGCATGTATAAATAGGGGTATGGTACGAGACTTTTTACATTCTCTTTTCTTTCTTATACTACAAAGCAATATAAAAATGTTCTCTTTCTTTCTCTTACTATAAACAAATGCAATTCTCTCTCTTTTTACTTTTAATACTTTTTTCTATCTTTATATATATATTTATGCAATTCTCTCTCTCTTTACTTTTTATACTCTTTTCTATCTTTATATATATATACACATTACAACATATAATATTATTTTATATATACAAATCATTATTGAGCTAATTATTTTAATGCTAGAGTCTTATATTAATACATCTTTATTTTATATATCTTTTATTTATTTCACAATACGTTATCAGCACGAGACTCTGATCAAATTTTAAGAAGACTTAGGTAATAATTTTTCATTATGTCAAAACTCTCTCATCTTGAATTCAATGCTCTTGATATATCTGAAAATAATTATTTATCATGGATACTAGATGCTGAAATCCATCTTGATTCAATGGATCTTGGAGATACCATTAAGGCTGAAAATAATGCATCCCAGAAGGATAAAGCTAAAGCCATGATTTTTCTTTATCGTCATCTTGACGAAGGATTGAAAAATGAATATCTTACATTAAAAGATCCTGCAGATCTTGAAGAAAGGTATAATCATCAGAAAACGGTGATACTTCCTCAAGCCCGATATGAATGGATGCATTTGCATTTACAAGATTTTAAATCTATAAATGAATATAATTCTGCAATGTTTTGAATCACCTCACGAATGAAATTGTGTGGGGAAAAAATAACTAATCATGATATGTTGGAGAAAACTTTCTCAACCTTCCATGCCTCGAATGTGCTCCTGCAGCAGTAGTATCGAGAGAAAGGGTTTAAAAAATATTCTAAGTTAATTTCTTGCCTTCTTGTTGCTGAACGCAACAATGAGTTGTTATTGAAAAATCATGAAGCGCGCCCAGCTAGCGCCGCCCCCATTTCCTGAAGTAAATGTGGCAAATTACCCCAGAAGAGGTAAATGGCAAGGTTTTAATAACAAGAAAAATCATGGAAGGAAAAAGAATTATATTCAAAAGAGAGGATCTCACCAAAAGTAGGATAAAGAAAGAAATATCGGGCAGAATAAATCAATAGAGGATAAGTGTTTCCGTTGTGGTGGAAAGGGTCATTGGTCACGTACATGTCGTACCCCAAGGCACGTAGTCAATCTTTACCAGGCATCTTTGAAAAATGACGACAAAGGAAAGGAAACAAATTTTGTTTCAAATGATGCTGAGAACTCCACCACTCATTATGATGTATCTGATTTCTTTGAGGATCCTGAAGGAAATATTGGTCATTTGTACAATGATGGAATAGTTTAATATGTGGGATTGTGAAGTATCTATGTAAAGAACTTATTGTTAAGTTTTATTTAAGTTTCAAATGTGATGTACATAAATAATGAAATATTAATGTTTATGAATTTTGAAATTATTAAATGTGTCAAATTTTAAAATAAAATTTTAGTATATGACATTATTTTATGTACAGTGTTTCTTAGAAAAATAATTCTGATCAAGTATTCAATTTAACTGTGCATACTACTCATTTTATTATTATTTGTTTTTGAAGAGAATGGCAAGGATATGTAATGAAGATGTATGCCTTGCGGATAGTGCAAGTTCGCACACTATTCTCAAAAGTGATATATATTTTACCCATCTTATGCCAAAAGAGGAATATGTTAATACTATTATTGGCTCAGGCAATGTGATAGAAGGCTCCGGAAGAGCTATAACTTTGTTTCCTGGAGGAACAAAATTTATAATAAATAATGCACTATTATCTACCAAGTCTCTGAGGAACTTGTTGAGTTTCAAAGATATTCGCCGAAATGGATATCATGTTGAGACGATGAATGAGGGAAATCATGAGTATTTATGTATCACAACTCATGATTCAAATAAGAAAGTTATATTAGAAAAATTACCCTCACTTTCATCTGGGTTGATTATACCAAGATTAGTGCAATTGAATCACATGCCATTGTAAACCAGAAGTTTACTAGCTCAAATGAGTTCATAACTTGGCACGACCGATTGGGTCATCCGGGAACAACCATGATGAGAAAAATTATTGAAAACTCTCATGGACATTCACTAAAGAACCAAAAGATTCTTAAAACTAGTGAATTTTGTTGTGCTGCATGTTCTCAGAGAAAGTTAATTTTAAGGCCATCACCAGTAAAGATTGGATTTGAGTCCCCTGAATTCCTAGAAAGGATTCAAGGTGATATATGTGGACCTATTCATCAACCATGTGGATCTTTTAGATATTTTATGGTCCTAATAGACGCATCTTCGAGATGGTCACATGTGTGCTTATTATCTTCTCGCAACCTGGCGTTTGCGAGATTATTGGCTCAAATTATTCGATTAAAAGCACAATTTCCAGAAAATCCAATCAAAGCAATTCGTCTTGATAATGCTGGTGAATTTACTTCCCAAGCTTTTGATACTTATTGTATGGCTAATGGTATAAGTGTTGAACATCCAGTAGCTCATGTTCACACACAAAATGGGTTAGCAGAATCACTTATTAAACACCTCCAATTAATTGCTAGACCCTTACTTATGAGAACAAATCTCCCAACTTCGGTTTGGGGGCATGTTGTTTTACATGCCGCAGTACTTATTCGTTTGAGGCCAACGAGTTACCATCAGTTCTCT
The DNA here is from genome assembly GCF_003086295.3 of Arachis hypogaea. Lineage (NCBI taxonomy): Eukaryota > Viridiplantae > Streptophyta > Magnoliopsida > Fabales > Fabaceae > Arachis > Arachis hypogaea. Next base: position 85,680,901 of record NC_092039.1, read on the forward strand.
CCTATGCAATTAGCTTTTGGCCAGCAGCCAAATGTTTCCCATTTCAGAATATTTGGGTGTGCGATATATGTTCCCATTGCACCACCTAATTGCACCAAAATAGGACCCCAAAGAAAATTGAAAATATATGTTGGATATGATTCTCTCTCTATAGTGAGGTATCTTGAGATACAAACTGGAGATGTATTTAAAGCCCGATTTGCGGATTGTCATTTTGATAAATCAAAATTTCCAACATTAGGGGGAGAGAAGAAAATTCCTGAAAAGGAACTTAATTGGAATGCGTCATCGTTGATGCATTTAGATCCTCAATCAGGGCAATGTGAATTAGAAGTTCAAAAGATTATACATTTGCAAAGAATAGCAAATAAATTGCCTGATGCATTTTCTGATACAAAGAGGATAACCAAATCTTATATACTAGTGGAAAATGCTCCAATTCGAATTGATGTCCCAGTAGGACAAGTAGCCACTGAAGCAAATTCACGCCAGAAGCGTGGCAGGCCTGTCGGTTCCAAAGACAAAAATCCTCGAAAGAGAAAAGAGGTAAATAATATTCCTATTGAAAAAGACATAGTAGAGACACCTGTAGTTGTCCAAAACCATGATATAACGCCAGAAGACATTCAGATACCTGAAAATAGTGAAAATGACGAGATCTCGATAAATTATGTCTTTACAGGAGAAAAATGGGACCGAAATTAGACAATTGTCAATGAAATATTTGCATATAATGTGGTATTAAATATCATGCATGAAAGTAAGGATCTTGAGCCAAGATCAGTCGAAGAATGTCGACAAAGGAATGATTGGCCAAAATGGAAAGAAGCCATGAAGGCTGAATTAGACTCACTTGCAAAACGTGAAGTCTTTGGACCTGTAGTCCGTACACCTGAAGATGTAAAACCTGTTGGATATAAGTGGGTATTTGTGAGAAAACGAAATGAGAAAAATGAAGTTGTGCGCTACAAAGCCCGACTTGTGGCATAAGGTTTTTCACAAAGGCCCGGTATAGATTATGAAGAAACGTATTCCCCTGTAGTGGATGCGATAACATTGCGTTATTTGGTCAGTTTATCTGCATATCATAAACTGCATATGCATTTAATGGATGTGGTAACAGCCTATTTATACAGCTCATTAGATTGGGATATCTATATGAAAGTCCCTGAAGGACTAAAGATATCTAAATCATCCAATGAATATTCGCAAGGGTTATACTCAGTCAAATTGCAAATATCTATATATGGTCTAAAGCAATCTGGGCGAATGTGGTATAATCGTCTTACTGAGTATCTGGCACTGGCAAAAAACGGATTCAAGAATGATGATATATGCCCGTGTGTTTTTATAAAGAAAACTGCTTCTGGATTTATTATAATTGCTGTGTACGTTGATGATTTAAATATCATTGGGACTCCTGAAGAGATTCCAACAATTATAAAAACTCTAAAAGAAGAGTTTGAGATGAAAGATCTTAGAAAGACTAAGTTTTATCTCGGCCTGCAGATCGAGCATATAAAAAGTAGAATCTTTATTCATCAAACAACATACACAGAAAAGATCTTGAAAAGATTTTATATGGATAAGTCACATCCATTAAGTACCCCAATGATCGTAAGATCTTTGGATGTGAAAAATGATCAATTCCATCCTAAAGAAGAGAATGAAGATATCCTTGGTCCTGAAGTACCATATCTTAGTGTCATTGGAGCGCTAATGTATCTTGCTAATAATACACGACCTGACATATCATTTGCTGTGAATTTACTAGCAAGATATAGTTCCTCTCCAACCAGAAGACATTGGAGTGGAATCAAACAAATCTTTCGATATCTTCATGGGACGGTTGATATGGGATTATTTTATCCCTATGGATCCAAGTCACAACTAGTTGGCTATTGATGAGCGGATAATTTATACGCTTTTTGGCATTGTTTTTATGTAGTTTTTAGTAAGTTTGAGCTACTTTTAGGGATGTTTTCATTAGTTTTTATGTTAAATTCACATTTCTGGACTTTACTATGAGTTTGTGTGTTTTTCTGTGATTTCAGGTAAATTCTGACTGAAATTGAGGGATTTGAGCAAAACTCTGAAGAAGGCTGACAAAAGGACTGCTGATGCTGTTGGAATCTGACCTCCCTGCACTCGAAATGGATTTTCTGGAGCTACAAAACTCCAATTGGCGCGCTCTCAACGGCGTTGGAAAGTAGACATCCAGGGCTTTCCAGCAATATATAATAGTCCATACTTTATTCGAAGAATGACGATCTAACTTGGCGTTGAACGCCAAGTTCATGCTGCTGTCTGGAGTTAAACGCCAGAAAAACGTCATGATCCGGAGTTGAACGCCCAAAACACGTCATAACTCAGAGTTCAACTCCAAGAGAAGCCTCAGCTCGTGAATTGATCAAGCTCAGCCCAAACATACACCAAGTGGGCCCCGGAAGTGAATTTATGCATCAATTACTTACTCATGTAAACCCTAGTAGCTAGTCTAGTATATATAGGACATTTATCTAGTGTATTAGACATCTTTGGTCTCAGTTTTGTTTTATTCTTCATCTTAGGAGATCATTGATCACGTTAGGGGGGCTGGCCATTCGGCCATGCCTGAACCTTTCACTTATGTATTTTCAACGGTGGAGTTTCTGCACACCATAGATTAAGGGTGTGGAGCTCTGCTGTACCTCAAGTATTAATGAAATTCTATTATCTTTTATTCAAATCTCTCTTATTCTTATTCCAAGATATTCATTCGTACCCAAGAACATGATGAATGTGATGATAAGTAACCCTCATTATCATTCTCACTTATGAACGCACGTGATTGACAACCACTTCCGTTCTACATGCAACAGAGCTTGAATGCGTATCTCTTAGATTCCCCAACAGAATCTTCGTGGTATAAGATAGATAGATGGCAGCATTTATGAGGATCCGGAAAGTCTCACCTTGTCTGTGGTATTTCGAGTAGGATCCTGGGAATCCGGAAAGTCTAACCTTGTCTGTGGTATTCCGAGTAGGATTCCGGTAATGAATGACTGTGACGTGCTTCAAACTTGCAAGTGCTGGGCGTTAGTGACAGACGCAAAAGAATCAAGGGATTCTATTCCAGTAGGAGCGGGAACCAACCAGTGATTAGCCGTACTGTGACAAAGTGCATGAGCATTAGTTTTCACTGCGAGGATGGGATGTAGCCATCAACCATGGGTGATGCCTCCAGACGATTAGCCGTGCGAGTGACAGCCGCATAGGATCATTTTCCCGAGAGGATTGAAAGTAGCCACCGCTGATGGTGAACCCCTATACAAAGCTTGCCATGGAAAGGAGTAAGAAGGATTGAGTAGAAGCAGTAGGAGAGCAGGCGTCCTTGAGCCATACAGCATCTCCATTCGCTTATCTGAAGTTCTCACCAATGAATCTGCATAAGTCTTCTATCTCGTTTATTATTTCTATTTTCTTATCTTTATTTTTGAAAACCCATAAACCATTTTAATCTGCCTGACTGAGATTTACAAGGTGACCATAGCTTGCTTCATACCAACAATCTCTGTGGGATCGACCCTTACTCACGTAAGGTTTATTACTTGGACGACCCAGTACACTTGCTGGTTAGTTGAACGGAGTTGTGAATTCAACTGGTGCCACAATAATAATTTCATACAACTTAAAGAACAGTGATCACAATTTCGTCCACCAAGTTTTTGGCGCCGTTGCCGGGGATTGTTCGAGTATGGACAACTGACGGTTCATCTTGTTGCTCAGATTAGGTAATTTTCTTTTCAAAAATATTTTTCAAAAATTTTTCTTTTATTTTTTGTTTTTCTAAACTATATTTTCGAAAAAAAAATTTAATCAATAAAAATACAAAAAAATTAGAAAATCATAAAAATCAAAAATATTTTATGTTTCTTGTTTGAGTCTTGTGTTAATTTTTAAGTTTGGTGTTAATTGCATGCTTTTAAAATTTTTCTTGCATTTTTTGAAAATCTCATGCATTCATAGTGTTCTTCATGATCTTCAAGTTGTTCTTGACAAGTCTTCTTGTTTGATCTTGATGAATTCTTGTTTTGTGTTGTTTGTTGTTTTTCATGTGCATCTTTGCATCCATAATTTCCATGCATTAAAAATTTCTAAGTTTGGTGTCTTGCATGTTTTCTTTGCATCAAAAATTTTTCAAAATTATGTTCTTGATGTTCATCATGATCTTCATAGTGTTCTTGGTGTTCATCTTGACATTCATAGCATTCTTGCATGCATCTTGTGTCTTGATCCAAAATTTTCATGTTTTGGGTCATTTTTGTGTTTTTCTTTAAAAATTTAAAAATAAAAAAAAATATCTTTTCCTTATTTCCCTCCAAATTTTCGAAATTTTGGGTTGACTTGGTCAAAAATTTTCAAAATTAGTTGTTTCTTACAAGTCAAGTCAAAATTTCAATTTTAAAAATCTTATCTTTTCAAAATCTTTTTCAAAAATCATATCTTTTTCAATTTTTTTTTATAATTTTCGAAAATTTCAAAAATCTTTTTCAAAATATTTTCAAAATCTTTTTCTTATCTTTTATATCTAATTTTTGAAAATTAACTAACAAGTAATGTGATTGGTTCAAAAATTTGAAGTTTGTTACTTTCTTGTTAAGAAAGGTTAGTTCTAGAATCTTATCTTGTAGTTTCTTGTTAGTTAAGTAATTTTAAAAATTAAATCTTTTTCAAAATATCTTTTTCTTAAAAATCTTTTTATCTTTTTATCTTATCTTTTTCAAAAACTTTATCTTTTTCAAAATTTGATTTCAAAATATCTTATCTAACTTCTTATCTTCTTATCTTTTTCAAATTTTGATTTCAAATCTTTTTCAATCAACTAACTAACTTTTTGTTTGTTTCTTATCTTTTTCAAAACCACCTAACTACTTCTCCCTCTCTAATTTTCGAAAATTCTCCCTTTCTTTTTCAAAAATTCTTTTTGTTTCAAATTTTTAATTTTAATTCATCTTTAATTTTCGAAAATACTAACCCCTTTTTCAAAAATTATTTTCGAAAATTCTCTTCTCTTTTCTTCTTCTATTTAATTATTTAATTACTAACACTTCTCTTCACCTCTCTTCATCTAAGAATCCAAACTTCTTATATCCCTTGTATTTGGATTCTTCACCCCTTTCTTCTTCTACTAACATAAAGGAATCTCTATACTGTGACATAGAGGATTCCTCTTTCTTTTCTTGTTTTCTTCTCTTTCATATGAGCAGGAACAGGGAAAAAGGCACTCTTGTTGAAATTGATCCAGAACCTGAAAGGACTCTGAAGAGAAAATTAAGAGAAGCTAAATTACAACAATCCAGAAACAACCTTTCAGAAATTTTCGAACAAGAGAAGGACATGGCAGCCGAAAATAATAATAATAATAATGCAAGGAGAATGCTTGGTGACTTCACAAAGCCAACGTCCAAGTTTGATGGAAGAAGCATCTCCATTCCTGCCATTGGAGCCAATAACTTTGAGCTTAAGCCTCAACTAGTTACATTAATGCAACAAAACTGCAAGTTTTATGGACTTCCATCTGAAGATCCTTATCAGTTTTTAACTGAGTTCTTGCAGATCTGTGAGACTGTAAAGACGAATGGAGTTAATCCTGAAGTCTACAGACTCATGCTTTTCCATTTTGCTGTAAGAGACAGAGCTAGAATATGGTTGGATTCACAACCTAAGGATAGCCTGGACTCCTGGGATAAGCTGGTCACTGCCTTCTTGGATAAATTCTTTCCTCCTCAAAAGCTGAGCAAGCTGAGAGTGGATGTTCAAACCTTCAAACAAAAAGATGGTGAATCCCTCTATGAAGCTTGGGAAAGATACAAGCAGCTGACCAAAAGATGTCCATCTGACATGTTTTCAGAATGGACCCTATTAGATATATTCTATTATGGTCTCTCTGAATTTTCGAAAATGTCATTGGACCATTCTGCAGGTGGATCTATTCACCTGAAGAAAACGCCTGAAAAGGCTCAAGAACTCATTGACATGGTTGCAAACAACCAGTTCATGTATACCTCTGAGAGGAATTCCGTGAATAATGGGATACCTCAGAAGAAAGGAGTTCTTGAAATTGATGCTCTGAATGCCATATTGGCTCAGAACAAAATGTTGACTCAACAGGTCAACATAATCTCTCAAAATCTGAATGGATTGCAACATGCATCCAACAGTACTAGAGAGGTAGCTTCTGAAGAAGCTTATGATCCTGAGAACCATGCCATGGCAGAGGTTAATTATACGGGTGAACCTTATGGAAACACCTATAACCCATCATGGAGAAATCATCCAAATTTCTCTTGGAAGGATCAACAAAAGCCTCAACAAGGCTTTAACAATGGTGGACGCAATAGGCTGAGTAATAGTAAGCCATATCCATCATCTTCTCAGCAACAGACAGAGAATTCTGAACAAAACACCTCTAATTTAGCCAATATAGTCTCTGATCTGTCAAAAGCCACTTTCAGTTTCATGAATGAAACAAGATCCTCCATTAGAAATTTGGAGGCACAAGTGGGCCAGCTGAGTAAGAAAGTTATTGAAACTCCTCCCAGTATTCTCCCAAGCAATACAGAAGAGAATCCAAAAGGAGAGTGCAAGGCCATTGATTTGATCAAAGTGGCCGAATGCACTAGGGAGGAGGAGGACGAAAATCTTAGTGAGGAAGAACTCCTAGGACGTCCCTCAAGCAAGAAGGAGTTTCCTATTAAGGATCCTGAGGAATCTGAGGCTCATCTAGAGACCATAGAGATTCCATTAAATCTCCTTCTGCCATTCATGAGCTCTGAAGACTATTCTTCCTCTGAAGAGGATGAAGATGTGACTGAAGAGCAAGTTGCTCAATGGTGGACGAAATTGTGATCACTTGTTCTTTTATTTATAAAGGATGTATACTCTGAGGGCATTGTTTATTTCCTTCACAACTCCGTTCAACTAACCAACAAGTGTACTGGGTCGTCCAAGTAATAAACCTTACGTGAGTAAGGGTCGAATCCACAGAGATTGTTGGTATGAAGCAAGCTATGGTCACCTTGCAAATCTCAGTTAGGCAGATTAAAAATGGTTTATGGGTTTTCGAATAATTAATAATAAAAAGAAGAAATAATAAAACGGATAGAACACTTATGCAGATTCATTGGTGGGAATTTCAGATAAGCGGATGGAGATGCTGTAGAGCTCTCGGACGCCTGCTCTCCTACTCCTTCTACTCAATCCTTCTTACTCCTTTCCATGGCAAGCTTTGTATAGGGGTTCACCATCAACTGTGGCTACTTTCATTCCTCACGGGGAAATAACCTGTGCGGCTGTCACTCGCACAGCTAACCAGTCTGGAGGCATCACCCATGGCTGATAGCTACATCCCATCCTCGCAGTGAAAACTATGCTAACGCACTCTGTCACAGTACGGCTAATCACCGGTTGGTTCCCGCTCCTACTGGAATAGAATCCCTCTTTTGCGTTTGTCACTAACGCCCAGCAGGTTAAAGTTTGAAGCACGTCACGATCATTCATTACCGGAATCCTACTCGGAACACCACAGACAAGGTTGGACTTTCCGGATTCCCAGGATCCTACTCGGAATACCACAGACAAGGTGAGACTTTCCGGATCCTCATAAATGCCGCCATCTATCTAGCTTATACCACGAAGATTCTGTTGGGGAATCTAAGAGATACACATTCAAGCTCTGTTGCATGTAGAACGTAAGTGGTTGTCAATCACGCGCGTTCATAATTGAGAATGATAATGAGGGTAATCTGGCTCATCACATTCATCATGTTCTTGGGTACGAATGAATATCTTGGAATAAGAATAAGAGAGATTTGAATAAAAGAAGATAGAATTTCATTAATACTTGAGGTACAGCAGAGCTCCACACCCTTAATCTATGGTGTGCAGAAACTCCACCGTTGAAAATACATAAGCAAAGAGTCCAGGCATGGCCGAATGGCCAGCCCCTCTAAACGTGATCAATGATCCCCTAAGATGAAGAATAAAACAAAACTGAGATCAAAGATGTCTAATACAATAGATAAATGTCCTATATATACTAGACTAGCTACTAGGGTTTACATGAGTAAGTAATTGATGCATAAATCCACTTCCGGGGCCCACTTGGTGTATGCTTGGGCTGAGCTTGATTAATTCACGAGCTAAGGCATTTCTTGGCGTCAAACTCCAGGTTATGACGTGTTTTGGGCGTTCAACTCCGGATAATGACGTTTTTCTGGCGTTTAACTCCAGACAGCAGCGTGTACTTGGCGTTCAACGCCAAGTTACGTCGTCATTCTTCGAATAAAGTATGGACTATTATATATTGCTGGAAAGCCCTGGATGTCTACTTTCCAACGCCGTTGAGAGCGCGCCAATTGGAGTTCTGTAGCTCCAGAAAATCCATTTCGAGTGCAGGGAGGTCAGAATCCAACAGCATCAGCAGTCCTTTTGTCAGCCTTCTTCAGAGTTTTGCTCAAATCCCTCAATTTCAGTCAGAATTTACCTGAAATCACAGAAAAACACACAAACTCATAGTAAAGTCCAGAAATGTGAATTTAACATAAAAACTAATGAAAACATCCCTAAAAGTAGCTCAAACTTACTAAAAACTATATAAAAACAATGCCAAAAAGCGTATAAGTTATCCGCTCATCACAACACCAAACTTAAATTGTTGCTTGTCCCCAAGCAACTGAAAATCAAATAGGATAAAAAGAAGAGAATATACTGTAAAGTCCAAAATATCAATGAATATTAATTTAATTAGATGAGCGGGGCTTGTAGCTTTTTGCTTCTGAACAGTTTTGGCCTCTCACTTTTTCCTTTGAAGTTTAAAGTGATTGGCTTCTCTAGGAACTTAGAATTTCAGATAGTGTTATTGACTTTCCTAGTTAGGCATGTTGATTCTTGAACACAGCTACTTTATGAGTCTTGGCTGTGGCCCTAAGCACTTTGTCTTCCAGTATTACCACCGGATACACAAATGCCACAGACACATAACTGGGTGAACCTTTTCAGATTGTGACTCAGCTTTGCTAGAGTTCCCAGTTAGTGGTGTCCAGAGCTCTTAAGCACACTCTTTAGCTTTGGATCACGACTTTAACCATTCAGTCTCAAGCTTTTCACTTGGACCTTCATGACACAAGCACATGGTTAGGGACAGCTTGATTTAGCCGCTTAGGCCTGGATTTTTAATTTCCTTGGGCCCTCCTATCCATTAATGCTCAAAGCCTTGGATCCTTGCTACCCTTGCCTTTTGGTTTTAAGGGCTATTGGCTTTTTCTGCTTGCTTTTTCTTTTTCTTTCTCAATTTTTTGCCATTTTTTTTCACAAGCTTTTGCTTTTTCACTGCTTTTTCTTGCTTCAAGAATCAATTTCATGAGGTTTTTCAGATCATCAATAACATTTCTCTTTGTTCATCATTCTTTCAAGAGCCAACAATTTTAACACTCATAAACAACAAGATCAAAAATATGCACTGTTCATTCATTCATTCAGAAAACAAAAATTATTGCCACCACATCAATATAATTAAATTAAATTCACTAATAATTTCGAAAATTATGTACTTCTTGTTCTTTTGAATTAAAACATTTTTTCTTTTAAGAGAGGTGAAAGACTAATGGATTTTATTCATAGCTTTAAGGCATGGTTTACACACTAATGATCATGAAGTAAAAACACAAAAACATAGACAAACATAACACTTAAAAACCGAAAACAGAAAGAAAATAAAGAACAAGGAATGAATCCACCTCTTAGTGGCGTCTTCTTCTTGAAGGACCAATGATGTTCTTCAACTCTTCTATGTCCCTTCCTTGCCTTTGTTGCTCCTCCCTCATGGCTCTTTGATCTTCTCTTATTTCTTGGAGAGTGAGGGCGTGTTCATGGTGTTCCACCCTTAGTTGTTCCACGTTTTGGCTCAAGTCTTCTAAGGAGGTACTAAGTTGCTTCCAATAGTTGTTGGGAGGAAAGTGCATTCCATGAGGCATTTGTTGATGAACTTCCTCATGTTTGCTCCATCCTTTTCTTGGTGATGGGCTTGTCTTCTTCAATGGAGACATCTCCATCTATGATAACTCCAGCTGAGTAGCATAAATGGCATATGAGGTGGGGGAAGGCTAGCCGTGCCATGTATGAAGGCTTGTCAGCTATTTTGTAGAGTTCATTGGCTATGACTTCATGAACCTCTACTTCCTCTCCAATCATGATGCTATGAATCATGATGGCCCGATCCACAGTAACTTCAGATCGGTTGCTTGTAAGGATAATGGATCTTTGGATGAACTCCAACCATCCTCTAGCTACAGGCTTGAGGTCCAGTCTTCTTAGTTGGACTGGTTTGCCTTTGGAGTCTACTCTCCATTGGACGCCTTCCACACAAATGTCCATTAGGACTTGGTCCAACCTTTGGTTGAAGTTGACCCTCCTTGTGTAGGGGCGTTCATCACCTTGCATCATGGGTAAATGAAACGCCAATCTCACATTTTCTGGACTGAAATCTAAGTATTTCCCCCGAACCATTGTGAGATAGTTCTTTGGATTCAGGTTCATACTTTGATCATGGTTCCTAGTGATCCATGCATTAGCATAGAACTCTTGAACCATCAATAATCCGACTTCTTGCATGGGGTTGGTTATGACTTCCCACCCTCTTCTTTGGATCTCATGTCGGATTTCCGGATACTCATTCTTTTTGAGCTTGAAGGGGACCTCAGGGATCACCCTCTTCTTTGCCACAACATCATAGAAGTGGTCTTGGTGGCTCTTGGAGATGAATCTCTCCTTTTCCCATGATTCGGAAGTGGAAGCTTTTGCCTTCCCTTTTCCTTTTCTTGAGGAAACTCCGGTCTTGGGTGCCATTGATGGTGAATGAAAAATAAAAAGCTAGGCTTTTTACCACACCAAACTTAAAATTTGCTCGTCCTCGAGCAAGAAAGAAAAGAATAGTAGAAGAAGAAGAAGAGAATATTGGTAGAGAAGGAGAAGAGGGGGTTCGGCTATTTAGAGAAGAAAGGGTTTGGGTTGTGTGAAAATGAGGAAGAAAGGAGAGGTATTTATAGGGAGGGGGGAGGGTTAGGTTTCGGCCATTTGGGTGGGAAAGGGTGGGAAATTGAATTTGAATGTAGTAGGGGTAGGTGGGGTTTATGGGGAAGAGGAGGTTGATGTGAATGGTGCATGGGGTAATTGGGAAGAGGAATTGATGTGATTGGTGAAGGTTTTTGGGAAGGGTGACATTGAAAATGAGATTTGGATTATGAGAGTGTGAATAGGATTAAAAAGAAAAGGTAGGTGGGGATCCTGTGGGGTCCACAGGTCCTGAGGTGAAAAGAAATACCATTCCTTCACCCTATAAGCGTGTAGATTGCCTTCATGCACCATTCTGGCGTTCAAACGCCCATTGGTGCATGTTCTGGGCGTTAAACGCCCATGTGATGCTTGATCTAGGCGTTAAACGCCCATGTGATGCTTGATTCTGGCGTTGAACGCCCATGTGATGCTTGATTCTGGCGTTGAACGCCAGTTTCAAGCTTGTTTCTGGCGTTCAGCGCCAGATTGTCCTCTGCGTGCGCATCCTGGCGTTAAACGCCAGGATGTTGCTTGTTTTGGGCGTTCAGCGCCAGGAAGATGCTCTGTTCTGGCGCTGAACGCTGGCCAGATGCATCTTCTGGGCGCTGAACGCCGGCCCGTGCGTCCTCCAGGGTGAAAATTTTTTTTCTTCTGTTTTTGACTCTGTTTTTAATTTTTTTGATTTTTTCGTGACTCCTCATGATCATGTACCTAATTAAACACAAAAATAACAAAGAAACAAAATAAAATAAAATTAGATAAATAAAATTGGGTTGCCTCCCAACAAGCGCTTCTTTAATGTCAATAGCTTGACAGTGGCTCTCATGGAGCCACAGAGCAATCAAGTCAATGTTGTCTAGTCCCAACACCAAACTTAGAGTTTGGATATGGGGTTTGAACACCAAACTTAGAGTTTGGTTGTGGCTTCACAACACCAAACTTAGAGTTTGACTGTGTGGGCTCTTCTTGACCTTGAACTGAGAGAAGCTCTTCATGCTTACTCTCTTTTGTCACAGAGGGATTGCCATGTGCTTGAAACACAAGGTATTCTCCATTCAATTGAAGGACTAACTCTCCTCTGTTGACATCTATCACAGCTTCTGCTGTGGCCAGGAAAGGTCTTCCTAGGATGATGCATTCATCATCTTCCTTCCTAGTATCTAGGATTAGGAAATCAGCAGGGATGTAAAAGTCTTCAACTTTTATAAGCACGTCCTCTACTATCCCATGAGCTTGTCTCACTGACTTATCTGCCAATTGCAGTGAGAACAAAGCAGGTTGCACCTCAATGATCCCTAGCTTCTCCATTACAGAGAGTGGCATAAGGTTTATCCCTGACCCAAGATCACACAGAGCTTTTTCAAAGCTCATGGTGCCAATGGTGCAAGGTATCAAGAACTTGCCAGGATCTTGTCTCTTTTGAGGTAGAGTTTCCTGAATCCAAGTATCCAAATCACGAATGAGCAAGGGAGGTTCACTTTCCCAAGTCTCATTACCAAATAGCTTGGCATTCAGTTTCATGATAGCTCCTAGATATTGAGCAACTTGCTCTCCAGTCACATCTTCATCCTCTTCAGAGGATGAATAATAGTCAGCGCTCATGAATGGCAGAAGGAGATTTAATGGAATCTCTATGGTCTCTGTATGAGCCTCAGATTCCTCAGGATCCTTTTTAGGAGACTCCTTCTTGCTTGAAGGACGTCCCAGGAGGTTTTCCTCACTAGGATTTTCGTCCTTCTCCTCCTTGATGCATTCGGCCATGTTGACTAAGTCAATGGCTTTGCACTCTCCTTTTGGATTCTCTTCTGTATTGCTTGGGAGAGCACTGGGAGGAGTTTCAATAATTTTCTTACTCAGCTGGCCTACTTGTGCCTCCAAATTTCTAATGGAGGATCTTGTTTCATTCATGAAACTGAAAGTGGCTTTTGACAGATCAGAGACTATATTGGCTAAATTAAAATTATTTTGATCAGAGTTCTCTGTCTGTTGCTGAGAAGATGATGGATATGGCTTACTATTATTCAGCCTATTGCGTCCACCATTGTTAAAACCTTGTTGAGGTTTTTGTTGATCCTTCCATGAGAAATTTGGATGATTTCTCCATGATGAGTTGTAGGTGTTTCCATAAGGTTCACCTAAGTAATTAACCTCTGCCATGGCAGGGTTCTCAGGATCATAAGCTTCTTCAGAAGCTGCCTCTCTAGTACTGTTGGATGCATGTTGCAATCCATTCAAATTTTGAGAGATTATGTTGACCTGTTGGGTCAACATTTTGTTCTGAGCCAATATGGCATTCAGAGCATCAATTTCAAGAACTCCTTTCTTCTGAGGTACCCCATTATTCACGGAATTCCTCTCAGAGGTATACATGAACTGGTTGTTAGCAACCATGTCAATGAGTTCTTGAGCCTCTTCAGGTGTTTTCTTCAGGTGAATAGATCCACCTGCAGAGTGGTCCAGTGACATTTTTGAAAATTCAGAGAGACCATAATAGAATATATCTAATAAGGTCCATTCTGAAAACATGTCAGATGGACATCTCTTGGTCAACTGCTTGTATCTTTCCCAAGCTTCATAAGGGGATTCACCATCTTTTTGCTTAAAGGTTTGAACATCCACTCTCAGCTTGCTCAGTTTTTGAGGAGGAAAGAACTTATCTAAGAAGGCAGTAACCAGCTTATCCCAAGAGTTCAGACTGTCCTTAGGTTGTGAATCCAACCATATTCTAGCTCTGTCTCTTACAGCAAAAGGGAAAAGCATGAGTCTGTAGACGTCAGGATTAACTCCATTCGTCTTTACAGTATCACAGACTTGCAAGAACTCAGTTAAAAACTGATAGGGATCTTCAGATGGAAGCCCATAAAACTTGCAGTTTTGTTGCATTAATGCAACTAGTTGAGGCTTAAGCTCAAAGTTATTGGCTCCAATGGCAGGAATGGAGATGCTTCTTCCATCAAACTTGGATGTTGGTTTTGTGAAGTCACCAAGCATTCTCCTTGCATTATTATCATTATTATTTGCGGCTGCCATGTCCTTCTCCTGTTCGAAAATTTCTGAAAGGTTATTTCTGGATTGTTGTAATTTAGCTTCTCTTAATTTTCTCTTCAGAGTCCTTTCAGGTTCTGGATCAGCTTCAACAAGAGTGCTTTTATCCTTGTTCCTGCTCATAAGAAAGAGAAGAAAACAAGAAAAGAAAAAGGAATCCTCTATGTCACAGTATAGAGATTCCTTTATGTTAGTAGAAGAAGAAAGGGGTAGAAGAATGAGGAAGGATGAAGAAGAATTTGGATTTAGATGAAGAGAGGTGAAGAGAAGTGTTAGTAATTAAATAATTAAATAGAATAAGAGAAGAGAAAGAAATTTTCGAAAATAATTTTGAAAAAGAGGTTAGTAATTTCGAAAATTAAAAACAAAATATAATTAAAGTTAAAGTTTAAAATAAAAAGAATTTTTTGAAAAAGAGAGGGAGAATTTTCGAAAATTAGAGAGGGAAAAGTAGTTAGGTGGTTTTGAAAAAGATAAGAAACAAACAAAAAGTTAGTTGGTTGATTGAAAAAGATTTGAAATCAAATTTTGAAAAAGATAAGAAGATAAGAAGTTAGATAAGATATTTTGAAATCAAATTTTGAAAAAGATAAAATTTTTGAAAAAAGATAAGATAAAAGATAAAAAGATTAAATTTTGAAAAAGATATTTGAAAAAGATTTAATTTTAAAAATTACTTAACTAACAAGAAACTACAAGATAAGATTCTAGAATTTAAAGATTGAACCTTTCTTAACAAGAAAGTAACAAACTTCAAATTTTTGAACCAATCACATTAATTGTTAGCTAATTTTCGAAATTTTGATAAAAAGATAAGAAAAGGATTTTGAAAATATTTTGAAAAAGATTTTTGAAATTTTCGAAAATTATATAAAAAATGAAAAAGATATGATTTTTGAAAAAGATTTTGAAAAGATAAGATTTTTAAAATTGAAATTTTGACTTGACTTGTAAGAAACAACTAATTTTTAAAAATTTTGACCAAGTCAACCCAAAATTTCGAAATTTTGGAGGGAAATAAGGAAAAGATATTTTTTTGAAATCAAATTTTGAATGAAAAACACAAAAATGACCCAAAACATGAAAATTTTGGATCAAGACACAAGATGCATGCAAGAATGCTATGAATGTCAAGATGAACACCAAGAACACTATGAAGATCATGATGAACATCAAGAACATAATTTTGAAAAATTTTTTGATGCAAAGAAAACATGCAAGACACCAAACTTAGAGATCTTTAATGCATGAAAAATATGAATGCAAGAATGCACATGAAAAACAACAAAAGACACAAAACAAGAAATCATCAAGATCAAACAAGAAGACTTGTCAAGAACAACTTGAAGATCATGAAGAACACTATGAATGCATGGATTTTCGAAAACAATGCAAGAAAAATTTTAAAAGCATGCAAGTGACACCAAACTTAAAAATTGACTCAAGACTCAAACAAGAAACACAAAATATTTTTGGTTTTTATGATTTTCTAATTTTTTTGTATTTTTATTAAAATTTTTTCGAAAATAAGGTTTGTGAAAACGAAAAATAAAAGAAAAATTTTTGAAAAAGATTTTTGAAAAGAAAAGTACCTAATCTGAGCAACAAGACGAGCCGTCAGTTGTCCATACTCGAACAATCCCCGGCAACGGCGCCAAAAACTTGGTGTTGTTGCCGGATCAACTTGGTGCTGTAGTTGCACGTAATTGTAATTCAAATATTCCCCGGCAACGGCGCCAAAAACTTGGTGGACGAAATTGTGATCACTTGTTCTTTTATTTATAAAGGATGTATACTCTGAGGGCATTGTTTATTTCCTTCACAACTCCGTTCAACTAACCAGCAAGTGTACTGGGTCGTCCAAGTAATAAACCTTACGTGAGTAAGGGTCGAATCCACAGAGATTGTTGGTATGAAGCAAGCTATGGTCACCTTGCAAATCTCAGTTAGGCAGATTAAAAATGGTTTATGGGTTTTCGAATAATTAATAATAAAAAGAAGAAATAATAAAAGGGATAGAACACTTATGCAGATTCATTGGTGGGAATTTCAGATAAGCGGATGGAGATGCTGTAGAGCTCTCGGACGCCTGCTCTCCTACTCCTTCTACTCAATCCTTCTTACTCCTTTCCATGGCAAGCTTTGTATAGGGGTTCACCATCAACTGTGGCTACTTTCATTCCTCACGGGGAAATAACCTGTGCGGCTGTCACTCGCACAGCTAACCAGTCTGGAGGCATCACCCATGGCTGATAGCTACATCCCATCCTCGCAGTGAAAACTATGCTAACGCACTCTGTCACAGTACGGCTAATCACCGGTTGGTTCCCGCTCCTACTGGAATAGAATCCCTCTTTTGCGTTTGTCACTAACGCCCAGCAGGTTAAAGTTTGAAGCACGTCACGATCATTCATTACCGGAATCCTACTCGGAACACCACAGACAAGGTTGGACTTTTCGGATTCCCAGGATCCTACTCGGAATACCACAGACAAGGTGAGACTTTCCGGATCCTCATAAATGCCGCCATCTATCTAGCTTATACCACGAAGATTCTGTTGGGGAATCTAAGAGATACACATTCAAGCTCTGTTGCATGTAGAACGTAAGTGGTTGTCAATCACGCGCGTTCATAATTGAAAATGATAATGAGGGTAATCTGGCTCATCACATTCATCATGTTCTTGGGTACGAATGAATATCTTGGAATAAGAATAAGAGAGATTTGAATAAAAGAAGATAGAATTTCATTAATACTTGAGGTACAGCAGAGCTCCACACCCTTAATCTATGGTGTGCAGAAACTCCACCGTTGAAAATACATAAGCAAAGAGTCCAGGCATGGCCGAATGGCCAGCCCCTCTAAACGTGATCAATGATCCCCTAAGATGAAGAATAAAACAAAACTGAGATCAAAGATGTCTAATACAATAGATAAATGTCCTATATATACTAGACTAGCTACTAGGGTTTACATGAGTAAGTAATTGATGCATAAATCCACTTCCGGGGCCCACTTGGTGTATGCTTGGGCTGAGCTTGATTAATTCACGAGCTAAGGCATTTCTTGGCGTCAAACTCCAGGTTATGACGTGTTTTGGGCGTTCAACTCCGGATAATGACGTTTTTCTGGCGTTTAACTCCAGACAGCAGCGTGTACTTGGCGTTCAACGCCAAGTTACGTCGTCATTCTTCGAATAAAGTATGGACTATTATATATTGCTGGAAAGCCCTGGATGTCTACTTTCCAACGCCGTTGAGAGCGCGCCAATTGGAGTTCTGTAGCTCCAGAAAATCCATTTCGAGTGCAGGGAGGTCAGAATCCAACAGCATCAGCAGTCCTTTTGTCAGCCTTCTTCAGAGTTTTGCTCAAATCCCTCAATTTCAGTCAGAATTTACCTGAAATCACAGAAAAACACACAAACTCATAGTAAAGTCCAGAAATGTGAATTTAACATAAAAACTAATGAAAACATCCCTAAAAGTAGCTCAAACTTACTAAAAACTATATAAAAACAATGCCAAAAAGCGTATAAATTATCCGCTCATCACTCAATATTTAGGAGCTATCATGAAGCTGAATGCCAAGCTGTTTGGTAATGAGACTTGGGAAAGTGAACCTCCCTTGCTCATTAGTGAACTAGATACTTGGATTCAGAAAACTCTACCTCAAAAGAAACAAGATCCTGGCAAGTTCTTAATACCTTGTACCATTGGCACCATGAGCTTTGAAAAAGCTCTATGTGATCTGGGATCAGGGATAAATCTGATGCCACTCTCTGTAATGGAGAAGCTGGGGATCATTGAGGTACAACCTGCCTTGTTCTCATTACAATTGGCAGACAAGTCAGTGAGACAAGCTTATGGAATAGTAGAGGACGTGCTAGTAAAGGTTGAAGGCCTTTACATCCCTGCTGATTTCATAATCCTAGACACTAGGAAGGAAGATGATGAATGCATCATCCTAGGAAGACCTTTCCTAGCCACAGCAGAAGCTGTGATAGATGTCAACAGAGGTGAGTTAGTCCTTCAATTGAATGGGGACTACCTTGTGTTTAAGGCACATGGCCATCCCTCTGTGACAGAAGAGAGTAAGCAGGAAGAGCTTCTCTCAGTTCAGAGTCAAGAAGAGCCCACACAGTCAAACTCTAAGTTTGGTGTTGTGAGGCCACAACCAAACTCTAAGTTTGGTGTCCAAACCCCATATCCAAACTCTAAGTTTGGTGTTGGGACTACACATTAAAATTGACCTGATCACCTTGTGGCTCCATGAGAGTCACTGTCAAGCTATTGACATTAAAGAAGCGCTTGTTGGGAGGCAACCCAATTTTATTTATCTAATTTTATTTTATTTTGTTTCTTTGTTATTTTTGTGTTTAATTAGGTACATGATCATGAGGAGTCACGAAAAAATCAAAAAAATTAAAAACAGAGTCAAAAACAGAAGAAAAAAATTGTTCACCCTGGAGGCAGCGCAGACTGGCGTTCAACGCCAGTAAGATGCATCTGGCTGGCGTTCAACGCCAGAACAGAGCACCATTCTGGCGCTGAACGCCAGAAACAAGCAACAACCTGGCGTTAAACGCCAGGAAGGTGCACAGAGAGGACAAACTGGCACTGAACGCCAGAAACAAGCATAAAACTGGCGTTCAACGCCAGAAACATGCATTACATGGGCGTTGAACGCCCAGAATGTGCATCAATGGGCGTTTGAACGCCAGAATGATGCATGAAGGCATTTTACATGCCTATATGGTGAAGGAATGGTATTTCTTTTCACCTCAGGATCTGTGGACCCCACAGGATCCCCACCTACCATATTCCCACCTTCTCTTTTAATCCTAATCACACTCTCCTAATCCAAATCTCATTTTCACTCTTCCCCATATCACACTTCCCAAAAACCTTCACCAATCACCTCAACTCCTCTTCCCAATTACCCCATTCACCATTCACATCAACCTCCTCTTCCCCATAAACCCCACCTACCCTCATAAAATTCAAATTCAATTTCCCACCCTTTCCCACCCAAAATGGCCGAACTCCCACCCTCCCTCTCCCTATAAATACCTTTCCTTTCTTCTTCATTTTCACACAACACAAACCCCATATTCTCCCACCTAGCCGAACCTTCTTCTCCTTCTCTCTACTCTATTCTCTTCTTCTTCTTCTACTCTTCTTTTCTTTCTTGCTCGAGGGCGAGCAAATTTTAAGTTTGGTGTGGTAAAAGCATAAGCTTTTTGTTTTTCCATTACCATCAATGGCACCTAAGGCCGGAGTATCCTCAAGAAAAGGAAAAGGGAAGGCAAAAGCTTCCACCTCCGAGTCATGGGAGAAGGAGAGATTCATCTCCAAAAGCCATCAAGACCACTTCTATGATGTTGTGGCAAAGAAGAAGGTGATCCCCGAGGTCCCTTTCAAGCTCAAAAAGAATGAGTATCCGAAAATCCGACATGAAATTCAAAGAAGAGGTTGGGAAGTCCTAGCCAACCCCATGCAACAAGTCGAAATATTGATGGTTCAAGAGTTCTATGCCAATGCATGGATCACTAGGAACCATGATCAAAGTATGAACCCGAATCCAAAGAACTATATCACAATGGTTCGGGGGAAATACTTAGATTTTAGTCCGGAAAATGTGAGGTTGGCGTTTCACTTGCCCATGATGCAAGGTGATGAACGCCCCTACACAAGAAGGGTCAACTTTAATCAAAGGTTGGACCAAGTCCTAATGGACATATGTGTGGAAGGAGCCCAATGGAGAATAGACTCCAAAGGCAAGCCAGTCCAACTAAGAAGACTGGATCTCAAGCCTGTGGCTAGAGGATGGTTGGAGTTCATCCAAAGATCCATCATTCCTACTAGCAACCGATCTGAAGTTACGGTGGATCGGGCCATCATGATCCATAGCATCATGATTGGAGAAGAAGTAGAGGTTCATGAGGTCATCTCCAATGAACTCTACAAAATAGTCGACAAGTCCTCACCCATGGCACGGCTAGCATTCCCTCACCTTATTTGCCATCTATGTTACTCAGCTGGAGTTATCATAGATGGAGATGTCTCCATTGAAGAAGACAAGCCCATCACCAAGAAAAGGATGGAGCAAACAAGGGAAGTTCCTCACGGCCCTCAAGAAGAACATGAGGAAGTTCATCATCAACAAATGCCTCAAGGAATGCACTTTCCTCCCAACAACTATTGGGAGCAACTCAGTACCTCTTTAGAAGATTTGAGCCATAATGTTGAACAATTAAGGGTGGAACATCATGAACACTCCATCATTCTCCAAGAAATAAGAGAAGATCAAAGAGCAATGAGGGAGGAGCAACAAAGGCAAGGAAGGGACATAGAAGAGCTTAAGGACATTGTTGGTCCTTCAAGAAGAAGACGCCACTAAAAGGTGGATTCATTCCTTGTTCTTTATTTCTTTCTGTTTTCGGTTTTTAAGTGTTGTGTTTATCTATGTTTTGTGTCTCTACTTCATGATCATTAGTATGTAACCATGCCTTAAAGCTATGAATAAAATCCATTAATCCTTCACCTTTCTTAAATGAAAAATATTTTAATTCAAAAGAACAAGAAGTACATGAATTTCGAAAATAGCTCTTGAATTTAATTTAATTATATTGATGTGGTGACAATACTTTTGTTTTCTGAATGAATGCTTGAACAGTGCATATTTTTGATCTTGTTGTTTATGAGTGTTAAAATTGTTGGCTCTTGAAAGAATGATGAACAAAGAGAAATGTTATTGATGATCTGAAAAATCATGAAATTGATTCTTGAAGCAAGAAAAAGCAGTGAAAAAGGAAGCTTGCGAAAAAAAAAAGTGGCGAAAAAAATTTAGAAAGAAAAAGAAGGAGCAGTAGAAAAAGCCAATAGCCCTTAAAACCAAAAGGCAAGGGTAAAAAGGATCCAAGGCTTTGAGCATCAATGGATAGGAGGGCCCAAGGAAATAAAATCCAGGCCTAAGCGGCTAAATCAAGCTGTCCCTAACCATGTGCTTGTGTCATGAAGGTCCAAGTGAAAAGCTTGAGACTGAGTGGTTAAAGTCGTGATCCAAAGCAAAAGAGTGTGCTTAAGAGCTCTGGACACCACTAACTGGGGACTCTAGCAAAGCTGAGTCACAATCTGAAAAGGTTCACCCAGTCATGTGTCTATGGCATTGATGTATCCGGTGGTAATACTGGAAAACAAAGTGCTTAGGGCCACGGCCAAGACTCATAAGTAGCTGTGTTCAAGAATCAACATGCTTAACTAGGAAAGTCAATAACACTATCCGAAATTCTAAGTTCCTAGAGAAGCCAATCACTTTAAACTTCAAAGGAAAAAGTGAGATGCCAAAACTTCATTGATATTCTGAAATTTATAGTATATTCTCTTCTTTTATCCTATTTTGATTTTCAGTTGCTTGGGGACAAGCAACAATTTAAGTTTGGTGTTGTGATGAGCGGATAATTTATACGCTTTTTGGCATTGTTTTTATGTAGTTTTTAGTAAACTTGAGCTACTTTTAGGGATGTTTTCATTAGTTTTTATGTTAAATTCACATTTCTGGACTTTACTATGAGTTTGTGTGTTTTTCTGTGATTTCAGGTAAATTCTGACTGAAATTGAGGGATTTGAGCAAAACTCTGAAGAAGGCTGACAAAAGGACTGCTGATGCTGTTGGAATCTGACCTCCCTGCACTCGAAATGGATTTTCTGGAGCTACAGAACTCCAATTGGCACGCTCTCAACGGCGTTGGAAAGTAGACGTCCAGGGCTTTCCAGCAATATATAATAGTCCATACTTTATTCGAAGAATGACGACGTAACTTGGCGTTGAACGCCAAGTTCATGCTGCTATCTGGCGTTAAACGCCAGAAAAACGTCATGATCCGGAGTTGAACGCCCAAAACACGTCATAACTCAGAGTTCAACTCCAAGAGAAGCCTCAGCTCGTGAATTGATCAAGCTCAGCCCAAACATACACCAAGTGGGCCCCGAAAGTGAATTTATGCATCAATTACTTACTCATGTAAACCCTAGTAGCTAGTCTAGTATATATAGGACATTTATCTAGTGTATTAGACATCTTTGTCTCAGTTTTGTTTTATTCTTCATCTTAGGAGATCATTGATCACGTTAGGGGGGCTGGCCATTCGGCCATGCCTGAACCTTTCACTTATGTATTTTCAACGGTGGAGTTTCTGCACACCATAGATTAAGGGTGTGGAGCTCTGCTGTACCTCAAGTATTAATGAAATTCTATTATCTTTTATTCAAATCTCTCTTATTCTTATTCCAAGATATTCATTCATACCCAAGAACATGATGAATGTGATGATAAGTAACCCTCATTATCATTCTCACTTATGAACGCACGTGATTGACAACCACTTCCGTTCTACATGCAACAGAGCTTGAATGCGTATCTCTTAGATTCCCCAACAGAATCTTCGTGGTATAAGCTAGATAGATGGCAGCATTTATGAGGATCCGGAAAGTCTCACCTTGTCTGTGGTATTCCGAGTAGGATCCTGGGAATCCAGAAAGTCTAACCTTGTCTGTGGTATTCCGAGTAGGATTCCGGTAATGAATGACTGTGACGTGCTTCAAACTTGCAAGTGCTGGGCGTTAGTGACAGACGCAAAAGAATCAAGGGATTCTATTCCAGTAGGAGCGGGAACCAACCAGTGATTAGCCGTACTGTGACAGAGTGCATGAGCATTAGTTTTCACTGCGAGGATGGGATGTAGCCATCAACCATGGGTGATGCCTCCAGACGATTAGCCGTGCGAGTGACAGCCGCATAGGATCATTTTCCCGAGAGGATTGAAAGTAGCCACCGCTGATGGTGAACCCCTATACAAAGCTTGCCATGGAAAGGAGTAAGAAGGATTGAGTAGAAGCAGTAGGAGAGCAGGCGTCCTTGAGCCATACAGCATCTCCATTCGCTTATCTGAAGTTCTCACCAATGAATCTGCATAAGTCTTCTATCTCGTTTATTATTTCTATTTTCTTATCTTTATTTTCGAAAACCCATAAACCATTTTAATCTGCCTGACTGAGATTTACAAGGTGACCATAGCTTGCTTTATACCAACAATCTCTGTGGGATCGACCCTTACTCACGTAAGGTTTATTACTTGGACGACCCAGTACACTTGCTGGTTAGTTGAACGGAGTTGTGAATTCAACTGGTGCCACAATAATAATTTCATACAACTTAAAGAACAGTGATCACAATTTCGTCCACCAGCTATGCAAATGCCGGATACTTGTCTGATCCACATATAGGGAGATCTCAAATAGGATATCTGTTTACATATGGTGGAACAGCTATATCATGGAGGTCCACGAAACAGACGATTGCTGCAACCTCCTCTAATCATGCTGAAATACTTGCGATACATGAAGCTAGTCGCGAGTGTTTTTGGCTCAGGAGTTTGATCCAATATATTCTATCATCATGTGGACTGATTGATCATATGATAGCTCCAACTGTCCTGTTTGAAGATAATACAGCATGCATTACTCAACTTAAGGGTGGATACATCAAAGGTGATAGAACAAAGCATATTTCTCCCAAATTCTTCTTCACTCATGATCTTCAAAACCAAGGGACAATTGATGTCCAACAAATCCACTCAAGTGACAATCTGGCAGATTTATTTACAAAATCACATCCAAAATCCTCCTTTGAAGGATTGGTACATGAGATTGGGATGCGCCGATTTCGAGACATTAAATGCTGTCAGCAAGAGGGGGAGACTGTACTCTTTTTTCCTTGGTCAGGTTTTTTTCCCATTGGATTTTTCTTGACAAGGTTTTTAATGAGGCAGTCCCCATCACAAAGGATATTGTACTCTTTTTCCTTCACTAAGGTTTTTTTCCACAGGGTTTTCTTTTAGTAAGGTTTTAATGAGGCAATAATCCTAAATGGGCATCCAAGGGGGAGTGTTGTGATAAGAACAAGCAACGTGGACTCACATTTTCAAAGAGAGAATGAATATTAAATGCATGTTAAAAATAAAGACTCCATGCATGTATAAATAGGGGTATGGTACGAGACTTTTTACATACAACAATAATAAACAAATACTCTCTCTTTTCTTTCTTACACTACAAAGCAATATAAAATGTTTTTTCTTTCTTTTACTATAAACAAATGCAATTCTCTCTCTTTTTATTTTTAATACTTCTTTCTATCTTTATATATATATTTATGCAATTCTCTCTCTCTTTACTTTTTATACTATTTTCTATCTTTATATATATATATACACATTATAACATATAATATTATTATATATATACAAATCATTATTAAGCTAATTATTTTAATGTTAGAGTCTTATATTAATACATCTTTATTTTATATATTTTTTATTTATTTCACAATAATCTCGTATATTATCTATTCTTGTCTATTGGTGGTACCCTTTCAACGAAATCAATGAAGGTTACATGTTCAACGATTCGACGGACTCTTAACATTTGGATTATTTAATAATTTTATAATAAAATGGTCAATTTTATGATATTAATGAATGGTTGCTTAAATTTTGTTTAAATTATTTTTTGTAATAAATTTTAATTTTTAAATTATTTATTTTTATATCTTTTAAATTAAATATTAATTTTTAACCTTTTATAGTAAGTAAATACTATCTTTTAAACACTATAGTATTTACTTAATAAAATATATTTTTTAAATTTTTCTAATAATTATTAGTAGTCTTTAGCACTACAACAATATAGACTATTTTTTAGGATTATTATGTGTCAAAAAAATTAAAATTCATCAAAAAAATAAATTTTGACACTATTTTAACTGTGAAAATATGTTAATAAAAGTTTTGTCAAAAATAGGGTATTTTTGACATATAAGTAATTGTAAAAAAAAGTTTAAATCTTGTTTTGATAAATATTAGCCGTTAAAAATAATTTGTTAGAAAATTTTGAGAATATATTTTTTGTAATACTTATTAATCGTCAAAAATACTATTTATTTTGACACTTATTGACTATAAAAAATTCTCAACAAAAATTTTTAACAAAGAATGAGATGAGATCTTGAAACTGAAAAATAAACTGAGATTTTGAAGATGAAGAATGAGTAATATGATCCTAAATTGAGAGTCGTATGATGCCAAAATTGACGGAGCTCAACGAAGAAAAAGAATAATGGAGTAAGTTGAAAATAAATAAGTGTCAAAATTGAAGAGTAATTTTCTACAATAAAATTATCATAAAAAAACATAGAAAATTTGACATTTGTGATATTTGTCAAAAATATATATTAATTTTTATACTTAACTATGACCGTTAAAAAAATCATGTTAAAATAGCTCTTTTTTCTTGTAGTGTATTTAATTTTAATTATAAATTAATATTTTATATATATTATTTAATTATAAAATCTACTCTCTATTTTATAAATTATTATTTTTTATTCATCTATTATATTTATTAACAATTAAAAATAAAATAACAACAAAATAGATCTTCCATTATTCATGACATCCATAAATATTTTAACAACGCAAATCAATGAATTTTTTACCCCTTAATCCATTATATCAATAAAAATTAGGAAAATCGTATTTGTTGGTAATTCAATCAATTGGACGTATTACACAATCACAGTAGAATAAGTTTTCTTAAAATTCAATCGATGGATAGTGTAACACAATCGATTGAATTTTGTAAGTCAATATGGGTTTTTTTCAAAATTCAGTCGATTGGAATTGTTACATAATCAATTGAATTGTGCTATAGAATGTGAGTTTTTTTTTTATTCAATCGATTGATCGTGTTATCCAACTAAAAGTAATATGAGTTTTTTCACAATTCAATCGATTGAATTGTGTATTGTGCTATACGCCATTCTAAATTTTTCTCTTCTTTTTTATAAATTATTATTTTATTATTCATCTATCTTATCTTTAAAATTCTATCTTTAATTTTTTAAATTTTTATTTTGATTTAGATACTCTAATCTTATCTTTTTCAATACTAAAATTGTTAATTGGTGAATAATCTATCATCAATTTATTTTTTAACTACCCAATTCTATAATTGTAATCATTTATCAATCTTTTTTATTATCAATTTTTTTATTATTTTTGTTCCTTATTTATCCATCTCCTTAATATCCAATTTTTCTTCATCATTTATCCAGCTCCTTGGTGGACGAAATTGTGACCCTCTTTGTATTTGCATGAGATTTATTTAATGGCTATTGATTATGTGTGGACACAACTCCGTTCAACTTAACCAGCAAGTGTACTGGGTCGTCCAAGTAATACCTTACGTGAGTAAGGGTCGATCCCACAGAGATTGTTGGTATGAAGCAAGCTATGGTCACCTTGTAAATCTCAGTCAGGCGGATTCAAGTATAATTGAATTATTGGTTTAAATTTGTTTAATGGAATAAATAGAAAATAAAGATAAATAAACTAAGATAGAAATACTTATGTAAATTAATGGTGGGAATTTCAGATAGGTGTATGGAGATGTTGTGCTCCTCTCGAATTTCTACTTTCTTATTACATTCATCCAATCCTTCTTACTCCTTTCCATGGCAAGCTGTATGTAGGGCATCACCGTTGTCAATGGCTACATCCCATCCTCTCAGTGAAAATGATCCTATGCTCTGTCACAGCACGGCTAATCATCTGTCGGTTCTCAATCAGGTTGGAGTAGAATCCCTTGATTCTTTTGCGTCTGTCACTAACGCCCAGCCTTCAGGAGTTTGAAGCTCGTCACAGTCATTCAATCCCAGAATCCTGCTCGGAATATCACAGACAAGGTTAGACTTTCCGGATTCTCATGAATGCCACCATCAATTCTAGCTTATACCACGAAGATTCTGTTGGGGAATTTAAGAGATATGCGCCCGGCCTAGAGTAGAACGGAAGTGGTTGTCAATCACGCGCGTTCATAGGTGAGAATGATGATGAGTGTCACGGATCATCACATTCATCAAAGTGTTGTGCAACATATATCTTGGAATAAGAATAAAAGAGAATTGAATAGAAAATAATAGTAATTGTATTGAAACTTGAGGTACAGCAGAGCTTCACACCCTTAATCTATGGTGTGTAGAAACTCCACCGTTGAAAATACATAAGTGAAAGGTTCAGGCATGGCCGAATGGCCAGCCCCCATGAAGGTGATCAAAAGACCGAATGGTCAAAAGATGGCTAATACACTAGTAAAAAGTCTTATTTATACTAAACTAGCTACTAGGGTTTACATGAGTAAGTAATTGATGCATAAATCCACTTCCGAGGCCCACTTGGTGTATGATTGGGTTGAGCTTGATCTATCCACGAGCTGAGGCTTTTCTTGGAGTTGAACGCCAAGTTATAACGTGTTTTGGGCGTTCAACTCCAGATCATGACGTGTTTCTGGCGTTTAACTCCAGACAGCAGCATGTACTTGGCGTTCAACGCCAAGTTACATCATCAATTTCCAAATAAAGTATGGACTATTATATATTGCTGGAAAGATCTAGATGTCTAATTTCCAACGCCGTTGAGAGCGTGCCATTTGGAGTTCTTTAGCTCCAGAAAATCTATTTCGAGTGCAGGGAGGTCAGATTCCAACAGCATCAGCAGTCCTTTTTGTCAGCCTTTTTCAGAGTTTTGCTCAAGTCCCTCAATTTCAACCAGAAATTACCTGAAATCACAGAAAAACACACAAACTCACAGTAAAGTCCAGAAATGTGAATTTAACATAAAAATTAATGAAAACATCCCTGAGAGTAGCTTAAACTTACTAAAAACTACCTAAAAATAATGCCAAAAAGCGTATAAATTATCCGCTCATCACAACACCAAACTTAAATTGTTGCTTGTCCCCAAGCAACTGAAAATCAAATAGGATAAAAAGAAGGGAATATACTATAAATTCCAGAATATCAATGAATATTAATTCTAATTAGATGAGCGGGACTTGTAGCTTTTTGCTTCTGAACAGTTTTGGCATCTCACTTTTTCCCTTGAAGTTTAGAATGATTGGCTTCTCTAGGATCTTAGAATTTAGGATAGTGTTATTGACTTTCCTAGTTAAGCATGTTGATTCTTGAACACAGCTACTTATGAGTCTTGGCCGTGGCCCTAAGCATTTTGTTGTCCAGTATTACCACCAGATACATAAATACCACAGACACATGACTGGGTGAACCTTTTCAGATTGTGACTCAGCTTTGCTAGAGTCCCCAGTTAGTGGTGTCCAGAGCTCTTAAGCACACTCTTTTTGCTTTGGATCACGACTTTAGCCATTCAGTCTCAAGCTTTTCACTTGGACCTTCATGACACAAGCACATGGTTAGGGACAGCTTGGTTTAGCCGCTTAGGCCTGGATTTTATTTCCTTGGGCCCTCCTATCCATTGATGCTCAAAGCCTTGGATCCTTTTTACCCTTGCCTTTTGGTTTTAAGGGCTATTGGTTTTTTCTGCTTGCTTTTTCTTTTTCTATTATTTTTTTTCGCCAATTATTTTTTTTCACAAGCTTTTGCTTTTTCACTGCTTTTTCTTGCTTCAAGAATCAATTTCATGATTTTTCAGATCATCAATAACATTTCTCTTTGTTCATCATTCTTTCAAGAGCCAATAGTTTTAACATTCATAAACAACAAGATCAAAAATATGCACTGTTCAAGCATTCATTCAGAAAACAAAAAGTATTGTCACCACATCAATATAATTAGACTAAATTCAAGGATAAATTCGAAATTCATGTACTTCTTGTTCTTTTGAATTAAAACATTTTTCATTTAAGAGAGGTGGAGGATTAATGGATTTTATTCATAGCCTTAAGACATGGTTACTACATACTAATGATCATGAAGTAGAGACACAAAACATGGATAAACATACAACATAAAAACCGAAAAGCAGAAAGAAATAAGAACAAGGAATGAATCCACCTGAGTGAGGGTGGCGCCTTCTTGAAGGTCCAATGGTGCTTTTTGATCTCCTTTATGTCTCTTCCTTGCTTCTGTTGCATGATCCCTAGTAATTTTGGTGTTCTTATACTTAGTTGCTCCCAATAATTGTGTGGAGGACAATTTATCCCCTGAGGTATCTCAGGGATCTCTTGATTTGCAGTCAAATGTTCTACCACTGAGCTATAAACCCTTTACATGAGTCTTTCCATCTCCCATGACTCAGAGGTGGAAGCTTTTGTCTTCCCTTTTTTCTCTTCTTCTTTTTCTTTTTTCTTTTTTTTTGGATATCTCTGGCCTTAGGTGCCATTAATGGTTATGGAAAAGCAAAAAGCTATGCTTTTACCACACCAAACTTAGAAAATTGCTCGCCCTCGAGCAAGAGAAGAAAGAAAAGATGAAGAATAAGAAGAAGATATGGATGAGATTGAGGGATGTGTGTGTTCGGCTATATGGGTGGGATTGGGTGGGAAAGAGAATTTGAATTTTCAAGGTAGGTGGTGTATGGGGAAGAGTGGATAGATGTAGGTGGTAAATGAAAAACAGAAGGGATGACCATGAATGGAGAGAGAGGGTGAGGTAGGTGGGGATCCTGTGGGGTTCACAGATCCTGAGGTGTCAAGGAATTTCATCCCTGCACTAAATAGGCATGTAAAATGCTTTTGCACACCATTCTGGCATTTAAACGCCGAGTGGTGCACATTCTGGGCGTTCAACGCCCACATGTAACATGTTTCTGGTATTGAACGCCAGTTTCATGCTTGTTACTGGCGTTCAGCGCCAGCTTTTCCTCTAGGCACATTCCTGGCGTTCAGCACCAGAATGTTGCTTGTTTCTGGCATTCAGCGCCAGGTTGATGCTCTGTTCTGGCGTTGAACGCCAGCCAGATGCTTCTTACTGGCGTTGAACGCCAGTCTGTGCTTCCTCCAGGGTGTGATTTTTCTTCTGCTATTTTTGATCCTGTTTTTAATTTTTATATTTTTTTCGTGACTCCTCATGATCATGTACCTAATAAAACACAAAATAACAATAAAATAAAAACTAGATAAATAAAATTGGGTTGCCTCCCAACAAGCGCTTTTTTAATGTCAATAGCTTGACAGTGGCTCTCATGGAGCCACAAAGGTGATCAGGTCAATGTTGTATAGTCCCAACACCAAACTTAGAGTTTGGATATGGGGTCTTAACACCAAACTTAGAGTTTGGTTGTGGCCTCACAACACCAAACTTAGAGTTTGACTGTGGGGGCTCTTCTTGACTCTGAACTGAGAGAAGCGCTTCATGCTTACTCTCTTTTGTCACAGAGGGATGGCCATGTGCTTTAAACACACGGTAGACCCCATTCAATTGAAGGACTAATTCACCTCTGTTGACATCTATCACAGCTCCTGCTGTAGCTAGGAAAGGTCTTCCAAGGATGATGCATTCATCCTCTTCCTTCCTAGTGTCTAAGATTATGAAATCAGCAAGGATGTAAAGGCCTTCAATCTTTACTAACACATCCTCTACTATTCCATAAGCTTGTCTCAATGACTTGTCTGCCAATTGTAATGAGAACAAGGCAGGTTGTACCTCAATGATCTTCAGCTTCTCCATTACAGAGAGTGGCATAAGATTTATCCCTGACCCTAGATCACATAGAGCCTTTTCAAAGGTCATGGTGCCTATGGTACAAGGTATTAAGAACTTGCCAGGATCTTGTTTCTTTTGAGGTAAAATTTTCTGAATCCAAGTTTCTAGTTCACTAATGAGCAAGGGAGGTTCACTTTCCCAAGTCTCATTACCAAACAACTTGGCATTCAACTTCATGATAGCTCCTAAATATTGAGCAACTTGCTCTCCAGTCACATCTTCATCCTCTTCAGAGGAAGAATAGTCTTCAGAGCTCATGAATGGTAGAAGGAGAATTAATGGAATCTCTATGGTCTCTATATGAACCTCAAATTCCTTTGGATCCTTAATAGGAAACTCCTTCTTGCTTGAGGGACGTCCCAGGAGGTCATCCTCACTAGGATTTTCGTCCTCCTCCTCCCTTGTGCATTCGGCCATTTTGATTATATCAATGGCCTTGCACTCTCCTTTTGGATTCTCTTCTGTATTGCTTGGGAGAATACTGGGAGGAGTTTCAATGACTTTCTTACTCAGCTGGCCCACTTGTGCCTCCAGATTTCTGATGGAGGATCTTGTTTCACTCATGAAACTGAAAGTGGCCTTTGACAGATCAGAGACTAGATTGGCTAAATTAGAAGTGTTTTGTTCAGAATTCTCTGTCTGTTGCTGAGAAAATGATGGATAAGGCTTGCTATTGCTCAGCCTATTGCGTCCACCATTGTTAAAGCCTTGTTGAGGCTTTTGTTGATCCTTCCATGAGAAATTTGGATGATTTCTCCATGATGAGTTATAGGTGTTTCCATAAGGTTCACCCATGGAATTAACCTCTGCCATGGCAGGGTTCTCAGGATCATAAGCTTCTTCAGAAGCTGCCTCCTTAGTACTGTTGGATGCATGTTGCCATCCATTCAGACTTTGAGAGATCATGTTGACTTGCTGAGTCAATACTTTGTTCTGAGCCAATATGGCACTCAGAGCATCAATTTCAATAACTCCTTTCTTCTGAGGTATCCCATTATTCACAGAATTCCTCTCAGAAATGTACATGAATTGGTTGTTTGCAACCATGTCAATGAGTTCTTGAGCCTCTTCAGGCGTTTTCTTTAGGTGAATAGATCCACCTGCAGAATGGTCCAATGACATTTTCGAAAATTCAGATAGACCATAATAGAATATATCTAATATGGTCCATTCTGAAAACATGTCAGATGGGCACCTTTTGGTCAGCTGCTTGTATCTTTTCCAAGCTTCATAGAGGGATTCACCATCTTTTTGTTTGAAGGTTTGAACATCCACTCTCAGCTTGCTCAGCTTTTGAGGAGGAAATAATTTATCCAAGAAGGCAGTGACCAGCTTATCCCAGGAGTCCAGGCTATCCTTAGGTTGTGAATCCAACCATATTCTAGCTCTGTCTCTCACAGCAAAAGGGAAAAGCATGAGTCTGTAGACTTCAGGATCAACTCCATTCGTCTTTACAGTCTCACAGATCTGCAAGAACTCAGTTAAAAACTGATAAGGATCTTCAGATGGAAGTCCATAAAACTTGCAGTTTTGTTGCATTAAGGCAACTAACTGAGGTTTCAGCTCAAAGTTATTGGCTCCAATGGCAGGAATGGAGATGCTTCTTCCATCAAATTTGGACGTTGGCTTTGTGAAGTCACCAAGCATTCTCCTTGCATTATTATTATTTTCGGCTGCCATCTCCTTCTCTTGTTCCTAATGTTTCTGAAAAGTTACCTTTAGATTGTTGTAACTTGGCTTCTCTTAATTTTCTCTTCAGAGTCCTTTCAGGTTCTGGATCAATTTCAACAAGAGTGCCTTTATCCTTGTTCCTGCTCATATGAAAGAGAAGAAAACAAGAAAAGAAGAGGAATCCTCTATGTCACAGTATAGAGATTCCTTTATATTAGTAGAAAAAGAAAGGGGAGAAGAATGAAGAAGAGTGGGTTCGGATATTTAGATGGAGAGAGGTGAAGAGAAGTGTTAGTAATTAAATAATTAAATGGAACAAGAAAAGAGAGGGAGAATGTCAAAAATAATTTTAAAAAGGGGTTAGTAATTTTCGAAAATTAAGGATAAAATATAATTAAAATTAAAATTTAAAACAAAAGAATTTTTGAAAAAGAGATGAGATATTTTCGAAAATTAGAGAAGGAAGAGTAGTTAGGTGGTTTTGAAAAAGATAAGAAATAAACAAAAAGTTAGTTAGTTGATTGAAAAAGATTTTAAATCAAATTTGAAAAGATAAGAAGATAAGAAGTTAGATAAGATATTTTGAAATCAAATTTTGAAAAAGATAAAATTTTTGAAAAAGATATGATAAAAGATAAAAAGATTTAATTTAAAAATTTGAAATTACCTACTTCACTAACAAGAAACTACAAGATAAGATTCTAGAACTTAAAGATTGAACCTTTCTTAACAAGAAAGTAACAAACTTCAAATTTTTTAATCAATCACATTAATTATTAGTGAATTTTCGAAAATATGATATAAAGATAAGAAAAAGATTTTGAAAATATTTTGAAAAAGATTTTTGAAATTTTCGAAAAATAGAAAAAAATGAAAAAGATATAATTTTTTGAAAAAGATTTTGAAAAGATAAGATTTTTAAAATTGAAAATTTGACTTGACTTGTAAGAAACAACTAATTTTAAAAAATTTTTGACCAAGTCAACCCAAAATTTCGAAAATTTGGAGAGAAAAAAGGAAAAGATATATTTTTTATTTTTGAATTTTTAATTATGAGAGAGAAAAACACAAATATGACCCAAAACATGAAAATTTTGGATCAAAACACAAGATGCATGCAAGAACACTATGAATGTCAAGATGAACACCAAGAACACTTTGAAGATCATGATGAACATCAAGAACATATTTTTGAAAAATTTTTTATGCAAAGAAAACATGCAAGACACCAAACTTAGAAATCTTTAATGCATGGACTCTAACAAACGAAAAATGCACATGAAAAACAACAAACAACACCAAACAAGAAAACATCAAGATCAAACAAGAAGACTTGTCAAGAACAACTTGAAGATCATGAAGAACACTTTGAATGCATGGATTTTCGAAAAATGCAAGAAAAATTTTAAAAGCATGCAATTGACACCAAACTTAAAAATTGACTCAAGACTCAAACAAGAAACACAAAATATTTTTGGTTTTTTTTTGAATTTTTGATTTTTTTGGATTTTTATTAATTAATTTTTTTTCGAAAATATTTTTGGAAAAACGAAAAAGAAAATAAAAATTTTGAAAAAGTTTTTGAAAGAAAAATTACCTAATCTGAGCAACAAGATGAACCGTCAGTTGTCCATACTCGAACAATCCCCGGCAACGGCGCCAAAAACTTGGTGGACGAAACTGTGACCCTCTTTGTATTTGCATGACATTTATTTAATGGCTATTGATTATGTGTGGACACAACTCCGTTCAACTTAACCAGCAAGTGTACTGGGTCGTCCAAGTAATACCTTACGTGAGTAAGGGTCGATCCCACAGAGATTGTTGGTATGAAGCAAGCTATGGTCACCTTGTAAATCTCAGTCAGGCGGATTCAAGTATAATTGGATTATTGGTTTAAATTTGATTAATGGAATAAATAGAAAATAAAGATAAATAAACTAAGATAGAAATACTTATGTAAATTAATGGTGGGAATTTCAGATAGGCGTATGGAGATGTTGTGCTCCTCTCGAATTTCTACTTTCTTATTACATTCATCCAATCCTTCTTACTCCTTTCCATGACAAGCTGTATGTAGGGCATCACCGTTGTCAATGGCTACATCCCATCCTCTCAGTGAAAATGGTCCTATGCTTTGTCACAGCATGGCTAATCATCTGTCGGTTCTCAATCAGGTTGGAGTAGAATCCCTTGATTCTTTTGCGTCTGTCACTAACGCCCAGCCTTCAGGAGTTTGAACCTCGTCACAGTCATTCAATCCCAGAATCCTACTCGGAATACCACAGACAAGGTTAGACTTTCCGGATTCTCATGAATGCCGCCATCAATTCTAGCTTATACCACGAAGATTCTGTTGGAGAATCTAAGAGATATGCCCCCGGCCTAGAGTAGAAGGAAGTGGTTGTCAATCACGCGCGTTCATAGGTGAGAATGATGATGAGTGTCACGGATCATCACATTCATCAAAGTGTTGTGCAACGTATATCTTGGAATAAGAATAAAAGAGAATTGAATAGAAAATAATAGTAATTGTATTGAAACTTGAGGTACAGCAGAGCTTCACACCCTTAATCTATGGTGTGTAGAAACTCCACCGTTGAAAATACATAAGTGAAAGGTTCAGGCATGGCCGAATGGCCAGCCCCCATGAAGGTGATCAAAAGACCGAATGGTCAAAAGATGACTAATACACTAGTAAAAAGTCTTATTTATACTAAACTAGCTACTAGGGTTTACATGAGTAAGTAATTGATGCATAAATCCACTTCCGGGACCCACTTGGTGTATGTTTGGGTTGAGCTTGATCTATCCACGAGCTGAGGCTTTTCTTGGAGTTGAACGCCAAGTTATAATGTGTTTTGGGCGTTCAACTCCGGATCATGACGTGTTTCTGGCGTTTAACTCCAGACAGCAGCATGTACTTGGCGTTCAACGCCAAGTTACATAGTCAATTTCCAAATAAAGTATGAACTATCATATATTGCTGGAAAGCTCTGGATGTCTACTTTCCAACGCCCTTGAGAGCGCGCCATTTAGAGTTCTGTAGGTCCAGAAATTCCATTTCGAGTGCAGCGAGGTCAGATTCCAACAGCATCAACAGTCCTTTTTGTCAGCCTTTTTCAGAGTTTTGCTCAAGTCCCTCAATTTCAGCCAGAAATTACCTGAAATCACAGAAAAACACACAAACTCATAGTAAAGTCCAGAAATGTGAATTTAACATAAAAACTAATGAAAACATCCCTGAAAGTAGCTTAAACTTACTAAAAACTACCTAAAAACAATGCCAAAAAGCGTATAAATTATCCGCTCATCACTCCTTAATATCCAATTTTTGTTCATCGTTATGTGATCTTCACAGTTGTAGGAATCACAATCTATAGAGATTCAATAAATTTTTTCATTGTAGTAATCGATTAGTTTGTGAGACAGACTTTTTCATCTTACGTCTTTCAGAAAATAATCCATTATTTTGATTATAAAATTGAGGTTAGTAAATAAAATCTTTTATTATGCAATTCTTTATTTCGATTCTATTATTCATGAAATCGATTGTGTAATGAAAAAATATGATTTTTTATCTTTTAGTAATTCGCATACTGGTGCACGAAATTGTAATCCCAATATCAAAATCAAGATTTCTTATGACTTCGTACCACTAACCAGCAAGTGCACTGGGTCGTCCAAGTAATACCTTACATGAGTAAGGGTCGATCCCACGGAGATTATTGGTTTGAAGCAAGCTATGTTTATTTTATTATTCTTAGTCAGGATATCAATTATAATTATCAGTTTGAATTATTAGAAAAAATAAAAGAGCGTGAAATAATTACTTGTTGTGCAGTAATGGAGAATATGTTGGGGTTTTGGAGATGCTTTGTCTTCTAAATTCCTGTAATGTAATATTCAACTCAATGCAAAAGTGCAAAGTCCCTTCCACGGCAAGCTCTATGTAGGGTGTCACCGTTGTCAATGGCTACTTCCCATCCTCTCAGTGAAAATTGTCCAAATGCTCTGTCACAGCATGGCTAATCAGTTGTTGGTTCTCGATCATGTTGGAATAGAATCCATTGATTCTTTTGCATTTGTTATCACGCCCAACACTCGCGAGTTTGAAGCTCGTCACAGTCATCTAATCCCAGAATCCTACTCGGAATACCACAGACAAGGTTTAGACTTTCCGGATTCTCATGAATGCCGCCATCAATTCTAGCTTATACCACGAAGATTTTGGTTAAGGAATCTAAGAGATACTCATTCAATCTAATGTAGAATGGAGGTGGTTGTCCGACACACGTTCATGGATTGAGGAAGGTGATGAGTGTCACAGATCATCACCTTCTCCATAGTTAAGCGCGAATGAACATCTTAGATAGGAACACGCATGTTTGAATGGAAAAACATAAATAATTGCATTAATTCATCGAGACGCTGCAGAGCTCCTCACCCCCAACAATGGAGTTTAAAGACTCATGCCGTCAAAGAGTATAAAATTTAGATCTAAAAATGTCATGAGATACAAAATAAGTCTCTAAAAGTTGTTTAAATACTAAACTAGTAACCTAGGTTTACACAGAATGAGTGAAGATGGATAGTGTAGAAATCCGCTTTTGGGGCCCACTTGGTATGTGCTGGGGCTGAGACTTAAGCTTCTCACGTGCCTGGGATATTTCTGGAGTTGAACGCCAAGTTGTAACATGTTTCTGGTGTTCAACTCTGGTTCGTGACGTGTTTTTGGCGCTGGACGCCAGACTGCAACATGGAACTGGCGTTAAACGCCAGTTTACGTCATCTATCTTCGCGCAAAGTATGAACTATTATATATTGCTGGAAAGTCCTGGATGTCTACTTTCCAACCCAATTGAGAGCGCACCAATTGGACTTCTGTAGCTCCAAAAATGCATTCCGAGTGTAGGAAGGTCAGAATTCAACAACATCAGCAGTCCTTTTTCAGCCTAAATCAGATTTTTGCTCAGCTCCCTCAATTTTAGCCAGAAAATACCTGAAATCACAGAAAAACAAACAAACTCATAGTAAAGTCCAGAAATATAATTTTGGCTTAAAAACTAATAAAATTCTATTAAAAACTAATAAAAACATGCTAAAATCTACATGAAATCACCCCTAAAAAGCGTATAAAATATCCGCTCATCACAACACCAAACTTAAACTGTTGCTTGTCCTCAAGCAACTAGATAAATAAAATAGGATGAAAAGAAATTAAGAAGCAATAATATTTCAGAGTTTTAAGTGGAGCTCAGATTCTTATTTAGATGAGCGGGGCTAGTAGCTTTTTGACTTCTGAACAGTTTTGGCATCTCACTTTATCCTTTGAAATTCAGAATGATTGGCATCCATAGGAACTCAGAATTCAGAGAGTATTATTGATTCTCCTAGTGTAGTATGTTGATTCTTGAACACAATTACTTTATGAGTCTTGGCCGTGGCCCTAAGCACTTTGTTTTCCAGTATTACCACCAGATACATTGATGCCACAGACACATAATTGGTGAACCTTTTCAGATTGTAACTTAGCTTTGCTAAAGTCCCCAATTAGAGGTGTCCAGAGTTCTTAAGCACACTCTTTTGCCTTGGATCACGACTTTAACCACTCAGTCTCAAGCTTTTCACTTGGACCTGCATGCCACAAGCACATGGTTAGGGACAGCTTGATTTAGCCGCTTAGGCCTGGAATTACTTCCTTGAGCCCTCCTATCCACTGATGCTCAAAGCATTGGATCCTTTTCACCCTTGCCTTTTGGTTTTAAGGGCTATTGGCTTTTTTTCTTTTTCTTGATCCAATGATTCCCTGTAATTTTTCTCTCTTTTTTTTCACTGCTTTTTCTTGCTTCAAGAATCAAATTCATGATTTTTCATATCATCAATAATATTTTTCGTGTTCCTTATTCTTTCAAGAGCCAACAATTTTAACATTCATGAAATTCAAGATAAAAAATATGCACTGTTCAAGCATTCATTCAGAAGACAAAAAGTATTGCCACCACATATAATTAATTACAATTTTTCTTATTAAGAACTCGAAAAATATAAATTACCTCTTTATTCTAAAAATCTACTATTTTATTCATGTTTGATGATGATGAGAAAAATAAATTATAACTTAATTGAAAATAAAATCAAAATAGATATACTAATTACCACTACTCCTATATATCTTCTAAGGTAAATTCCTATAACAACAACTGTCTCAGAGTTAAAGCTAAAATTAGAACTTAACAACCTGTATTTTAGGAAGTGGATGTTCCTCTAGTCTGTGGGGTGCTTGGTCCTTCAAGAATTAATTTCTGACGCTTCAGTTCCCTTAAGTCACGCCCTTGCTCCTCTTGTTCCCTAAGCAATTTGCAAAGCATGCTATTTTGATTATTCTGTTCTTCCTTTATTTGGTCCATAGCTTCTTGCAACTTGGAAACAGATGCCTCAAGATGCTCCCAGTATTCAAATTGAGGGATTTCTGAGAGGAATTCATGTGCTCTCCTCTTGATGGGATCATCCTGCAACTGTTGTTTTTCCATTGATATTTTAGTGATTGGCCGCTCAACTGAGATATACTCAGTTATTCCCATCCTTACTCCAGCATCTTTGCAGAGCATAGAAATTAGGCTTGGATAAGCCAACTTGGCGTCTTTGGATTTCTTGTTTGCTATTATGTAGAGTTCACACGAAATTAACTGATGAACTTCTACTTCTTTTCCCAACATAATGTAGTGAATCATCACTTCTCTTTTAATAGTGACTTCAGAATGGTTGCTAGCGGGCAATATGGAACGCCCAATGAAGTCCATCCAGCCTCTGGCTACTGGTTTGAGATATTCTCTCTTGAGTTGATTTGGGACACCCGTGGTGCTGGTGGCCACCTGGCTCCAGGGATGCATATATCCTCTAGAATCTTGTCCAGGCCCTTGTTTGTTCTCATCATTCTCCTATTAAAGGAGTCTGGGTCATCTTTCAGCTGAGGCAGCTTAAAGATCTCCCTGATTTTGTCAGGGTGGATGTGAACAATCTTTCCTCTGACCAAGGTCCGATAGTCATAGAGGGCAGTTCCAGATATTCTCTGCCTGTCTGTTTGTCACAGATTAGTATAGAACTCCTGAACCATATTCCTTCCCACTTTTGTTTCAGGATTAGCTAGGATTTCCCAGTTCTTGTTTCGAATTTGCTCTTGGATCTTTGGATATTCATCTTCTTTCAGATCGAACTTGACTTCCGGGATCACTAACCTTAGAACCATTATTTTGTAGTAATGGTCTGAACATTCTTTGGTTAAGAACCTCCCTTGATTCCAAAGTGGTTTTGGAATATTCTCTTTCTTGCCTCTTGGAGTGGGTTGTTTTCCTTTAGGAGCCATGATCTTAGTGAGTATATTTTTGTGATCACAGATAAACACACCAAACTTAGAGGTTTGCTTGTCCTTAAGCAAAAAAAAAAAAAAAAAGAAAGGAGAGGGATAGAAGGAGAGCTAATGTCGAATGGTGGATGAGAAGAGGGAGGCCGAATGTGAATTTAAAAGGGAGGGGGGCGGGTTTTCAAAAATTTTAAAAAGATAAGATAGAAGATATGATTTATAAAAGATATGATAAGAGAAAGATATAATTTAAAATTAAAAAGTTGTGAATGATATTTGAAAAAGATAAACCTAAATTTTTAATTTGAAAAAATTTTAAAAGATAATTGAGTTTTGAAAAATTTGAAAAAGAGTTGGATTGGATTGGAAAAAGATTTGTATTTATGTATTAAGATATATTTGATATTTTTGAAAAAGGGATTTTAGAAATTAGGGTTTTTAGAAAAAAAATTTTTTTTTTGAAATTGAAGGATGACATTTTGAACATGTTTATGCAAAAAATCGTGAATTAAAACATAAAAAAATTAGAAAATTTGTGAAGAAAAACGAATTTTACCTCCTCCCCACCATCCTGGCGTTAAACGCCTAAACGCTGCATGTTTTGGGCGTTTAACGCCCAATTGCTGCTTCTCCTGGGCGTTCAACGCCCAGCTGTTGCTTCTTTCTGGCGTTGAACGCCAGGAAGTACTTTGTCACTGGGCATTTTTCTGAACGCCCAAGACGCTGTAATTCTGGCGTTAAACGCCCAGAAGAAGCTTCTTTCTGGCGTTCAACGCCCAGAAGATGCTTCTTTCTGGCGTTTAACGCCCAGATGGCTATCCTTACTGGCGTTGAACGCCCAGTGGATGCTTCCTTTGGGCGTTCAACGCCCAAAATATTTCTTACTGGTTTTTTCACACCAGTGAGCTTCCAAATTCCCCTGTAACTCTGTGAACTCAAGCAATTGCTATTCTACCTTGAAGATAATTGAGATATACCTGTAAAAATTAATTAATTAATAAATAAACTTTGTAACTGACTGGGTTGCCTCCCAGTAAGCGCTTCTTTATTGTCTTTAGCTGGGCTATTACTGAGCTTTAATCAAGCCTCAGTTTTGAGCATTCTAGCTCAAAATTGCTTTCAAGATAATGTTTAACTCTCTACCCATTAACAATGAACTTTTTGTTAGAATCATTATCCTGAAGCTCTACGTATCCATATGGTGACACACTTGTAATCACATATGGTCCTCTCCACCGGGATTTCAATTTCCCGGGGAATAATCTGAGCCTAGAATTAAATAGCAGAACTTTCTGTCCAGGCTCAAAGACTCTGGATGACAGTTTTTTATCATGCTATCTTTTTGCTTTCTCTTTGTAAATTTTTGTATTTTCGAAAGCATCGAGTCTAAATTCCTCTAGCTCATTTAACTGGAGCAAACGCTTTTCTCCAGCTAACTTGGCATCAAGGTTTAGGAATCTGGTCGCCAAGTAGGCCTTATGTTCCAGTTCCACTGGCAAGTGACATGCCTTTCCATACACAAGCTGGTATGGCGAGGACCCTATAGGGGTTTTGAATGCAGTTCTGTATGCCCACAGAGCATCATCCAAGCTTCTTGCCCAATCCCTTCTCCGGTTAATTACAGTCCGTTCCAGGATTCTTTTAAGTTCTCTGTTAGAGACTTCAGCTTGCCCATTTGTCTGTGGATGATATGGAGTGGCTACCCTATGGCTAACTCCATAACGAACCAAAGTAGAGTAAAGTTGTTTATTGCAGAAATGAGTGCCCCCATCACTGATTAGTACTCTAGGGGTGCCAAATCTGCTGAAGATGTGTTTCTGGATGAATTTTAACACTGTCTTAGTGTCATTAGTGGGTGTTGCAATAGCTTCCACCAATTTGGATACATAATACACTGCCACCAGAATATAAGTGTTTGAGTATGATGGTGGAAAAGGCCCCATGAAGTCAATACCCCATACATCAAACAACTCAATCTCCAAGATCCCTTGTTGAGGCATGGCATAACTGTGAGGCAGATTACCAGATCTTTGATAACTGTCACAATTAAGTACAAACACTCGAGAATCTTTATAGAGAGTAGGCCAGTAGAAGCCACATTGGAGGACTCTTGTGGCTGTTCGCTCACTTCCAAAATGTCCTCCATATTGTGATCCATGGCAATGCCATAGGATCTTCTGCGCTTCTTCTTTAGGCACACATCTACGGATTACTCCGTCTGCACATCTCTTGAAGAGATACGGCTCATCTCAAAGATAATACTTTGCATCCGTGATCAGCTTCTTTGACTGCTGCCTACTGTATTCTTTGGGTACGAATCTCACTGCTTTGTAATTCGCATACTGGTGCACGAAATTGTAATCCCAATATCAAAATCAAGATTTCTTATGACTTCGTACCACTAACCAGCAAGTGCACTGGGTCGTCCAAGTAATACCTTACGTGAGTAAGGGTCGATCCCACGGAGATTATTGGTTTGAAGCAAGCTATGTTTATTTTATTATTCTTAGTCAGAATATCAATTATAATTATTAGTTTGAATTATTAGAAAAATAAAAGAGCGTGAAATAATTACTTGTTGTGCAGTAATGGAGAATATGTTGGGGTTTTGGAGATCCTTTGTCTTTTGAATTCCTGTAATATTATATTCAACTCAATGCAAAAGTGCAAAGTTCCTTCCATGGCAAGCTCTATGTAGGGTGTCACCGTTGTCAATGGCTACTTCCCATCCTCTCAGTGAAAATGGTCCAAATGCTCTTTCACAGCATGGCTAATCAGCTGTTGGTTCTTGATCATGTCGGAATAGAATCTATTGATTCTTTTGCGTTTGTCATCACGCCCAACACTCGCGAGTTTGAAGCTCGTCACAGTCATCCAATACCAGAATCCTACTCGGAATACCACAGACAAGGTTTAGACTTTCCGGATTCTCATGAATGCCGCCATCAATTCTAGCTTATACCACAAAGATTCTGGTTAAGGAATCTAAGAGATACTCATTCAATCTGATGTAGAACGGAGGTGGTTGTCAGACACACGTTCATGGATTGAGGAAGGTGATGAGTGTCACGGATCATCACCTTCTCCATAGTTAAGCGCGAATGAACATCTTAGATAGGAACACGCATGTTTGAATGGAAAAACATAAATAATTGCATTAATTCATCAAGACGTTGCAGAGCTCCTCACCCCCAACAATGGAGTTTAGAGACTCATGCTGTCAAAGAGTATAAAATTCAGATCTAAAAATGTCATGAGATACAAAATAAGTCTCTAAAAGTTGTTTAAATACTAAACTAGTAACCTAGGTTTACAGAGAATGAGTGAACTAAGATGGATAGTGCAGAAATCCGCTTCTGGGGCCCACTTGGTGTGTGCTGGGACTGAGACTTAAGCTTCTCACGTGTCTGGACTGTTTCTGGAGTTGAACGCCAAGTTGTAACGTGTTTCTGGAGTTCAACTCTCGTTCGTGACATGTTTCTAGCGCTGGACGCCAGACTGCAACATGGAACTGGCGTTAAACGCCAGTTTACGTCGTCTATCTTTGTGCAAAGTATGAACTATGATATATTGCTGGAAAGCCCTGGATGTCTACTTTCTAACCCAATTGAGAGCGCGCCAATTGGACTCTTGTAGCTCCAAAAATTCCATTCCAAGTGTAGGGAGGTCAGAATCCAACAGCATCAGCAGTCCTTTTTCAGCCTAAATCAGATTTTTGCTCAATTCCCTCAATTTCAGCCAGAAAATACCCGAAATCACAAAAAAATACACAAACTCATAGTAAAGTCCAGAAATATGATTTTTGCTTAAAAACTAATAAAATTCTGTTAAAAACTAATAAAAACATGCTAAAATCTACATGAAATCACCCCCAAAAAGCGTATAAAATATCCGCTCATCACATACATTGAAAAATACTTGAAAATAAATAAAATTTATTATTTTTTTATTATTAATTAGCTAACAATATTTAAAAGTGTGAACTTAAAATGTACTATTGGATTATTAGATTAAAAGAATTTATATAGCTTATTTTTTGTCATTGTGATTCTCACTCTAATGAACGCCCAACAGTTTGATGGTATTTATATAGCTTATAAATGGAGAGGTTATGCAAAGATGGAGGAGTTTTTTTTTTTAAAAAAGTAAAGGAACTCAACACAATAAGGTGGAGCACAAAGGAAACAAAGAACAAAACAGAAAACAATAATCAATCATA
This sequence comes from Arachis hypogaea, assembly GCF_003086295.3. NCBI lineage: Eukaryota > Viridiplantae > Streptophyta > Magnoliopsida > Fabales > Fabaceae > Arachis > Arachis hypogaea. Next base: position 85,724,869 of record NC_092039.1, read on the forward strand.
GTCATCTCCGACATTGCCATCATCAACCATTTGGATCAACTCTACTCCACTCTTTGTAGCTCATGAGCAACCTATTGATAACTTCCGCAACTCCGACTTCTTGACTCTTGAAGATTCTATCGTTTTTTTCCATCCATATATGCTAAACGATAACAAAAAAACCAATTAGCCACCTATTACATTCCTCCTTCCTTACAGTCACTCCTGTCCAACTTTCAAAGTGTTGCTTAATTGTCCCTGAAATAACTCACAATCTATCATAGTCGAACAACTATACAAACCACACTTGCCAAATAAACTGACAACGAAGAAACAGGTGGTGAAAGTCCTCAACATCTTTTTTACATAAAACACACACGTTATTAAGCTGATCAATAATGCCTAACCTACGTAATCTCTCCTTAGTATTAACTCTACCAATTAGCACAAACTAGGTAAATAACTCAATACGTGGAGGTACTAAACCTCTCCAAATAAAACTAGTGAAACTATAACTCGTAATGTCCTCCGAAAGTGTTTCCGCCTACAAAATCTGCACAAAGGAGTTAGTAGAAAAAATGCCTGATTTATCAAATTTCCACACCAGTTGATCCTCTCTCTCAGTTGTTAACTTGACTAATCATAGAACTTCGTGAAGTTGGTTAACTAGTTCCAAATCCCATTGGAATAGTTTTCTTCTCCACTAAAAGTTTCATATCTATTCTAATCCATCTCAGAATCCACAATACTTTGTAACAGATCTGTTCTGATTTGAAACCGAGAAAAGTCTTAGAAAAGCAAAAAAAATGGAGAGGTTATATTTAAAAAAGGGAGGGAGGCTAAACACGGAGAGTTATCATACAGCGCAGTTTAAAATTCAATTGATTGTATTATCATACCAATCGATTAAATATAGAAAAAAACCTCAATCACGTACAAAATTTAGTCAATTGTATTATGATACCAATGGATTGAATACGAAAATACTCTTAATCACGTACAAAATTTAATCGATTGTATTACACTACCAATTGATTGAATTTTGAGAAAACTCATCCTACAGCGTAAGTCTTTCGATTATGTAACACGTCTAATCGATTGAATTACCAACAAACACGATTTCCTTAGCTTTTACTAATGTAATGGATCAAGGGATAAAAACTCATTGGCTCGCATTGTCAAAATATTTATGGAGGTCACGATTAATGAAAGATCTATTTTTGTTGTTGTTTTTGTTTTTAATTGTTAATAAACATGATAGATAAATAAAAAAAATAATTTATAAAATAGAAAGAAGATTTTATAATTAAATAATATATAAAAAATTAATTTATAAATAAAATTAAATAAGAATTATTTAACAGTTATTAAAAAATTTTAAAAATATATTTTGTTATGGGACTATTTAATAGTCCAAATGTTACGGGATGATCGAATCCTTTGCCAGATTACATGATTTCAGGTTTGAATAACCGATTAACCAGCAACCCAGGCAAAGGATTCGACGGTCCACATTTAGACTATTAAATGGTTACAGTAACAAAACATGTTTCTTAAGTTTTTTAGTAATTGTTAAATAGTCTTTTTTTAATTTTAATTACAAATTAATCTTTTATATATTATTTAATTATAAAATCTACTTTTTATTTTATAAATTATTATTTTATTATTCATCTATCATGTTTATTAACAATTAGAAACAAAAACAATAATGAATTAATCGTGACTTCCAAAAATATTTTCGCAATGCGAATCAATAATTTTTTTATCCCTTGATCCGTAACGCTCGTAAAAGCTAAAAAAATCATGTTTGTTAATAATTTAATTGATTGGAATACAACATGAATTTCGCATAGAGTTTTTTCAAAATTCAATTTTGCTCATGAGGCTAAATTTTTCACCGAGAGATGAGAGTGTTGAATCGAGATGTATGAAATATGCTTCTTTAATTTATCTTTGCTTGTTGCATTTTGGCTTGTTTTCTAAATTTCAGGTTTGTATGTAGGTGCGGGTTGTCCTTGAAGGTGTTGATAAGTTCAGCAATTTGATTGGGTCAGTGTATTATCCTGATGGTGAATGAGCAAAAGACCTGGCGTTGGAACTTGTTGAAAATGTGTGTTCTGCCCTTGTACTAGTACTGTGATATTACTGGGAAATAACCTTTTAGCTGAATTTTTGTTGGATTTGAAAGATTTACTCCACTGATTTTCTATTGTACAATAACTATGTTGAGTTATTTGAGTTAGCAGCAAGCTTGTGGCCTCTGAAATGGACTTAGTTTTGAGGAGTCTCCATAACATTGAACATATGAAAGATTTTTATTTACCTACCTACCAACTAGAAGGATTTCAAAAGGAAAGTTTGTACTAACTATCCTTTCTGGCTTTATGGCTAATCGCATCAAGTGGCTTACCAAAGATAGCACAAATAATTAAACATTTCTTGTTTGGATTGAATATTATTGTCTCTTAATATATTTACTGCTTTATTCCTTTCATCATTTCTTAAAACATTTTGACACATTAAATCGTGTATGTTTCATTGTTTTGTCAGCTGTCTAGCTATTTATTTATTTATTTATTTTTGTTTATTAATAGTTTTTCAGGAAGTTATTCTCTTACCCATCGTCGCTTCCTGACACTTTAATTGAAATAATTGCCATGATTTCCATTCCCGTAGCTTTGGTAATTGAGTTGCGTCAGAGAGACATGCAATGCAGTTTTATAAAGGGAAATATTTAGAGTTTCTCCATGTCTTATCATCTGATAAGATTCATTTAAACAATAGTAAAATCCCTTCTCGTTTCGATTTCCTGTGTCTATAGGGTTTCGCCAAATATGTTGAATGAACTGCAAATATGATGGAGAACTACCGTTGAAGCAAACAAAAAGTGAATTTTTTCAGGAACTTCAAAGCAATAGAAATCCTGTTTAAAAGGATTTCCTTTCTTTCAATTTCACCAATAATATATAAACATCTTTTATTAAATTAAAAAAATAAATAATATTTTATTAATAAAATTAATACTTTATATACATAATACATATGTAAACTAACGATTAAATGTATTAACTTTTTATATATATATATATATATATATATATATAATTAATTATTATAATTATTAATATATTAAATTAATATTAAATATTATTTATATTATTATATTAAATCATAATTAATTAAATTTATTTACATAAAAAATTATTTTAATTTTACACATTATAAAATAATTTTTTAGTGAGTTGTTTTTATTTTTATATATGAAATTTGAAATGTTAACCACATTACAAAATTAGTCGTTGCAAAACTAATCGTTACTATGTTACCGTTATTATTAATAAATTAATATTTTGTTACTCTATATATTCTACTTACATACACTTCTATTCTTACACTTTCTAGTTTCTTCTACTCTTCTTCATCTTCTTTCAAAGTTTACAAAATCAAAGTTCTACTTCTATTATTGTTTGTTAAAAAAAATGGATCCAAACCAACTCAACTCTTTTTCCAATTACTTACAAAATTTTTCTCAAACTTTAAATACCTAACAATCTCAAATCTCAAACTCTCAAATTTCAAATCAAAACTTCACACTACCAAATACATTTCAAAATCCAAATTCACAAATTTTTTTCTAATTTTAATTTTCAAACTCTTTATAACGATCAATTTCCTATATTTCGACCACAAAATCAAAATTCACAAACACCACATTTTCTATTTTCGTCCATATTTAATCTCTCTATCAGAAATGTTACTCCAACATCCTTGCCGTTTCAACTAAATTCAGTGTATCGAGACATAACTCATCTGGTGTTGGTGGCTCTTCTAACCTATCTCCTCAGACTCCAATACAATCTAGTCCAAATTCACAATATTTAGATTTTACCAACCCTCATGGATTATATTCCATCGACCTCAATGAAGATGACATTAAAAATTGTAGACAAGATAGTATTCAACACTAGCAATGGGAAGAGGATGAGATATTGATCAGTGCTTGGTTGAATGTTTAAACCGGCCCTATAGTTGGTACCGACCAAAAGAGCGAAACATTTTGGAGTCGAATTCATAGTTATTGTGTGGAATTTAGCTCTGACATAAAAAGGAGGGCAGTTGCATGTAAGAAACAATGGTATAACATCAACAAGGCAATTGCACAATTTGCTGGTTGCTACAATCAAATTAGTCGAAACATAAGAAGTAGTTCGAATGTTGATGATATAAAGAAGTTGGCCTATAAACTTTATTCCACAAATTATGGTAAAAATTCACTTTTGAGAGGCATTGAAATATGCTTCGTTTGGAGTAAAAATAGAGAAGTCAACTACCTACACAGAGTGGAGGCTCAAAGAGGACCAAGGTTAGTGCAACTAGAGCATACTCATCATCATCAAATCCAGAAACACCGTTGGCTGACGAAATCGATGTGAACTCTCCCGTTCGCCCTCAAGGATCAAGGAAGAGCAAGAGAAAGGGTAAGGAAAAAGTATAAATGTTTGAAGAACTTAGCAAAAAGAAATCATCGGTTGCTAAGAAACTATCTCTCGTGGAAGATATTAAGAATGTTAAAGAAAAGGAACTAATGGATAGGAAAAAAGAAACAGAAGAGGAGAGGGAACATAAAAAAAGATGATGGCAATCCAAGAAAAGAAGTTACAGATTCAAGCGGCGATAAAAGAACAAGAATTATAAACTCAGAGGTATATTAAAGAAATGGAGATAAATGCAAAGGAAAGGGAAATAGAAAGGATGGCTAAGGAAAGGGAAAGAGAAATGGATATGCAAATACTTAATGTTGACACGTCTACAATGAGTGAAAAACGACGAGCTCTTCATGAGATTGCATGTGAGAAAATAATCAATAAGTGGTTTACTTAATAGTTCCTTATATTCATAGAGTTAAATAGTATATCTTTAATTTTATTGCGTATTACTAGTATGTGATGTAGTTTGTTTTATTCATTTCTGATGTGGTTATCGTGGGGTTGTAATTATAGTACTTGAGATTGTAGCATCTTCATACCTTTGGATATGGCATGTGTTCTTTGGAATTTCTGGTTCAAATAACGATATCAACATGTTAGATAGTTCTCCAATGTTCGATGATATTCTAAATGACCGTACTCTGGAGGAAAATTATATGATTAATGGTAATAATTATACTATAGAATACTATTTAGCAGATGGTATATATCTTGAATAGGCCACATTTGTCAAATCAATCTCAAAGCCATAAGGAGAGAAACGCAAGTTATTTGTACAATACCAAGAAGGGGAAAGAAAAGATGTGGAGCGAGCATTTGGAGTGTTGCAAGCACACTTTTGCAATTATACATGGTTCAGCTCGTTTTTGGAAAAAAAAAAGTTTACAAACATAATGAGAACTTGTACTATATTGCATAATGTGATTATTGAGAATAAAAAGAGACACTTATGCAGGAAATTTTGCTTAAGGCTTAGAGTATGACCATGTCGAAAATGACTTATCACAACCTTAGTTGGAAGAAGAAGATTTTGTACCATACCATCAATTTCTCCAAAGAAATGCCCAACTTCAAAACAAGCAGCAGCATAGACAGTTGAAAGAGGACTTGATGGAACACATATAGCATTTTCATAATGCATGTCGTCAACTATAGAGTTTAACTATGTTTTTTTTTTTTTTTGTATTAAGTAATTTTTCAAATTAATATAATCCCGAATTATATATTGTGTAGAATTGTTATATATGAATTTTTTAATATTAATATATTTTAATAGTAAATTATTTTTGAATTTATAAATTTAAATAATATTACTAAAAAATATTAACTACATTAATTTTAATTAATTAATTAAGTGGGACTATAAAAGAGACTAAAATTAGTTCCTCCTAATTGAGAAAAAGATACTTTAAATTCCTATTTACTTTTTATGATGTAAAAACTGATGTAGAGTTATTTTTTATGACAGATAAACCATAAATAAAAACTAGAATAAGTTTTCTACTTCAGACTAAGAAAAGCAGATTGAGGATTTGGACAAACTATGTACCACCAACAACTAATTCCAAGGCAGTTCATGACCATAATTTGAACACGCATCATTGCTAGTAAATCGATTGAATTTTGAAAAAATTTATATTACCACGTGAAATTTAATCGATTATGTTGTATTTTTAATGAATTAAATTAAAAAAAATTTATCATCTTATAAAATTCAATTGATTGTGTTATATTTTTAATTAATTAAATTATCAACAAATACGATTTTTTTTTAATTTTTATAGATGTAACAGATTAAGATAAAAAAAACATATATTGATTCGTATTGACAAACATTACGGAAGTTGCAATTAATAAAAAATTTATTTTGTTGTTATTTTTATTTTTAATTGTTTATAAATATGATAGATGAATAATAAAATAATAATTTATAAATAGAAGATAAATTTTAGAGAAAATGACAAATAGATTCTAAACCTTTTGGTTTGCAGACATTTAAATCTCTAATGATTTAAAAATATATTTAAATCTCTGACCTTCTCAAAACCTGGACACATTAATCTTTCTGTTCACTTGAATCTGGTAGACCCAATAAAAAAATTTAAACATAGCTTCTGTTGTACTGGTCTAGTCGATACACTGATGCACATATGAGATAGTTTTTAAAATGGGACAAATTAAACCGAAAAATGGATATATCTAAATTTTGAAGAAGTCAGAAACTTAAATGTATTTTTAATTTTTTTTAAAATATAAATATCCGTAAACCAAAAGATTAAAGACTTATTTATTTTTTTTAAATTTTATAATTAAATAATATTTAAAAAATTAATTTATAATAAAATTAAATAAAAATAATTTAATAATTATAAAAATATTTTAAAAGTATATTTTATTATTGAGACTGTTTAATAGTCCACACATTATAAAACATTGATACCATCGAATCCTTTGGCAATTAACCACCACCAAAAGGAGAAAGTAATTGAGAGTTGAGAGGATAAACCGATATATTCTTTGATTCTAATGGTGGCAGCCAATGAGAATATAAATGGAACCATTTGGAGTGGTTTAACCCTTACTTTTTGTCTACTCATGGCATGTCTCTTTAACTCTGAAATAATCTTGTGATAAGTTAATAATAAGAAGCAATCAGGAAATGACAACACGTCGAAATAAATATTACACTAATTGGACAATTTACTATAATAAATAATATAAAAACTAAATTTATCAAAATATATAAAATAAAAAACATATACCAAAATATATTTTTTTATAATTTATATAAACTATGACAAAATCTCGTAATTTACCAATACACATAAATAATAATTTAAATTTAAATTTAAATATCTAAATTACAGTCATACAAAAAATATTATACAAAATATATTAACTAAAAATAACTAAATTAACATCTTCGTTTATGCTTCCAGCAATGTGCGCAATACCGTTGAGTCTGTGAAGACTGCATACCTCCGCTATAGTCCCAGTTTCGATCTTCATTCAACCAACCCACACTTTTCTCTCTTTTTCTTTTTCTAGAAAACCTCTCTTTCTCTTTCTAAAAAACTTGATCTCCAGCACAAAAGTAATTCGCAAGACCCTTTACCGTATTTATACTAACGCATAAACCGCTACACGCGGTTTACATGTGAATTATACATTCACATGTAAAACGCAACACCTCTATCGCGGTTTATGCTTATTTCGCCTAGCACGTAATCTGCGAAACCCCTATAGCGAATTATGTGTATTGGTAAACTACGAGACCCCTATTGCGATTTACATAAATTATGAAAAAAATATTTTTTGGTATCCATTTTTTATTTTATGCATTCTAGTAAATTTGGTTCTCATATTATTTATTATAGTAAATTGTTCTATACTAGACAGATAATATATAAAATTATTTTATATAATATAATATTTATAATTATAGATTTATTATATTTAAAATTATATAATTATTTTATTAATAATTAATAAATACTAAATAAGATAAATTCTAATTATTACAACTTATTTTTCAACAGAGATCTTCCCTCCCTATTTTTATATAGTTCTCACAAATTTTGTAACTGAGGCTATATATTAGCAAATGTAATTATATAATTTAGTTAGTATTTTATCTTATTAATTACATATTTTTTAGGTATTCTTTAAATATTCTAATATATGTACCTTGTTAGAGTAAATTTATTAGAGTTTAGGTATTTAGTGCTTATATAGAGATAGTACTAATAACAAAAGCATGTGATTTCATTCTTTAACTATTTCTCTTTTTTTTTTTTAGAATTATTTTCTCATACAGTACTTGTTCCACTTTATAGGTTTGAACAAAATTTTGTCATTGTGTGATCAGCGTAGAACTTGCAATAAAAATGTGAATCTATCACCACATATAAAAACTTGTAGTAAGAATAGTAGTGAGAGAAGTATTGAGAGATAGATCTCACTGATTTGTTCATCAATGGCAATGAATGAGGCAAAAGAGGTAATGAATTCAGATATGCAAAATTTTTCTACAACATATTTTCAGAATTTTGCAAGGATGATGCATTTCAGTTTCAAACTTTTCAAGTCACTTTCAGATTCAATACCAATCTTCTTTAAGATATTTAAGTTGTTACTACCTCCACCCAAGTGAGACACCTAAGATCGCCCTCATAACCACTCTACTGACCATATCAAACTATCACATCTAGTATAGATTTGTGTGGATCTGTCTAAAATCGAAGAACAAAATTAGATTCATCTATAGTGCATTACTCAAGCCAACTCCAACAGATGATTCGTATGATTCATATGATGCTTTGGACCATTGCAACACATTATGCTGTCATGACTACATGCATCATTAAGGCTAGAAATTTTACAAAATGTATTATAGTGTGATAATGCACACGAACTATGGAAGGACCTCAAACATCAATTCTATTAGGGTGATCTATTTCTGTTGAGTTAAGAAATTAACTAAATTAATTAGTGATGATAAATATTATTTTATTGGGCAAAATAAATAATTAAATATTAATTATTTATAATTATATGCTGCTAATTATTTATGATGATATGTTGCAGGCCAAAAATAAATATAATGCAGTAGCATCCCAAGTGAATGAGAGAAACATATAAATAAGGCTGGTGGACTAAAATGTAAATGAAACCCAAAAGAAACAAAGAATACAAGGCAACGAGCTGAATGAAAAAGATCCGATCTAAGCCCAGTTCGTTGCCTCTCTCATTCAAACTCTTCCATCTTACTCTCACCCAAAAGTAACGCTAACCTGTCCCCTCTTGGTCAGAACTCAGAAAAAGAAAGAGAGAGCTTCTTCCCTAAGCTATTCACTAAAGAAGCAAGAAAGAGAAGATTAAGCAAATGATAGAAGTCTAATCACCCATCATCAATCTATATCAAGAAGAGGTCAGAAGTTAAAGGTGATTTTTATTTCCTTCTACATGCATCTCATTTTCTTATCTTCTTCCCAACACTCTGCCATTCCAAAAATGGGTTACAAGGGAAAGTTGATTTCTGCTCTAATCTGCTGTGTATCCACGGTCAAGATTATTTCTTGAGGACCAAGAAGTATCTCAAGGGTTCAAATCTAGGTTCACCATTGAAAATAATTTTCTTTGCTTCCCTGAGGCTTTCGGTCAAGCAAGAAAAAGTCAAACTCAAATTTCTAATTTGGGGATTAACTGGAAAATTGACGTGGTAAGCTGGAAGCACACAGCTCAAGAAGTTGACCTAGGGAGAGCAGCCCAGCAACATGCAAGGAGATAAAAGAAGACTTTCTGCTCATTCAGAAGCAAGGAGAGAAAACCAGAGTTTGTGAGTTGTGTTCTGAAGAGAAGTTCCTCTACTTGGATAATGCTTTCTTTCAAAGAAGCATTCGGCCAATACTGAAGAACTCAATCTGAGGTTTGCGAATCTGGTTATGCACATAGCTGAGAGGCTATTAATGAAGTCAATCTCCTTCATGTTTTACAAATTGTGATGTACTTTTCTATGTTTATCTTTCTATAATTTTTTGTGAGAAAGCTCAAGTAAAAGGCATGAGTAAAAAAGGCTGAGTGATACACTTGAATGAAAAGCCTAGAGTTGTTTTTTTATTTCCTCAGGTTGGTTAAGTGTCTTGTATCTTGTACCTATTAGGTATCCCGTTCTTAGTTGGGTTAGCACTAAGAGTGAATAGTTAGGTGTTAGCATAGCCAATGTCAAGTCAGGTTAGAACTTGAGTGTGAAATTGGTGTATGTAATACTTTTAACTATAGTGGAAATCCTCCATTGTTGTGGAGGAGACTAGACGTAGGTTGCATAGCACAAGGCAACCGAACCAAGATATATGCCGGTGTTAGCTTTTCTCTTCTCTGCTGTGTTTTGTTTTCTGATATTCATGAGACAAAAAAATGTCTCATAAATTTCTGCTGCTGAGTACAAACAGAATCAGAATTGAAAGTTTGATTTAAAAGGTCATAACAACAACTTAAAAGGAAGGCATAGATTCAACCCCCCTTCTCTAAGCCTACCACAACCTTCAATTGGTATCAGAGCTAAGGTCTCAAGAAGCAAGCTTAACTGCTTGGAGCAAAGATCCAATGGCGAACAACTTGGGCACAACCACAGTTGCCTACACCCTTACTGAAGGCCAGTCAAACAACCGGCCACCTTTCTTCAACAGGAAGAACTATGCCTACTGAAAAGAAAGGATAAGGATATTCATCCAGTCCATTGACTACAACATATGGAAGATCATTGTGAGCGGTCCCAAGATCCCAACAAAAATAAGTGCTAATGGAGTAGTGACTCCAAAAGAAGAAGCTGAATAGAATGAAGATGATAAGAAGAAGATAGAGCTAAACGCTAAAGCAATCAACCTTCTTCACTGTGCTATCAGCTTTGAAGAGTACCGGAAGGTGTTTAGATGCAAGACAACCAAAGAAATCTGGGAAAAACTCAAGGTTACACACGAAGGGACTAAACAAGTCAAAGAAACGAGGATTGATATGCTGCGAAAAGAGTACGAGATGTTTAACATGAAGGATTGAGAAAGCATTGATGAAGCGTTTGAGAGATTCTCAATCACAATCAACAACCTTGATGCTATGGGTACAAACTATGCAGAACAAACCTTGGTGAGAAAACTCCTTAGAAGCCTCACAAAAGAATGGAAAACCACTGTCACTATCCTAACCGAGAGCAACAACCTAAGCCTCATAACCTATAATAAGCTGAGAGAAAAATTCCTTGCCTATGAAGTCACACACACAAACACAGACTCAAAAAAAAGGGAATAGCCCTCAAGTCACAAATAGAACCAAAAGAGAGTGAGTCTAGTGATGGTGTTTCAGATGATGAGCTTTTGTTTTTTGCTAGGAGATTTAAAAGGATGATGAAGAACAAGGACAAATACAAGGGTTCAAGTTCAAAGGAGCACAAGATCGACTTGAGCAAGGTGACCTGCCATCACTGCAAGGAGGCTGGACACTTCAAGCTAAACTGTCCAAAGCTCAAAAAGGAGGACAAAGGAAAGAAGGAAAGGAAGAGAGTGCTCATGGCAGTTTGGGAGGATCTTGAGAACAACTCAAATGAAGAAGAAGAATCTGAAGGAGATGATAAAGACTGCTTCATGGCTAGAAACAACAATCTTGATGAGGTAAATTATTATGATTTGACCATTGATGATTTACATGCTATTATTGATTATCTCACTTTAAATACCTCAAAACTGTTTGACAAGTACAATGAATGCAGATATGAAAGAGATGTGTTAAGAGTTGAAAATAATTTTTTAAAAGAAAAAGTGAAGGAAACTTAATGTGCCACTACAACATTTTGGGTCTATGGCCACAGTTTTTTTGGTCACGGTAAAAAATCGTGACCATAGAGGGTCTATGGTCACGGTTTTTTACCGTGGCAAAAAAAATGCTATGGTCACAGTTTTTAGAGAAAGGGTGACCATAGAGTACCTATGGTCATGGTGTTTTAAAAAAGGATGGCCTAAAAGGGTCTATGGTCACGATTTTGGGGGGTGGCCTAAAGGGGTCTATGATCACGGTTTTTTACAGTGACCAAAAAGGGTCTATGGTCACGGTTTTTCAAAAAAGGGTGACCTAAAGGGGTCTATGGTCACGGTTTTGTGGGGTGGCCTAAAGGGGTCTGGTGCACGAAATTGTGATCACTACTTTTCAAAACTCAAATAATCCCTAGTAATGGCCCCAAAAACTTGGTACTCAATACCATGGCATAAACACAACTTCGCACAACTAACCAGCAAGTGTACTGGGTCGTCCAAGTAATAAACCTTACGCGAGTAAGGGTCGATCCCACATAGATTGTTGGTATGAAGCAAGCTATGGTCACCTTGTAAATCTTAGTCAGGCAAACTCAAATGGGTATGGTGATAAACGCATAAAACATAAAGATAAAGATAGAGATACTTATGTAATTCATTGGTAGGAATTTCAGATAAGCGTATGAAGATGCCTTCCCTTCCGTCTCTCTGCTTTCCTACTGTCTTCATTCAATCCTTCTTCCTCCTTTCCATGGCAAGCTTAAGCAAGGGTTTCACCGTTGTCAGTGGCTACCTCCCATCCTCTCAGTGGAAATGTTCAACGCACCCTGTCACGGCACGGCTATCCATCTGTCGGTTCTAGATCAGGCCGGAATAGAATCCAGTCATTCTTTTGCGTCTGTCACTAACGCCCCGCCCTCAGGAGTTTGAAGCACGTCACAGTCATTCAATCATTGAATCCTACTCAGAATACCACAGACAAGGTTAGACCTTCCGGATTCTCTTGAATGCCGCCATCAGTTCTAGCCTATACCACGAAGACTCTGATCTCACGGAATGGCTGGCTCAGTTGTCAGGCGAGCACTCGGTTGTCAGGCGATCAACCATGCATCGTGTATCAGGAATCCAAGAGATATTCACCCAATCGAAGGTAGAACGGAGGTGGTTGTCAGTCACACATTCATAGGTGAGAATGATGATGAGTGTCACGGATCATCACATTCATCAAGTTGAAGAACAAGTGATATCTTAGAACAAGAACAAGCGGAATTGAGTAGAAGAACAATAGTAATTGCATTAATACTCGAGGTACAGCAGAGCTCCACACCTTAATCTATGGTGTGTAGAAACTCCACCGTTGAAAATACATAAGAACAAGGTCTAGGCATGGCCGTGAGGCCAGCCTCCCAATGATCTAAGAACTAGATGTCCAAAGATGATCAAAAGATCTAAAATGATCAAAAGATGAAAATACAATAGTAAAAGGTCCTACTTATAGAGAACTAGTAGCCTAAGGTGTACAGAGATGAGTAAATGACATAAAAATCCACTTCCGGGCCCACTTGGTGTGTGCTTGGGCTGAGCAATGAAGCATTTTCGTGTAGAGACTCTTCTTGGAGTTAAACGCCAGCTTTAGTGCCAGTTTGGGCGTTTGACTCCCATTTTGGTGCCAGTTCTGGCGTTTAACGCTGGGATTTCTGAGGGTGACTTTGTACGCCGGTTTGGGCCATCAAATCTTGGGCAAAGTATAGACTATCATATATTGCTGGAAAGCCCAGGATGTCTACTTTCCAACGCCGTTGAGAGCGCGCCAATTGGGCTTCTGTAGCTCCAGAAAATCCGCTTTGAGTGCAGGGAGGTCAGAATCCAACAGCATCTGCAGTCCTTTTCAGTCTCTGAATCAGATTTTTGCTCAGGTCCCTCAATTTCAGCCAGAAAATACCTGAAATCACAGAAAAACACACAAACTCATAGTAAAGTCCAGAAAAGTGAATTTTAACTAAAAACTAATAAAAATATACTAAAAACTAACTAGATCATACTAAAAACATACTAAAAACAATGCCAAAAAGCGTATAAATTATCCGCTCATCACAACACCAAACTTAAATTGTTGCTTGTCCTCAAGCAACTGAAAATCAAACAAGATAAAAAGAAGAGAATATGCAATGAATTCCAAAAATATCTATGAAGATCAGTATTAATTAGATGAGCGGGGCTTTTAGCTTTTTGCCTCTGAACAGTTTTGGCATCTCACTCTATCCTTTGAAATTCAGAATGATTAGCTTCTTTAGGAACTTAGAATCCAGATAGTGTTATTGATTCTCCTAGTAAAGTATGATGATTCTTGAACATAGCTACTTATTGAGTCTTGGTCGTGGCCCAAAGCACTCTGTCTTCCAGTATTACCACCGGATACATACATGCCACAGACACATAATTGGGTGAACCTTTTCAGATTGTGACTCAGCTTTGCTAGAGTCCCCAATTAGAGGTGTCCAGGGTTCTTAAGCACACTCTTTTTGCCTTGGATCACAACTTTATTTCTTTCTTTTTCTCCCCTCTTTTTTTTTCGTTTTCTTCTTCTTTTTTTTTTCATTGCTTTTTCTTGCTTCAAGAATCATTTTAATGATTTTTCAGATCCTCAGTAACATGTCTCCTTTTTCATCATTCTTTCAAGAGCCAACATTCATGAACCACAAATTCAAAAGACATATGCACTGTTTAAGCATACATTCAGAGAACAAAAACATTGCCACCACATCAAAATAATTAAACTGTTATAAAATTCAAAATTCATGCAATTCTTATCTTTTTCAATTAAGCACGTTTTTTATTCAAGAAAGGTGATGGATTCATAGGACATTCATAACTTTTAGGCATAGACACTAAGACACTAATGATCACAAGACACAAACATGGACAAACATAAGCACTAAAATTCGAAAAACAGGAAAATAAAGAACAAGGAAATTAAAGAACGGGTCCACCTTAGTGATGGCGGCTCTTTCTTCCTCTTGAAGATCCTATGGAGTGCTTGAGCTCCTCAATATCTCTTCCTTGTCTTTGTTGCTCCTCTCTCATAATTCTTTGATCTTCTCTAATTTCATGGAGGATGATAGAGTGTTCTTGATGCTCCACCCTTAGTTGTCCCATGTTGGAACTCAATTCTCCTAGGGAGGTGTTTAGTTGCTCCCAATAGTTTTGTGGAGGAAAGTGCATCCCTTGAGGTGTCTCAGGGATCTCATGATGAGTGGGGTCGCTTGTGTGCTCCATCCTCTTCTTAGTGATGGGCTTGTCCTCATCAATAGGGGTGTCTCCCTCTATGTCAACTCCAACTGAATAACAGAGGTGACAAATGAGATGAGGGAAGGCTAACCTTGCCAAGGTAGAGGACTTGTCCGCCACCTTATAAAGCTCTTGAGCTATAACCTCATGAACTTCTATTCCTTCTCCAATCATGATGCTATGAATCATGATAGCCCGGTCTATGGTAACTTCGGACCGGTTGCTAGTGGGAATGATTGAGCGTTGGATAAACTCCAACCATCCTCTAGCCACGGGTTTGAGGTCATGCCTTCTCAATTGAACCGGCTTCCCTCTTGAATCTCTCTTTCATTGGGCACCCTCTTCACATATGACTGTGAGGACTTGGTCCAACCTTTGATCAAAGTTGACCCTTCTAGTGTAAGGATGTTCATCTCCTTGCATCATGGGCAAGTTGAATGCCAACCTTACACTTTCCGGACTGAAATCCAAGTATTTCCCCCGAACCATAGTAAGATAATTCTTTGGGTCCGGGTTCACACTTTGATCATGGTTCTTGGTGATCCATGCATTGGCATAGAACTCTTGAACCATCAAGATTCCGACTTGTTGAATGGGGTTGGTAAGGACTTCCCAACCTCTTCTTCGGATCTCATGTCGGATCTCCGGATATTCACTCTTTTTGAGTGAAAAAGGGACCTCGGGGATCACCTTCTTCAAGGCCACAACTTCATAGAAGTGGTCTTGATGCACCCTTGAGATGAATCTCTCCATCTCCCATGACTCGGAGGTGGAAGCTTTTGCCTTCCCTTTCTTCTTTCTAGAGGTTTCTCCGGCCTTGGATGCCATAAATGGTTATGGAAAAACAAAAAGCAATGCTTTTACCACATCAAACTTAAAATGTTTGCTCGTCCTCGAGCAAAAGAAGAAAGAAGAGAGTAGAAGAAGAAGAAATGAGGAAGAAGGGAATGGCTTTGTGTTCGGCCAAAAGGGGGAGAAGTGGTGTGTTTGTTGTGTGAAAATGAAGGGGTGAAGGAGGGTTTATATAGGAGAGGGGGAAGGGTAGGATTCGGTCAAGTGAGGGTGGGTTTGGGTGGAAAAGTGGTTTGAATTTGAATGGTGAGGTAGGTGGGGTTTTATGAAGGATGAATGTGAGTGGTGAAGAGAAAGAAGGGATTTGATAGGTGAAGGGTTTTTGGGGAAGAGGTGTTGAGGTGATTGGTGAATGGGTGAAGAAGAGAGAGAGTGGTGGGGTAGGTGGGGATCCTGTGGGGTCCACAGATCCTGAGGTGTCAAGGAAAAGTCATCCCTGCACCAAATGGCAAGCAAAATCTCGTTTTGTGCCAATTCTGGCGTTAAACGCCGGGCTGGTGCCCATTTCTGGCGTTTAACGCCAGCTTCTTGCCCTTTTCTGGCGTTTAACGCTAGTCTGGTGCCCCTTTCTGGCGTTAAACGCCCAGAATGGTGCCAGACTGGGCGTTAAACGCCCAACAGCTAGCCTCACTGGCATTTAAACGCCAGTGGGTTCTTCCTCCAGGGTGTGCTGTTTTTCCTTCTGTTTTTCATTCTGTTTTTGCTTTTTTCATTGATTTTGTGACTTCTTATGATCATCAATCTACAAAAAATATAAAATAACAAGAGAAAATAGTTAATTATAAAACATTGGGTTGCCTCCCAACAAGCGCTTCTTTAATGTCATTAGCTTGACAGAGGACTCTCATGGAGCCTTAGAAATGCTCAGAGCTATGTTGGAACCTCCCAACACCAAACTTAGAGTTTGAATATGGGGGTTCAACACCAAACTTAGAGTTTGGTTGTGGCCTCCCAACACCAAACTTAGAGTTTGACTGTGGGGGCTCTGTTTGGCTCTGTTTTGAGAGAAACTCTTCATGCTTCCTCTCCATGATGACAGAGGGATATCCTTGAGCCTTAAACACCAAGGATTCTTCATTCACTTGAATGATCAACTCTCCTCTATCAACATCAATCACAGCCCTTGCTGTGGCTAGGAAGGGTCTGCCAAGGATGATGGATTCATCCATGCACTTCCCAGTCTCTAGGACTATGAAATCAGTAGGGATATAATGGTCTTCAACTTTAACCAGAACACCCTCTACAAGTCCATGGGCTTGTTTTCTTGAATTGTCTGCCATCTCTAGTGAGATTTTTGCAGTTTGCACCTCAGAGATCCCTAACTTCTCCATTACAGAGAGAGGCATGAGGTTTACACTTGACCCTAGGTCACACAAGGCCTTCTTGAAGGTCATGGTGCCTATGGTACAAGGTATTGAAAACTTCCCAGGATCCTGTCTCTTTTGAGGCAGTTTCTGCCTAGACAAGTCATCCAGTTCTTTGGTGAGCAAAGGAGATTCATCCTCCCAAGTCTCATTTCCAAATAACTTGTCATTCAGCTTCATGATTACTCCAAGGTATTTAGTAACTTGCTCTTCAGTGACATACTCATCCTCTTCAGAGGAAGAATACTCATCAGAGCTCATGAATGGCAGAAGTAAGTCCAATGGAATCTCTATGGTCTCATTTTGAGCCTCAGATTCCCATGGTTCCTCATTGGGGAACTCATTGGAGGCCAGTGGACGTCCATTGAGGTCTTCCTCAGTGGCGTTCACTGCCTCTCCTTCCTCCCAAAATTCGGCCATGTTGATGGCCTTGCACTCTCCTTTTGGATTTTCTTCTGTATTGCTTGGGAGAGTACTAGGGGGAGTTCAGTAATTTTCTTGCTCAGCTGACCCACTTGTGCCTCCAAATTTCTAATGGAGGATCTTGTTTCAGTCATGAAACTTTGAGTGGTTTTGATTAGATCAGAGACCATGGTTGCTAAGTCAGAGGTATTCTGCTTAGAACTCTCTGTCTGTCTGTTGCTGAGAAGATGATGGAAAAGGCTTGCTATTGCTAAACCTGTTTCTTCCACCATTATTGTTGTTGAAACCTTGTTGAGGTCTCTGTTGATCCTTCCATGAGAAATTTGAATGATTTTTCCATGAAGGATTATAGGTGTTTCCATAGGGTTCTCCCATGTAATTCACCTCTTCCATTGAAGGGTTCTCAGGATTATAAGCTTCTTCCTCAGATGAAGCCTCCTTAGTACTGCTTGGTGCATTTTGCATTCCAGACAGACTTTGAGAAATCATATTGACTTGTTGGGTCAATATTTTGTTCTGAGCCAATATGGCATTCAGAGTGTCAATCTCAAGAACTCCTTTCTTCTGACCAGTCCCATTGTTCACAGGATTCCTTTCAGAAGTGTACATGAATTGGTTATTCGTAACCATTTCAATCAGCTCTTGAGCTTCTGTAGGCGTCTTCTTCAGATGAAGAGATCCTCCAGCAGAGCTATCCAAAGACATCTTGGACAGTTCAGAGAGACCATCATAGAAAATACCTATGATGCTCCATTCAGAAAGCATATCAGAGGGACACTTTCTGATTAATTGTTTGTATCTTTCCCAAGCTTCATAGAGGGATTCTCCTTCCTTCTGTCTGAAGGTTTGGACTTCCACTCTAAGCTTACTCAATTTTTGAGGTGGAAAGAACTTTGCCAAGAAGGCATTGACTAGCTTTTCCCAAGAGTCCAGGCTTTTTTTAGGTTGAGAGTCCAACCATGTCCTAGCTCTGTCTCTTACAGCAAAAGGGAATAGCATAAGTCTGTAGACCTCAGGGTCAACCCCATTAGTCTTGACTGTGTCACAGATTTGCAAGAATTCAGCTAAAAACTGATGAGGATCTTCCAATGGAAGTCCATGGAACTTGCAATTCTGTTGCATTAGAGAAACTAATTGAGGCTTAAGCTCAAAGTTGTTTGCTCCAATGGCAGGGATAGAGATGCTTCTCCCATAAAAGTCGGGAGTAGGTGCAGTAATGTCACCCAGCACCTTCCTTGCATTGTTGGCATTGTTGTTATTTTCGGCTGCCATAGGTTCTTCTTCTTTGAAGAATTCGGTTAGGTCCTCTACAGAGAGTTGTGCCTTAGCTTCTCTTAGCTTTCTCTTCAGGGTCCTTTCAGGTTCAGGATCAGCCTCAACAAGAATATTTTTGTCTTTGCTCCTGCTCATAAGAAAGAGAAGGGAACAAGAAAATGTGGAATCCTCTATGTCACAGTATAGAGATTCCTTTAGGTGTCAGAAGAAAAGAAAAGTAGAAGTCAGAAGTAGAAAATTCGAACTTATCAAAGAAGATGGAGTTCGAATTTTGCATTAGGGAATAGTGTTAGTCCATAAATGGAAGGATGTGAGAAGAAGGGAAGTAATTTTCGAAAATCAAGTAGAAGATTTTGAAAACATTTTTGAAAAACTTTGATTGATTTTCGAAAATGAAAGTGGAAAAGAAATCAAGTGATTTTTGAAAAAGATTTTGAAATTAGAAATCAAAAAGATTTGATTGAAAACTATTTTGAAAAAGATGTGGTTAAGAAGATATGATTAGTTTTAAAAGAAGATGTGATTGAGAAGATATGATTTGAAAAACATTTTAAAAAAAAGATTTGATTTTGAAAATTAAAAACTTGGCTAACAAGAAAAGATATGATTCAAACATTAAACCTTTCTCAACAGAAAAGGCAACATATTTGAAATGTTGAATCAAATCATTAATTGATAGCAAGTATTTTTAAAAATAGAAAGAAATTGATTTTGAAAACATATGATTGGAAAGATATGATTTGAAAAAGATTTGATTTTGAAAAACTTTGAAAACTTGAAAAAAATTTGCATTGAAAACAGAATCTTCCCTCTTGTGCCATCCTGGCGTTAAACGCCCAGAATGATGCACATTCTGGCGTTTAACGCCCAAAACTATACCCTTTTGGGCGTTAAACGCCCAACCAGGTACCCTGACTGGCGTTTAAACGCCAGTCTGTCCTTCTTCACTGGGCGTTTTGAACGCCCAGCTTTTTCTGTGCAATTCCTCTGCTGTATGTTCTGAATCTTCAATTCTCTGTATTATTGACTTGAGAAGACACAAATAAAAAAAAATATTTTTGGATTTTTAATAATCAAAATGCAACTAAAATCAAGTAACAATGCATGCAAGACACCAAACTTAGCAGTTTGTATACTACTGACACTAATGAAAAATGCATATGAGACACATAAAACACTCAAGTCAAGAGAATTCAAAGATCAGAGTAAGAAATCATCAAGAATTATTTGAAGATCCTTAAGACACATGAATGAATGCATGCAATTGACACCAAACTTAAAATGAAACACTAAACTCAAACAAGAAACATACAATATTTTTGGATTTTATGATTTTGTAAATTTTTTTTTGTGATTTTTGAAAATTAAGTGGAAAAAGAAAATAAAGGTATCAAAATTCTTAATGAGAATTCCAGGAATCAGTGCAATGCTAGTCTAAGACTCCGGTCCAGGAATTAGACATGGCTTCACAGCCAGCCAAGCTTTCAAGGAAAGCTTCGGTCCAAAACACTAGACATGGCCAATGGCCAGCCAAGCCTTAGCAGATCACTGCTCCAAAAGCAAGATTGATAGAAATCAATAAGCTCTTGTGATGATAAGTTGAAACCTCGGTCCAATGGAATTAGACATGGCTTCACAGCCAGCCAGATTTCAACAAATCATCATGAAACTCTAGAATTCATCTTCAAGAATTCTGAAAAAAAAAATACCTAATCTAAGCAACAAGATGAACCGTCAGTTGTCCAAACTCAACAATCCCCGGCAACGGCGCCAAAAACATGGTGCACGAAATTGTGATCACTACTTTTCAAAACTCAAATAATCCCTAGTAATGGCCCCAAAAACTTGGTGCTCAATACCATGGCATAAACACAACTTCACACAACTAACCAGCAAGTGTACTGGGTCGTCCAAGTAATAAACCTTACGCGAGTAAGGGTCGATCCCACAGAGATTGTTGGTATGAAGCAAGCTATGGTCACCTTGTAAATCTTAGTCAGGCAAACTCAAATGGGTATGGTGATAAACGCATAAAACATAAAGATAAAGATAGAGATACTTATGTAATTCATTGGTAGGAATTTCAGATAAGCGTATGAAGATGCCTTCCCTTCCGTCTCTCTGCTTTCCTACTGTCTTCATTCAATCCTTCTTCCTCCTTTCCATGGCAAGCTTAAGCAAGGGTTTCACCGTTGTCAGTGGCTACCTCCCATCCTCTCAGTGGAAATGTTCAACGCACCCTGTCACGGCACGGCTATCCATCTGTCGGTTCTAGATCAGGCCGGAATAGAATCCAGTCATTCTTTTGCGTCTGTCACTAACGCCCCGCCCTCAGGAGTTTGAAGCACATCACAGTCATTCAATCATTGAATCCTACTCAGAATACCACAGACAAGGTTAGACCTTCCGGATTCTCTTGAATGCCGCCATCAGTTCTAGCCTATACCACGAAGACTCTGATCTCACGGAATGGCTGGCTCGGTTGTCAGGCGAGCACTCGGTTGTCAGGCGATCAACCATGCATCGTGTATCAGGAATCCAAGAGATATTCACCCAATCGAAGGTAGAACGGAGGTGGTTGTCAGTCACACGTTCATAGGTGAGAATGATGATGAGTGTCACGGATCATCACATTCATCAAGTTGAAGAACAAGTGATATCTTAGAACAAGAACAAGCAGAATTGAATAGAAGAACAATAGTAATTGCATTAATACTCGAGGTACAGCAGAGCTCCACACCTTAATCTATGGTGTGTAGAAACTCCACCGTTGAAAATACATAAGAACAAGGTCTAGGCATGGCCGTGAGGCCAGCCTCCCAATGATCTAAGAACTAGATGTCCAAAGATGATCAAAAGATCTAAAATGATCAAAAGATGAAAATACAATAGTAAAAGGTCCTACTTATAGAGAACTAGTAGCCTAAGGTGTACAGAGATGAGTAAATGACATAAAAATCCACTTCCGGGCCCACTTGGTGTGTGCTTGGGCTGAGCAATGAAGCATTTTCGTGTAGAGACTCTTCTTGGAGTTAAACGCCAGCTTTAGTGCCAGTTTGGGCGTTTAACTCCCATTTTGGTGCCAGTTCCGGCGTTTAACGCTGGGATTTCTGAGGGTGACTTTGTACGCTGGTTTGGGCCATCAAATCTTGGGCAAAGTATGGACTATCATATATTGCTGGAAAGCCCAGGATGTCTACTTTCCAACGCCGTTGAGAGCGCGCCAATTGGGCTTCTGTAGCTCCAGAAAATCTGCTTCGAGTGCAGGGAGGTCAGAATCCAACAGCATCTGTAGTCCTTTTCAGTCTCTGAATCAGATTTTTGCTCAGGTCCCTCAATTTCAGCCAGAAAATACCTGAAATCACAGAAAAACACACAAACTCATAGTAAAGTCCAGAAAAGTGAATTTTAATTAAAAACTAATAAAAATATACAAAAAACTAACTAGATCATACTAAAAACATACTAAAAACAATGCCAAAAAGCGTATAAATTATCCGCTCATCAGGGTCTATGGTCACAGTTTTTTACAGTGACCAAAAAGGGTCTATAGTCATGATTTTTCAAAAAAGGGTGACCTAAAAGGGTTTATGGTCACAGTTTTGGGAGGTGGCCTAAAAGAGTCTATGATCACGATTTTGGGAGGTGACCTAAAGGTATTTATGGTCACGATTTTGGGAGGTAACCTAAAAGAGTCTATGATCACTGTTATTAGAAGTGGCCTAAAGTGGTCTATGCATGATCACAATTTTTTCATTTTTTTTAATTTCATCCCCAAAATGGCGTCATTTCCCTCTCTCAAAATCTCTATTTTTTTCATTTTTTTAATTATCCCTCCCCGAAACGTGGTCGTTTCCCCATCCTTCCCAAAATCCTCCTCCCTCCCATAATTCTCATTCCCTCGTAACTTTGAAAGAAAAAAAAAGAAGATAACCCTAGCCCGTTTCTTTCTTCTTCTTCTTCTTCTTCTTCTTCTTCCGAGCTCACTTTCCTTCCTCCCAGCCTCCACCATCGCCGAAGGCAGAAACCCCCACTCTATTCACTGCGTATCTCAACTCAGTCTCTCTTCACTGTGTGCGCCGTGGCTGCTTCTTTGCTCCTGGTCATGGGTCGTCGTTGCTCCGCTTCTTGCTGTGGGTCGTCGCTGCTTCTTTGCCTCCTCGCCAGGCTTGTTGTTGCTTCCCTTCTTTCGCGTCGTTGCTGTTGCTTTCCGGCTTCACTGCTGGGTGGTCTCTGCTCCTCTGATTTTAGGTAACTTTTTTTCCAATTAATTTTTAAGATTCTTATCGAAAAGAGCTTCGCAAGAAGGAATTGAAAAGGGTAATTCTTCACTCTTTTCTCATATTTTTTTTCAATATGTACCCTAATTAGTTGAAAAACTATAATGCAAGTAGCTGCTGTACAAATTGAAGGGGAAGTCATGATGATAGACATAGGGGTATTTCTTTCTAACCCTAGTAGCTGCTTCAATGAAACCCAGCTTTATCTACTGAGATTTTTGTTATTACGAAGTTCTTGCTTACTTATTTATTTTAATTTAGTTATAATTATTTGTTCTTTTGTTTTTGCTTAACAGAATAAGAAGGAAAGGAAGAAGGTGAGGGAAGTGGAAATTCTTAAGAAAGATCCTGAACAGCTGAAGAAACAGATTGAGAACTTGGAAATGATGAGTATGTCAAGTCTTGTTTCTCACACCACTTTCTTTTATTTATTCGTTGTTGTTGTTATTGTTTCATTATTATTGTTATTGTTGTCATCATGAAAGTATTAATTGATCATGTGTTTTGCTATAGAATGCATGAATCTCTTATCATGTGGAATAGTGAAAACCAATTTGTAGTGACTTGCAATATTTGCTAAGTGCCGAAAATTGAGATTTCTTCAAGAATCATGATCATCTTCTGATAATTAGAACTAGTTAACAGGATAAGATTTACATGAAGTTAAAGAAAATAGAGGTCAGTAAGTTTGTGAGCATAAATTCTTTCAAATTGCCTCCAAATTAGTGGTTATCTTGGGAACGTTGTTTGATTCTCAATGGAGGAATTATGTTCACTTGTATATAACTGCACACAATTATTTCCTTTTTATGAAAAACAATAATGGAGAACATATAACTGTGATAGTTGATCTCTGGCACTCTGAGGCCAATTTCCAAGTTGATTTTATCTCTGACCTTAATTAAATTTACATTCAGAAGTCACTCCACACAATTGTATGCTAATCTTTTTTTATAAATAGTTTCTGTAAATTATTACTTATTATGATGTAATGATCTAAAACTGATTTCTTTCTTAACTAGGAATATGAAGATAAAATGAAGGAGAAGGGTGAGACCCTGTTATGTTCAGGTGAGGGATTTCTCCATTGCTTAAAAGCAACCTTTTAACCCACTTTTTTCGTTGTTAGTTTATACATTCTAGAATGCCTTTTCGGCATAAGATGAACATTACAAGAGAAAGCATAATGCTAGGGGGCTAATTCTTCATATAAATTTCGTCGCATCCTTCTGTTTTCTTTTTTTTTCCTTCTTTCTTTTTAAATTTGTTAACACTTTGTTGGGGGGTCAAAAAACATTAGTGTCACTTTGTGCTTTGCATTACTGGAACCTTGAATGTAATAAAATCGAAGCGGACATGGAAAGTAAAGACTTTCACCAAAGGCTTGGAATTCTTCAAGATAGTAGCTGACCTTGCTCTGAAAGTGAAGGTATCATTCTCTGTTCTCTTTTTCTAGCCCTTTTCCTTTAATTAATCGAAGTCTTTAGCTTCAATGGTTGTGTTGTATTGGTTAAGTATATTCGATTTTCTTCTGAGTAGAAAATTGGTTAAATTGAATATATTTTATTATTTATTATATTTGCAAGTTTTCTATATTTTTAGGTGTTAAAGAAAATAATCCGAGCGATGTATAGGGAAGTAAGCAATTATTCGTTGGGAGTTAAGTCTGCACTTTAGAAATTGCATGAGGTTTAGATCAATTTGAACTTGTACTTAGCTAATAGGTGATTAGTTATTTGAGAAATGTTAAACCTGTGGACTCATGGACATGTTACTGCAACATTAATAATTGTGTTCGAGTTTTCCCTTGAACATGTATTAAATTCTTGGTCTTTTATTGTAAGCATAACTGAGTATAATTTAACACTATCTCTATCTTGATATATATTTTATTAACAACTATAAAGGTTCTTATATAGTCTTAATTAATTAGTTCACAAAAATCAAACGGGCATTGAATCTGCTGTCTACTTCAAAGTCAAACAAAGCGATCAACTATTTCAGATTTTCTAGATCTTGTGTGTCCAATACTCTAATGTGTTTGTGTGTTTTTTTAATGTAATTTGTCATTTTCTAACTAATTTCTAATCAATTATTCAATTGTTCAATTTTTTTTTAGTTTCAGGTGAAAAACATTACAAGATGAGCGAACAAATTAGAGAAGAATTTTTTTTGGTTTTCAAAGGATGAGAAGAATATGTACTATATTAGAGAATATTTTTGTTTTCACAGTATAATATTTTGATGTCTTTTGTAATTTTTTTAATAGCTTCTACCTGGTATTACATGTAATGGATAAATTATACCATATTTTGATTTGTCTTGTTTGGACTAAAAACATATATAGTTTATAATGTAAATTTTATGATTTAGATTTATTAAATTTCTTCTTTTTAGACTTATTTTGTGATTATCATAATTTTGGGATTTGATTATGCTTTAAAAAAATAAATCTAAAAAACAAAATAAATTATGATCACGGTTTTAAAATAGGGTGACTATAGATAAGGATATAGTCACGGCGAAAAACTGTGACCATAGATAGGGCTATGGTTACGGTTTTAAGGAGGGTGACCATAAAGTTTATGGCCACGGTGAAAAATCGTGACCATAGATAGGGCTATGGTCACGGTTTTAAGGAGGGGTGACCCTAGAGGCTATGGTCACGGTGAAAAACCGTGATTATAGATAGGCTATGATCACAGTTTTAAGGAGGGTGACCATAGAGTCTATGGCCACGGTGAAAAACCGTGACCATAGATAGAGCTATGGTCACGATTTTAGGTGGGGTGACCATAGAGTCTATGGCCACGGTGAAAACTGTGACCATAGAAAGGGTTATGGTCACGGTTTTAAGGAAGGGTGACCATAGAGGCTATGGCCACGGTGAAAACCGTGACCATAACCCTATCTATGGTCACGGTTTTAAGGAGGGGTGACCCTAGAGGCTAAATCGTAACCATAGATAAGGGTATGGTCACGGTTTTTTACTGTGACCATAGATTAACCTATGGTCACGGTAAAAAAACGTGGCCTAAAGTGTCAGATTTTGAAAATTGAAACTGTGACCATAGCTCAAAAAACCGTGACCATAGCTCAAAAAACTGTGACCATAGACCTATGGCCACGAGAGAATAGACCAGGGTAAAAAACCGTGACCATAGGTCCAAAACCGTAACCATAGATCTATAGTCACCCTTTTTACTTGCTATGGTCACGATTTTTTACCGTGGCCATAGGCCTTTTTTTTGTAGTGTGCTTTGGACATTATTGAAGAAAACAGATTTCTAAAATCTGAACTTGAAAAATTAAAAGAAAAGCACATTGTGGATCCTTCTCATGAGTTAATTGCTGAAAATAAAAGATTAAATGATATGATCAAAAGGCTGAATGGTGACTTAGAAAAATTTGCTCAAAGTTCTAGTAACTTGGACAAACTACTTGCAAGTCAAAGACCATTATTTAAAAAATCTGGTTTAGGTTACATATCCAAGGAAGATACAGTTTTCAATATTTCTTCTATAAAGTTTGTGGCTTCTTCATCAAATACCAAATCCATACCAAACAAATCTGGTATTGGTTATGTTCCAACATTTGAAGAAAATTTTGATGAAGTATACACAAGTGAAACTGAGCCTTCACCAAGAACCGAACCGAGTTCAAACAGGCCAGGTTTGGGATACATTTCGAAAAATGAGGTTGTTTTCAAGAAACCACAATTTTACAACAAAACCTCATATTCGAAAAGTCCAAATGTTCAAAGAAATTCTGGTGAAAATGCTTTTGCAAAGAGGAATAATTTTAATAAAAATCAGTTTGTCAGAAGAAATGCATCTCCTCCAAAAACCAGAAAATTTCAACACTTTAATCATCTCAAGCAATATAACTCACCTCAATTTCAGCGACATACATCAGAAAATCATTGTGTTAATTGCAAGAAATTTGGTCACTCATATGCACAATGTTTCATTGAAAAAAGATTTGTAGGAAACAAAGTTTACAATGTTGTTTGTGATTTCAATGCACTTGGACAACGAAGATGGATTAACTTCAAAGGATCCAAATTAATTTGGATACCTAAGGCTACTTGAAACTCTTCATGCAGATTTGCCTAGCATCCAAGAACAAAAAGGACATGTGGTACATGACTGGAAGGTCAACTTACTTCATCAAACTAAATAAGTATGATGGAGGTTTTGTGACCTTTGGAGATGATGGTAAAGGTAAAATTATTGCTGTTGAAAAAATAGGTAATGAGCAATCTACTTTCATTGATGATGTACTTTTGGTATGTGGTTTGAAGCACAATCTTTTGAGTATAAGTCAACTGTGTGATTTAGGATATTTAGTGACTTTCAAAAGACTTGAATGCTGTGTTGTTAATGAAAAGACAAATGAAGTGATGTTTGTTACCAAGCGTTTTAATAATATGTATGGACTTACTCTTGATGAACTAAAGGATCAAAATGTAGCTTGTCTTCACTCTAAAGAATCTGAAAAGTGGTTATGGCACAAGAGATTGGGCCATGCAAGTATGTTTCAAATAGACAAACTTGTAAAGAAAGGATTAGTAAGAGGTCTTGCTTTGATAAAGTTTGACAAAGACATCACTTGTAATGCCTGCCAAATAGGGAAACAAACAAAAAGTTCTTTTAAACCAAAGGAAGACATCTCTACTAAAAGACCACTTGAGTTGCTACACATTGATTTATTTGGTCCAACAAGAACTCAAAGTATAGGTGGTAAACATTATGGTTTAGTAATTGTGGATGACTATACTAGGTTTGGTTGGGTTTTTTTTTCTTGCACACAAAAATGAAGCCTTTTCGGCCGTTGAACCTTTTTGCAAGAAAATTCAAAATAAAAAGGATTTGAAAATCTCTTCTATAAGAAGTGATCATGGAACTGAATTTGAAAATAATTTATTTGAATCCTTTTGTGAGGAATTTGGAATATCTCACAACTTCTCTTGTCCAAAAACACCACAACAAAATGGAGTTGTGGAAAGAAGAAATAGAAGCATACAAGAGATGACAAGAGCTCTGCTATGTGAGAGTAATGTTCCAAAATTTTTTTGGGCTGAAGCGGTTAACACGACTTGCCACATTTTGAATAGAACTATCATAAGGAAATTTTTGAAGAAAATCCCTTATGAACTTTGGAAAGGTTACCCACCAAACTTAGATTACTTGCACATCTTTGGATGCAAATGTTTTGTCTTAAATAACAAAGAAAATCTGGGTAAGTTTGATCCAAAGGCGTATGAGTGTTTGTTTGTAGGATATTCTACAACTAGTAAAGCCTATAGGGTTTATCATCAAGATGCTAGGATTATTGAGGAATCCATACATGTTACATTTTGTGATACTAATTTGGTGCAAAGCATTTTGGAAGATTGTGATGCAAGAAATCAAGCTCAAAAGGAAGATGAAACTACTCAAAACCATGAAAAAGAAAATTCTGGTCAAACTGAACCAGAAACTGCAACTACTGAAAATTCAAGAGACAATTCCATTTTGTCTCATGAATCTGAAGGAAATCCTGAAGCCAGCAGCACCCAGAATCCCTTGGTATCTGAATCCGCCTCCAAATCCACCAAACCTCGTGAATGGAGATTCTTGAAGAATTATCCTGAAGAATTTGTCATTGGGGACGTTTCTCATGGAGTGCAAACACGGTCTTCCACTAGAAAGGCAAATGAGGGATCAAACATTACCATTCTTTCACAAATAGAGCCTCAAAACGTCAAGGAAGCCCTTAGTGACCCCTCTTGGGTTAAAGCTATGGAGGATGAGCTTCTTGAGTTTGAGAAGAACCAAGTGTGGACGTTGGTTCCAAGGCCAAGTGGAAAGAAAGTGACCGGCATCAAGTGGATATTTCGGAACAAGTTAGGAGAAGATGGCAGCATTGCAAGAAACAAAGCAAGGCTGGTGGCACAAGGATATGACCAAGAAGAAGGAATAGACTTTAATGAATCCTTTGCCACTGTTGCCCGAATGGAAGCAATAAGACTTATCTTAGCTTATTGGTGCACAAAATTGTGATATCAATGACGCCAACAACTTGGTACGCACAATTGTAATATCACTCTTTTTCACAACTTCGCACAACTAACTAGCAAGTGCACTGGGTCGTCCAAGTAATAAACCTTACGTGAGTAAGGGTCAATCCCACGGAGATTGTCGGCTTGAAGAAAGCTATGGTCACCTTGTAAATCTCAGTCAGGCAGATTCAAATGGGTTACGGAGTTTTGATAATTAAAAGATAAATAAAACATAAAATAAAGATAGAGATACTTATGTAAATCATTGGTGGGAATTTCAGATAAGTGTATGGAGATGCTTTATCCCTTTTGAATGTCTGCTTTCCTACTGCCTTCAT
Source organism: Arachis hypogaea (assembly GCF_003086295.3). Taxonomy (NCBI): domain Eukaryota; kingdom Viridiplantae; phylum Streptophyta; class Magnoliopsida; order Fabales; family Fabaceae; genus Arachis; species Arachis hypogaea. Next base: position 85,754,502 of record NC_092039.1, read on the forward strand.
CCAATCCTTCAGACACCTTTCTATGGCAAGTTGTATGTTGGGTATCACCGTTGTCAATGGCTACTTCCCGTCCTCTCAGTGAAAAAGGTCCTCTACAGTTTCCCACATGGCTAATCAGCTGTTGGTTCTCGATCGTGTAGGAATAGGATTTACTATCCTTTTGCGTCTGTCACCACACCCTACAGTCGCGAGTTTGAAGCTTGTCACAGTCATCCCATCCTAGATCCTACTCGGAATACCACAGACAAGGTTTATACTTTCTGGATCTCAAGAATGCTGCCAATGGATTCTAGCTTATACCACGAAGACTTTGATCTTACGGAATGGAAGGCTCTGTTGTCAGGAGAGGCAACCATGCATCGTGGACTAGGAATCCAAGAGATACATACTCTAGCTTTCGCAGGTAGAACAAAAGTGTTTGTCAGGCGCGTGTTCATAAGTGAGAATGGTGATGAGTGTCACGGATCATCATATTCATCAGGTTAAAGTGAGAATGAATATCTTAGAATAAGAATAAGCATGAATTGAATAGAAAACAGTAGTAATTGCATTAATACTCGAGGAACAGCAGAGCTCCACACCCTTAGTCTATGGTGTGTAGAAACTCCACCATTGAAAATACATAAGTGATGAAGGTCCAGACATGGCCGTGAGGCCAGCCCCCAATGTCTAAGATCACATAAACTGATCGAAGATAGATACCAAGATGAAAATACAATAGTAAAAAGTCATATTTATACTAGACTAGTTACTAGGGGTACAAAAATAAGTAAATGACGCAGAAATCTACTTCCGGGCCCACTTGGTGTGTGCTTGAGCTGAGCATTGAAGCTTTTACATGTAGAGGTCTTCCTTGGAGTTGAACGCCAGTTTGTAAATTGTTTCTGGCGTTTGACTCTGTTTTGCAACTTGTTTTTGGCGTTTAAGACTAGAATAGGGCAAAAAGCTGGCATTAAACGCCAGTTTGCATCATCTAAACTCGAGCAAAGTATGGACTATTATATATTTCTGGAAAGCCCTGAATGTCTACTTTCCAACGCAATTGAGATCGCATCATTTCGACCTCTGTAGCTCCAAAAATTTTATTTCGAGTGCAGGGAGGTCAGAATCCAACAGTATCAGCAGTCCTTTGTCAGCCTCTGAATCAGATTTTTGCTCACGTCCCTCAATTTTAGCCAGAAAATATCTGAAATCACAGAAAAATACACAAACTCATAGTAAAGTCCAGAAATATGATTTTTCTTAAAAAAATAATAAAAATATACTAAAAACTAACTAAATTATACTAAAAACTATATGAAAACAATGCCAAAAAACGTATAAATTATCCGCTCATCATAGCACCAAACTTAAATTGTTGCTTGTCCCCAAGCAACTGAAAACAAAATAGGATAAAAAGAAGAGAATATTCAATGAATCCCACAATATCAATGAAACATAGTCTCAATTAGATGAGTGGGGCTAGTAGCTTTTTGCTTCCGAATAGTTTTGGCATCTCACTTTATCCTTCCGAATAGTGTTATTGATTTTCCTAGCTCAGTATGTTGATTCTTGAACACAGCTACTTTATAAGTCTTAGCCATGGCCCTAAGCACTTTGTTTTCCAGTATTACCACCGGATACATAAATGCCACAGACACATAACTAGGTGAACCTTTTCAGATTGTGACTCAGCTTTGCTAAAGTCCCCAGTTAGAGGTGTCCAGAGTTCTTAAGCACACTCTTTTTGCTTTGGATCACGACTTTAACCACTCAGTCTCAAGCTTTTCACTTGGACCTTCATGACACAAGCACATGGTTAGGGACAGCTTGATTTAGCCGCTTAGACCTGGATTTTATTTCCTTAGGCCCTCATATCCATTAATGCTCAAAGCCTTGGATCCTTTTTACCCTTGCCTTTTGGTTTTAAAGGCTATTGGCTTTTTCTGCTTGCTTTTTCTTTTTCTTTCTTTTAATTTTTGCCACTTTTTTTTCGCAAGTTCTTTTTTTTTCACTGCTTTTTCTTGCTTCAAGAATCAATTTCATGATTTTTTAGATTGTCAATAACATTTTTTTTGTTCATCATTCTTTCAAGAGCCAACAATTTTAACATTCATAAACTTCACTATAAAAAATATGCACTGTTCAAGCATTCATTTGGAAAACAAAAAGTATTGCCACCACATCAAAATAATTACACTAATTTCAAGATAAAATTTGAAATCCAAGTACTTCTTGTTCTTTTGTAACTAAGCACATTTTTCATTTAAGAGAGGTGAAGGATTCATGGAATTATTCATAGCTTTAAGACATAGACACTAATGATCATGTAATGAAGACACAAACATAGACAAACATGAAGCTCAAAAACCGAAAACAAAAAATAAATGGACAAAGAGATTAAGGAATGAGTCCACCTTAGTGTGGGTGGCGTCTTCCTCTTGAAGAACCAATGGAACGCCTAAGCTCCTCTATGTCTCTTCCTTGCCTTTGTTGCTCCTCCCTCATAGCTCTTTGATCTTCTCTAATCTCATGGAGAATGATGGAGTGCTCTTGGTGCTCAACCCTTAGTTGGTCCATGTTGTAACTCAAGCCTTCCAAGGAGGTGCTGAGTTGTTCCCAATAGTTGTGTGGAGGAAATTACATCCCTTGAGGCATCTCAGGGATTTCTTGATGAGGATCTTCCTCATGCTCTTGTTAAGATCCATGAATGAGCTCTCTTGTTTGCCCCATCCTTTTCTTAGTGATGGGCTTGTCCTCTTCAATGATGATGTCTCCTTCTATGTTAATCCCAGCTAAATTGCATAGATGACAAATGAGATGAGGAAAGGCTAACCTTGCCAAAGTAGATGACTTGTCAGCCACCTTGTAGAGTTCTAGAGGTATGATCTCATGAACTTCTACTTCCTCCCCAATCATGATACTATGGATCATGATGGCCCGATCCACAGTCACTTCAGATTGGTTGCTAGTAGGAATGATGGAGCGTTGGATGAACTCCAACCATCCTCTAACCATAGGCTTAAGGTCCGGTCTTCTTAATTGAACCGGATTACCCCTTGAGTCTCTTTTCCGTTGAGCTCCTTCCACACATATGTCCATGAGGACTTGGTCCAACCTTTGATCAAAGTTGACCCTTCTAGTGTAGGGGCGTGCATTTTCTTGCATAATTGGCAAGTGGAATGCCAACCTTATATTTTTCGGACTGAAATCTAAGTATTTTCCCCGAACCATTGTAAGCCAATTCTTTGGATTCGGGTTCATCCTTTGATCATGGTTCCTAGTGATCCATGAATTGGCATATAACTCTTGAACCATTAAGATTTCAACTTGTTGAATGGGGTTGGTAAGAATTTCCTAACCTCTTCTTCGGTTCTCATGTTGGATCTCCGGATACTCATTTTTCTTGAGCATGAAAGGGACCTCAAGGATCACCTTTTTCTTGGCCACAACTTCATAGAAGTGGTCTTGATGGACCTTTGAGATGAATCTCTCCATCTCCCATGACTCGGAGGTGGAAGCTTTTGCCTTCCCTTTCCTCTTTCTAGAGGTTTTTCCGACCTTAGGTGCCATAAATGGTTATGGAAAAACAAAAAGCAATACTTTTACCACACCAAACTTAAAAGGTTTGCTTGTCCTTGAGCAAAAGAAAAAAGAAAGAAGGGGAAGAAGAAGAAAATAGAGGAGATAGAGGGTTATAGGAGCTTCGGCCAAGAGAGGGGAAAGGTGTTTGTGTTGTGTAAATATGAAGGAGTAGTGAGGGGTTTATATAGGGGTGAGGGGAGGGTTGGGTTTCGGTCATTAGGGTTGGGTTTGGGAGGGAAAGGTGTTTGAATTTTTAAAGTGAGGTGGGTGGGGTTTTTGGGGAAGAAGTATGGAGGTGATTGGTGAAGAGGTGATGGGGAAGAGTGAATGAGTTGATTGGTGAGGGGTATTTGGGGAAGAGTGTTGTGGGAGGGTAGGTGGGGATCCTATGGGGTCCACAGATCCTGAGGGGTCAAGGATGTATCATCCCTGCTCCTATTAGGAGTACAAAATGCCCTTGCTGTGCAATTCTGGTGTTTAACGCCAGGCTGCTGCTTGTTTCTGGCGTTAAATGCCATCTTTTATTCCTTTCCTGGCGTGAAATGCCAGGCTACAACCTGTTTCTGGCGTTTAACGCTAGATTGTAGCCTGTTTCTGGTGTTTAACGCCAGTCTGGTGCTTGTTTCTGGTGTTTAACGCCCAGAATGGTGCCAGACTGGGTGTTAAACGCCCATTCTGCTACCTTATTTAATTCATAAAACTTAGAGTAGCCTTAGATATATCAGAGACTATGTTTGCTAAGCTAGAGAGGCTCTGCTCAGAATTCTCTGTCTGTTGCTGAGAGGATGATGAAAAAGGCTTGCTATTGCTAAACCTATTTCTTCCACCATTATTAAAGCCTTGTTGAGGCTTTTGTTGATCCTTCCATGAGAAATTCGGATGATTTCTCCATGAGGGATTATAGGTGTTTCCATAGGCTTCACCTATGTAATTCACCTCTACCATTGCAGGGTTCTCAGGATCATAGGCTTCTTCTTCAGAAGATGCTTCTTTAGTACTGTTGGATGCATTTTGCAATCCATTCAGACTCTGAGAAATTAAATTGACTTATTGAGTCAACATTTTATTCTGAGCCAATATGGCATTCAAAGCATCAATTTCAAGAACTCCCTTCCTCTGAGGCATCCCATTACTCAAAGCATTCTTTTCAGAAGTGTACATGAACTGGTTATTTGCAACCATGTCAATAAGTTCATGAGCTTTTGCAGGTGTTTTCTTCAGGTGAATAGATTCACCTGCAGAATGGTCCAATGACATCTTAGACAATTTAGACAGACCATCATAGAATATATCCAGGATGGTCCATTCTGAAAGCATGTCAGAATGACACTTTTTGGTCAGTTGCTTGTATCGCTCCCAAGCTTCATAGAGGGATTCACCTTCTTTCTGTCTGAAAGTTTGAACATTCATTCTAAGCTTACTCAGCTTTTGAGGAGGAAAGAACTTGGCTAAGAAAACCATGACCAACTTATCCCAAGAGTTCAGGCTATCTTTAGGTTGAGAGTCCAACCATACTCTAGCTCTGTCTCTTACAGCAAAAGGGAAAAGTATAAGCCTGTAGACCTCGGGATCAACCTCATTGGTCTTAACAGTATCACAGATCTGCAAGAATTTAGTTATGAACTGAAAAAGATCTTTTGATGGAAGTCCATAAAACTTGCAATTCTATTGCATCAGAGAAACTAATTGAGGCTTTAGCTCAAAATTGTTTGCTCCAATGACAGGGATTGAGATGCTTCTTCCATGTAAGTTGGAATTTGGTGCAGTAAAGTCACCAAGCATCTTCCTTGCATTGTTGTTGGGTTCGGCCATGTCTTTTTCTTTTTCGAGATTCTCTGTAAGGTTTTCTCTGAATTGTTGTGCTTTAGCTTCTCTTAGCTTCTTCTTCAGAGTCCTTTCAGGTTCAGGATCTGCTTCAACAAGAATGTCCTTGTCCTTGCTCCTGCTCATATGAAAAAGAAGATGACAGAAAAGGAAGAGGAATCCTCTATGTCACAGTATAGAGATTCCTTTATGTGAGTAGAAGAAGAAAAGAATAGAAGAAGGAGGAGAAAAATTTGAACACAGAGGAGAAGAGAGGGTTCGAATTTTTAGATGAAGAGATGTGTTAGTAAATGAATAAATAAATAGAAGGAGATGAGAGAGAGGAGTTTTCAAAAATTATTTTTGAAAAATGGTTAGTGATTTTTGAAAATTAGAGATAGAAAAGTAGTTAGGTGATTTTGAAAAAGATAAGAAACAAACAAAAAGTCAATTAGTTAGTTGAAAAAGATTTGAAAATCAATTTTGAAAAGATAAGTCAGAAAAGATTTTGAAATTGATTTTGAAAAAGATATGATTTGAAAAAGATATGATTAAAAAGATATCGTTGAAAAGATAAAGATTTGAAAAGATTTGATTTTTGAAATTAAAATTGATTTCTTGACTAACAAGAAACTAAAAGATATGATTCTAGAATTTAAAGATTGAACCTTTCTTAACAAGAAAGTAACAAACTTCAAATTTTTGAATCAATCACATTAATTGTTAGTAAAGTTTTCGAAAATTATGGAATAAAATTAAGAAAAAGATTTTGAAAATCAATTTTTAAAATTTTTGAAAATAATAAAAAAAATGAAAAAGATTTTATTTTTGAAAAAGTTTTGAAAAGATAAGATTTTTAAAATTGAAATCTTGACTTGACTAACAAGAAACAATTAATTTTAAAATTTTTTGACTAAGTCAACCCAAAGATTTCGAAAATTAGGAGTAAATTAAGAAAAAGATATTTTTTTGATTTTTTGAATTTTTAATGAGGAGAGAGAAAAACATAAATATGACCTAAAACATGAAATTTTTGGATCAAAACCAATGATGCATGCAAGAACACTATGAATGTCAAGATGAACACTAAGAACACTTTGAAGATCATGATGAACATCAAGAACTTATTTTTGGAAAATTTTCAAGAAAAGAAAAAACATGAAAGACACCAAACTTAGAAATTTTTAATATTTAGACACTAAGAATTTAAAAATGCACATGAAAAACAACAAAAGACACAAAACAAGAAAATATCAAGATCAAACAAAGAAAATCCTCAAGAACAACTTGAAGATCATGAAGAACACATGCATGAGTTTTCGAAATAATGCACAAATTTTAAAAACATGCAATTGACACCAACTTAAAAATTGACACTAGACTCAAACAAGAAATACAAAATATTTTTGGTTTTTATTATTTTATTAATTTTTTGGATTTTTTGAAAATTAATTTTGGAAAAACGCAAACAAATAAAAAATTTTTGAAAGATTTTTGAAAAGCTTTTGAAAAGAAAATTACCTAATCTGAGCAACAAGATGAACCATCAGTTGTCCAAACTCGAACAATTCCCGACAACGGCGCCAAAAACTTGGTGCACGAAATTGTGATCTCAATGGCGCCAAAAACTTGGTACGCACAATTGTAATATCACTCTTTTTCACAACTTCGCACAACTAACCAGCAAGTGCACTGTGTTGTCCTAGTAATAAACCTTACGTGAGTAAGGGTCGATCCCACGGAGATTGTCGGCTTGAAGCAAGCTATGGTCACCTTGTAAATCTCAGTCAGGCGGATTCAAATGGGTTATGGAGTTTTGATAATTATAAGATAAATAAAACGTAAAATAAAGATAGAGATACTTATGTAAATCATTGGTGGGAATTTCAGATAAGTGTATGGAGATGCTCTATCCCTTTTGAATCTCTGCTTTCCTACTTCCTTCATCCAATCCTTTAGACTCCTTTCTATGGCAAGCTGTATGTTGGGTATCACCGTTGTCAATGGCTACTTCCCGTCCTCTCAGTGAAAAAGGTCCTCTACGGTTTCCCGCATGGCTAATCAGCTGTTGGTTCTCGATCGTGTAGGAATAGGATTTACTATCCTTTTGCGTCTGTCACCACGCCCTACAGTCGCAAGTTTGAAGCTCGTCACAGTCATCCCATCCCAGATCCTACTCGGAATACCACAGACAAGGTTTAGACTTTCTGGATCTCAAGAATGCTGCCAATGGATTCTAGCTTATACCACGAAGACTCTGATCTCACGGAATAGAAGGCTCTGTTGTCAGGAGAGACAACCATGCGTCGTGGACCAGGAATCCAAGAGATACACACTCTAGCTTTCGCAGGTAGAACAGAAGTGTTTATCAGGCACCTGTTCATAAGTGAGAATGGTGATGAGTGTCACGGATCATCACATTCATCAAGTTGAAGTGCGAATGAATATCTTAGAATAAGAATAAGCATGAATTGAATAGAGAACAGTAGTAATTGCATTAATACTCGAGGAACAGCAGAGCTCCACACCCTTAGTCTGTGGTGTGTAGAAACTCCACCGTTGAAAATACATAAGTGATGAAGGTCCAGACATGGCCGTGAGGCCAACCCCCAATGTCTAAGATCGCATAAACTGATCGAAGATAGATACCAAGATGAAAATACAATAGTAAAAAGTCCTATTTATACTAGACTCGTTACTAGGGGTACAGAAATGAGTAAATGAAGCAGAAATCCACTTTCGGGCCCACTTGGTGTGTGCTTGGCCTGAGCATTGAAGCTTTCACATGTAGAGGTCTTCCTTGGAGTTGAACGCTAGTTTGTAACTTGTTTCTGGCGTTTGACTCCGCTTTGCAACTTGTTTCTGGCGTTTAACACCACAATAGGGCAGAAAGCTGGCGTTAAACGCTAGTTTTCATCATTTAAACTCGTGTAAAGTATGGACTATTATATATTGATGGAAAGCCCTAGATGTCTACTTTTTAACGCAATTGAGAGCGCGCCATTTGGACTTCTGTATCTCCAAATATTATATTTCGAGTGCAGGGAGGTCAGAATCCAACAACATCAGCAGTCCTTTGTCAGCCTCTGAATCAGATTTTTGCTCTGGTCCCTCAATTTCAGCCAGAAAATACTTGAAATCATAGAAAAACACAAAAACTCATAGTAAAGTCCAGAAATGTGAATTTTGCTTAAAAACTAATAAAAATATACTAAAAACTAACTAAATCATACTAAAAACTATATGAAAAGAATGCCAAAAAGCGTATAAAGTATCCGCTCATCACTTATGCTGCATTTTGTGGTTTTAAACTTTATCAAATGGATGTGAAATGTGTATTTTTGAATGGTGTGATACATAGATAAGTGTATGTGGAGCAGCCACCTGGTTTTAAAAATAAAGAACATTCTAATCATGTTTTTAAATTATCTAAAACTCTCTATGGTTTGAGACAAGCTCCTAGGGCTTGGTATGAAAGACTTAGCTCTTTTCTTTTGAAAAATGGTTTTTAAAGAGGCACCACAGACACAACTCTATTTATCAAAAATTCTAATGATTCTTTTATTCTAGTCCAAATATATGTTGATGACATTATTTTTGGATCAGGCAATGAATCCCTTTGTTCTGAATTTGGAAAAATCATGACAAGTGAATTTGACATGAGTATGATGGGTGAACTTAATTTTTTCCTTGGGCTACAAATTAAACAAATTGAAAATGGTATTTTCATTCATCAAGAGAAGTATGCCAAGGAATTAGTTAAGAAATTTGGTATCGAAAATGCCAAACCCATGGGAACTCCCATGCACCCTAATTCAAAATTAGATAAGGGAGAAACTGAAAAAGATGTAGATGAGACTAGGTATAGAGGTATGATTGGTTCTCTTATGTACTTAACTTCCTCTAGACCCGATATTGTGCAAAGTGTTGGATGGTGTTCAAGGTTCCAATCCAAACCTAAAGAGTCATATCTTTCAGCAGTTAAAAGGATCATTAGATATGTTCATGACACATCTAATTTTGGTCTATGGTATCCTAAGATTGATGATTTTTCTGCAGTTGGTTATTGTGATGCAGATTTTGCTGGTGATAGAGTTGATAAAAGGAGCACTTCAGGCTTATGTTGCTTCCTTGGAAAGTCCTTGAATATTTGGTCAAGTAAGAAACAACCAACAGAGGCGTTATCCACTACTGAGGCTGAGTATATAGCTGCTTCTTCATGTTGTTCTCAGCTTTTATGGTTAAAAAATAGCTTGCTGATTACAAGTTAAATGCTAAAAATATTCCCTTATTGTGTGATAATATGAGTGCCATTAATATTTCTAAAAATCCAGTTTTGCACTCTAGGACTAAACATATTGAAGTGAAATTTCATTCCATAAGAAAAAATGTTCAAAAAGGGGGCTATTATCATTCAATTTGTTAAATCAGAAGAGCAATTGGCAGACATTTTCACTAAACCACTGCCTGAGGACAGATTCTACATGCTTAGGACTAGTCTAGGAATTTTAAGTTATGATTCATTATTTGAAGATTGCTGATGTGTTTGTTGAAGATTTTGTTTCATAGGTTCGGATGAGACAATTTTGGGCAGAAGAAGAACCATCATTTTGAATTTAATCTTCTGGGCTCTGAACTTTCTTGGAATAGGATTCTGAACTTTCTATTGCAAACCCATTCATGTATTGCGCATGTATTTTTGAAATTTCTCATTATCATCATTTCAATTTTTGAAAAACTGAAAATTCTGTTTTAATTGTGCTAATATTTTGTTTGAGAATTCTATTTTGCAGGTTTTAGAGACATTTACTAAATAAGAAATGAGAGATCTGGATTTTGTAATGTAAAAATGGACATGGACCAAGCTTAAATCTTATTACACATGTGGTCTCTTTATGTTCTTTGAAACCTTCAAGTGATATGAAACTCTCTTTTTGGTTCTAATGAGTCTTAACCAAGAATTGGTCTTTGCACATTGTGAGTTTTATTATATAACTATGGTGTTACGGGTTGAAATATGATCTTTATTTCTCTTCCAAATTTTTCTTAGTATTTCAAAACGCAACATTTAGCTTTAACATGTCTCTAACACACTTTTTTGCAGGTCTTGTTTTGTTTTATTTTTCCCACCTTGATGACTAAAGGGAGAGAAAAATGCATATATGAGGCTTGATAAGACATAAGACTTTCTGAGATTATTGGATATTAGTTTTGACTAGTCTTGTGTTTGTTAATTGACTTGTGTTTATGAGCTGAAATCTGTTTGATTTGTTTGTGAACTGAACTTTGATGAATTTAAGTCATTTGAACTTTATGTTGTGCTGGTTAATTGTTGTGTTGACATTATTGTTTGTGTCCTCAGGTTAAGCGATAAGCATACATTAAGGGGGAGCAACTCATATGAAAGAAAATGAGAGCACATCAAGCTAATCAGCTATCATCAAAGGAAAGTCTCTGACACTTTCTTGTAAGGATTAAGCCGCAGTTTTTTGTTGATCTTGCTTATTGTCCGCCCTTGATGACAAAAGGGGGAGTAAATAGCTGCTGAATGCTACTTTTGCTGCTACTGAATTTTCTGTGATTTGAATTGTGAACTTTTGATTGTTGCTGATGATAGTGTTGAGCATATAAATTTTATTTTGCAACTGAGCTGCTACATGGAATGTATCCCCACTAACAATTGAAACTTGCTTTCATATGTTGTTGGCTTGCCCTTGATTAATCTTGATACTTTGATTTTGCTGCTGACATAATATGTTGAGTATTGGGCTAAATTTGTAGTGTTGATTATTTAAATTCCCTTAGTCAAAATATTTTTGTGTATCTCTTTATGGTACTCTTTATAAGTAAATGCAAACAGGAAAGAAAAGAAGAGTACAAATCCAGGGGGAGTTAACTTTGAAAAAGAAAGGGAGGAGCAACACTAAAGCAAGAAACATCAATCAAAGGAAAGTTTTCTAACTTTTCTAAAATTCAATTCCTTTTGGTTATTGCTTAAATATGTTTGTCATCAAGGGGGAGATTGTTGAGTTAAGAAATTAACTAAATTAATTAGTGATGACAAACATTATTTTATTGAGCAAAATAAATAATTAAATATTAATTATTTATAATTATATGCTGCTGATTATTTATGATGATATGTTGCAGGCCAAAAATAAATATAATGCAGCAACAGCCCAAGTGAATGAGAGAAACATATAAATAAGGCTGGTGGGCTAAAATTCAAATGAAGCCCAAAAGAAACAAAGAATACAAGGCAACGGGCTGAATGAAAAAGATCCGATCCAAGCCCAGTTCGTTTCCTCTCTCATTCAAACTCTTCCATCTTACTCTCACCCAAAAGCAACATTAACATGTCCCCTCTTGGTCAGAACTCAGAAAAAGAAAGAGAGAGCTTCTTTCCTAAGCTATTTACTAAAGAAGCAAGAAAGAGAAGATTAAGCAAATGATAGAAGTCTAATCACCCATCATCAATCTATATCAAGAAGAGGTCAGAAGTTAAAGGTGATTTTCATTTCCTTCTACATGCATCTCATTTTCTTATCTTCTTCCCAACACTCTGCCATTCCAAAAATGGGTTACAAGAAAAAGTTGATTTCTGCTCTAATCTGCTGTGTATCCACGGTCAAGATTGTTTCTTGGGGACCAAGAAGTATCTCAAGGGTTCAGATCTAGGTTCACCATTGAAAATAATTTTCTTTGCTTCCCTGAGGCTTTTGGTCAAGCAAGAAAAAGTCAAACTCAAATTTCTAATTTGGGGATTAACTGAAAAAGTGACGTGGTAAGCTGGAAGCACACAGCTCAAGAAGTTGACCTAGGGAGAGTAGCCCAACAACATGCAAGGAGATAAAAGAAGACTTTCTGCTTATTCAGAAGCAAGGAGAGAAAATCATAGTTTGTGACTTATGTTCTGAAGAGAAGTTACTCTACTTGGATAATGCTTTCTTTCAAAGAAGCATTCGGCCAATACTGAAGAACTCAATCTGAGGTTTGTGAATCTGGTTATGCACATAGCTGAGAGGCTGTTGATGAAGTCAATCTCCTTCATGTTTTACAGATTGTGATGTACTTTTCTATGTTTATTTTTCTGTAATTTCTTGTGAGAAAAGGCATTGTGAGAAAGCTCAAGTAAAAGCCATGAGTGAAAAAAGGCTGAGTGATACACTTAAGTGAAAAGCCTAGAGTTATTTTCTGATTTCTTTTGGTTGGTTAAGTGTCTTGTATCTTGTACCTGTTAGGTATCCCTTTCTTGGTTGGGTTAGCACTAAGAGTGAATAGTTAGGTGTTAGCATAGCCAATGTCAAGTTAGGTTAGAACTTGAGTGTGAAATTGGTGTATGTAATACTTTTAACTATAGTGGAAATTCCTCCATTGTTGTGGATGAGACTGGACGTAGGTTGCATAGCACAAGGCAACTGAACAAGGATATATGCTAGTGTTAGCTTTTCTCTTCTCTGCTCTGTTCTATTTTCTGATATTCATGAGACAAAAATAAATTGTCTCATAAATTTCCGCTGCTAAGTACAAACAGAATCAGAATTGAAAGTTTGATTTAAAAGGTCATAACAGCAACTTAAAAGGAAGGCATAGATTCAACCCCCCCTTCTCTAAGCCTACCACAACCTTCAATTTTGGATCGCTAAACTTGGAATGGATTTGTTCAGCACAAAGCAAGGTGAGTTATTTATCACTTCTTACTAAAAGTAAAGTGTTCAAAAAAGCTACTAACAATTACAAAAAATAAAATGTCATAAGAACCACAAGTTAGGTCATTCCCTAAACAACAGAGAATTTAAGAAGTCTTGCCAAGAAGAGGGTTGAGGTCCTCTTCAGTTTGAATGTCTTTTCCTCTAACAGAAGGAGTCGGAGGATGCACAAAAATCGGGACCGCCGGGATAGGAGCCGGAGGCGAGAAAGGAGTTGCAGCATTTGCGACCTCGACTTGGAGATTGAGGAGGTTGGCTGCCCTGGGACTTTGGCTCAACTGGAGGCTTCTCATCATCATTAGAGGCTGGCATGATCTTTTCGTCAACAACAACGTTATCCTGGATAAATAGGGAAAGATCGAGGTCAGGGGCGAGGACTTGGACTTGAGCCTTCAAATTATTGAACATCTCGTCCATCCCTCTGACCACGTGCTCCTGAAGGGGGCGTGCTCCTCCCAGACATTTTTTAGTTCCTCTTAAAGGTCGAGTTTTTCTCCACAGACCCGAGTATAACTCTCCTTAGCCATTTGTTTCACCCCTTCGGCCATAGTTGCCATAGCCTCAGCTGTCTTCCCCTAAGCACGAGCCTTTTCCAGGTCGATTTTCATCCTAGCATTCTCCTCCTCCACCTCCTCCTTCAAACCTTTCAGTCTCTTCACATCAGCTCAAGCCGAGTCAAGAAAACTCTGGGTGGAACCAATAGGAGTCTTCCTCAGCTCCATAGCCAGAACAAGGCACACTCTTGCCATCCGAATACCATTGAGGGCCATATAGCTGAGATGATTTTGGATAGCCACATTATCCATGTCTATGTGGCTATGAGGCAAGATATTCTTCTCTTTCCAAGCAAAACTGTCAAATTCTTTGTCGTTGATGCTTAACTCCCCAGAAGTTTTTTGTTTTTTGGGAAGAAGCCCTAAAAGCGATGGGAAGAAGCCCCTCAGCCTCCTTATCTTGAAGGCCCTGAGTAATAACTGTTTTCTGGGTCTAACGCAAGTATTTCATAGACAAAGTCTTGGAAGCCATGATCACTGCAAAAATGAAAAGCACATTAGAACAACAAAATACAACTTAAGAAGTTATAAAGGCTAGAGGTCAGAAGATTACCTAGCTCGAACTGAAGCTGACTGGGATCACCAAAGAACCTTTTTGTGTCTAAGTGAGGAGCTTAGCTCCAGCACTCTTGCAACACGTCCACAAAACATTTTTCAACTTCATCTAACTTATCTACAATAAATTTGGTTATCACGGACTCCTCTTGCCATTACAGGAGAAAGGAAGATTCATCATTCTCGTCTAGATACAAAGGTCTGACACCATCTACTGACCGAATTTTAAAGAAATAATTTTTGAAGTTGTGAAAAGACTCATCAAAAATATAAAAAAAACTTTTCTGTCCTGAACGGCGCAAAAGAAAAACCAAGAAGCTTTCCCCTTCAATGTTTAGGGCTTGGTCAAGACAAATAGGTAAAAGAAGACCCTAGTAGAAGGTCGGACATCAAGCTCTCGGGAGAGGAGTTGGAAAATCTTTAAAAAGGCCTAGGAATTCAGGTGAAGTTGAGAAGGGGCAACATTGCAAGTCCAAAAAATATTTGACCCAAAATTAGTAAAAAGGAGTGAAATACCCAACTTCGGGAAAAAGCAATCGTAGGCGTAAAAGAAAGGACGCTCTGAACTATCTAGAGGAGGAAAACATATTCTCTCTTCGGGATTAGGCACTGCTAGCTCGTAACTTCTCTCATCCTCCCTATTCTCACAAATTTTATGGTGTCTACGGAAATCCTTACAATATTGTTTATCAACTATGGGAACACAAGACAAAATAGAGGTATTTACCCAATTAAGGAGACTAGGGGGAACCTTAGTCGACATACTAAGAACAACAGAGTGTGACATAAAAACTACACCTACAAATACAAAGTAGAGAATCTGTTACTAAAAGAGCTTAAGCATCGTCTAAAACAGGTCGTGTAAAAGTAAACAAAACCAATCAACACAGTTTCGTAACTCTTTTACATACAGAGCTCAACAAAGATAGAGCTCAACAAAAGATAAGAGGAAACTACTCCAAAAGATAGAGCTCAACAAAGTTCTAAGATAAGAGGAAACGGTTATCCATCAATAAAGATGAAACTACTCCAACAAAGGTGGTTACTAACTCTACTATAAATATACTGACATTCCTCAGGCATAAGACACATTCTAATCTACTAAAAACCTGCCTAAAGTCCTTGCTATCTTAAGCATCAGAGTTTTTTATAGGTACAAACCCCCACCTTCTCACGAGAAACTCGGACAGACGGCACTTCGGCATCGACAAGTCAAACGCTACCATACAAAGGGATCTAGACCTCACGTTCAGGCCCAAATCAATGTTTCAGGTAACCCTTGAAAATACAGCATTGACTAGAAGCCTCTTTGCATCCTTTCCCTTGAAACTTAATGCAAAATTCGCTACAACGTGCCTAACACATAATGCACGATAAGCAGTAGGCGGAAGCCAACCACCATCAGGAGCCTCCAAGGCAGCCTTAACTCCGTTGGGCCTATCTAATATCACGAGAATGCCAGGATAAAGAGTCATATGATGTGCCATAGGTGAGACAAGAAAAATGACCATGACTCCGCAATTTCACCCTCCACTAGGGCAAAAGTAATAGGAATGATATTATGATTTCCATCTTGAGCAATAGCAACCCGCAATGTTCCCCCATATTTGTTATACAAGTGGGTCCCCTCAATACTAATCAATGACTTACAATACTTGAATGCATCGATGCACGGTGGGAACGACCAAAAAAATTGGTGAAAAAACACTAATGACTCATCAACTTGGCCTCTAAGTCACAGAGGACTCGTCTTTAGTACTGCAATACTACCGAGCATCGTTATTTGCACACCTAGTACCCATCTTGGTAACTCATTGTAGACCTCTTCTTAATCCCCATAAATCTGTGCAACAACCTTCTGCTTAACTTACCAAACCCTCTTATAAGCCAGTCTAAATCCAAAATATGCCTCTATCACATTCTGTAGTACCTTGATGGACACAACATCAGCTCGGATCATAGAAAGGATGAAAGCAGATATAACATGATAATCAAGCTTCATGTGATCACTGGAGATCGACGTGGCCAGACATATATGAGGTCTGTTATACTGTGTGCTGTGAATTTCTGGCCCCAAATCTGGATTCTACATCCGAGACCCCCTGTTGTCTCATGACCTCTAAGTCTAAACTCAAAAAGTGCCGAGGTACTGCTAAGTTTCCGAGCTTGATACTCCACCAGCCCCAACAAGAACATTCCTCCCTATATCATCATCGCTATTATTATCAATCATGGCGGGCTCCACATCTTCGTCATCTCATGTTACATCTTCCACGGCATCTGGTTCTCCAACCTCCCTAGAAATCAGGATCATAACAGGAGTAATCATGTTATCACCTATTTCTGCATTGTCATCACAGTTTAGATCAGCAGCGAAAGACGGCGATGATGACGCAACAACAGAGGTTGAACTAGAGGTTGTCGCCATTGCCAGTGATTGATAATTCTGGCCCGATCCTCTCAAGCTAAAACCTACATCTCCAAACTTGGCCAATAGTTTATGGGTTCTTACCTTGGAAAACTAACAACGATAGTGGAATAAAACTTGCAAATCATCGTCATTATTGATGCGTGAGCATCTTTCCTATCTTTTCCTAGTGAATTTGCATTTAAATTGTTGAGTTTAATCAAGAATTAATTATCTTTTAGCCACTATAGATGCTACTTTGATTCTTATAAAATTCTATTTATTTTAGGTAGCATTTGGCTGGATTTGATGGAGTTTCTGTAGAAGAAGAGATGCAGGCGAATGATGCTGTCAACCCTGACCTATCTGCACTCAAACCTGAATAACTCGAGCTACAGAGGTCCAATGGACGTGATTTCAATGGCGTTGGAAAGATAACTTTCAGAGCTTTCCAACAATGTATAATAGTCCATACTTTTCTTCCATCAACTCTGCCAAGACTGCGCCTAACTTGAGAATACCAAGTTAGGAGCAATGCACAACAACAACATGCAAGATTGGTTCTGCCCACTTCAAGTTAGGTGCACTAAAGCCCAAGTTAGGCGCAGCTTCACTCAACTAAAATCCAATTCATGCTGCCAAACCTAAGTTAGGCGTGGATCCTAGTGAGGCCAAGTGGTCCCCACGTTACAATGCGAATATCTTTAATTAATTCTGATTTAAATTTAAATTTTATTTTTAATAGGAAAAGATATTATTTTAATTTTAGAAATTAGATTTTAAATTAATTAGGATTAGATATAAAAGAGAAAAGAAACTTCTCTTCGGGAGATTCCATTTTTTTCATAATGTAAATTATAGTTTACCTGAATCCTAGTTTTCCTCTCTGAACCATGAGCAACTAAACCTGCACTGTTAAGGTTAGGAGCTCTGTCTATTTGTATGGATTGATTCTATTATTTTTCTATTTTAATTCATGTACTGATTTATAATTTAAGAATTGTTTTTGTTCTTTATCTTATGAATTTGGGTGGAACGGAAGTATGACCCTCTTTCTAATTGAGTTCTTGTATAACTTGGAAAAGCTTTTTACTTGAACAACAACTTGAAAACAATTTCTCCTAAATTCTAATTATCTGGATTTAATGGGATACGTGACATATAATCCTCTTATATTTGGATAATTAGGATTTCTGTGGCATAATAACTAGAATTGAACTTCACCCTCTAATTGGAATTAATTGACCAAGGAATTGGCGATTGATGAATTTTAGAGGAGACTAAAAAGGTCTAAGGAATTAGGGTTTAGTCATATATAGTTTGCCATGAATTAAATCTTGCATGATTGAAATAAATTAATAAGAAAAGTCAATCCGAAAAATAGATAACTCTGAAGCCTTAACTGCTTTCTCCATATTTTATTCCCAACTTATTTATTGCCTGTCTTCTGATATTATGAATTTACTGTTTAATGTTTTTTGAACTCTCAAACACTATTTTTTGTTTGTCTGACTAAGCAAATCACTCAATCATTGTTGCTTGATCCATCAATCCTCGTGGGATCGACCCTCACTCACCTGAGGTATTACTTGGTACGATCCGATGCACTTGCCGGTTAGTTTGTGGGTTATAAATTCCGCACAAAATTTTTGGCGCCGTTGCCGAAGATTGATTAAAATTGACAATTACTCGTTGTTTGATTCCTTAAATTAGATAATTTTTTTTTAATTAGTTTTATCTTAGTATTATTAATTTTTAACTCTTTTAATCTTTTGTTATGTTCCTTTAATTCTTTCCCTTTTTTTTCGTTAGTACCCCTTCCCCTGTTCTTTCTTTTTCTTTTCTTTTATTATTTTGTTTTAATTAAAAAAACTTTCGTTCGTTCTTGATTTATTGTTCTTTTTTATTTTTATTTTTATTTTTTTATTTTATTTTTGTTTTGTTTCTTTCCATTAATTTTTATCTTTTTATATTTTATTAGTTTTATTTTATTTTTTACTTTAATTTAATATATATATATATATATATTTATTGCATCATATATTTATTTTTCTTAATTTCTGAACTTAAGTTTTGTGTTCCCTAGTTAGTCTTATTTTAATTTTTTCTTATTTAATTTTCTTAATAATTTCAAAAATTTTTAGTCTTAATTTTAATAGTAATTTTAAATTTTAGTGCTTGTTTTATTCAATACTTTTATCTCTTTACACAGGTTACCTCACTGAGAATTCTCTATACTCTGACGTAGAGAGTTCCATCCTTTCTTGTCTTCTGTCTATTTATGTGCAGGAACAGAGACAAGAAAATTCTCTTAGACTATCCTGAACCTGAAAGGACTTTTAGGCGATGTTTGCAACAAACAAGACTTTACAAGGCTGCAGAATCCACTATGGATCCTAACAATGTTGCTAATGCCAATGTGGCAAATTCGAATGGGAATAAGCAACAAAGGAGAGTGCTTGGCTCTTACTCTCCTCCTACTGCAGATCTTTATGAAAAAAGCATTGTGGTGCCTCCTATAGCTGCGAACAACTTTGAGTTGAAGCCACAATTGGTCACCCTAGTGCAACAAAACTGCCAGTATCATGGTCTTCTCTACGAAGATCCAAATCAATTTATTTCTAATTTTCTACAGATTTGTGATACTATGAAGACAAATGGAGTGAACCTAGAGGTGTACAAACTCATGCTCTTCCCGTTTGCTCTGAAGGATGGAGCAAAGGCATGGCTAGATTCCCAAACCAAGGAGAGTTTAGATACTTGGGACAAGGTTGTTACTGAGTTTCTTACTAAATTTTTCTCACCAAAGAAGCTGACTAAGCTTAGGGTGGAGGTTCAGAGCTTCAGGCAGATGGATGGTGAAACTCTTTATGAAGCTTGGGAGAGATACAAGCTACTGACTAGGCAATGCCCTCCGGACATGTTCTCCAAATGGACCCAACTAGATATTTTTTATGAAGGTTTAGGTAAAATGTCCAAGATGTGCTTAGATAATTCTGCAGGTGGTTCATTACACAAGAAGAAGACACCGGAGGAGACTATTGAGCTTATTGAGTTGGTTGCTAGCGACCAATATTTATACTCATCTAACAGGAATCATGTGAACTCTGAGACTTCTCAAAAGAGAGGTGTGTTGGAAATGGAAGCTGAAATGCTATTCTTGCTCAGAACAAGCTTATGTCTCAGCAAATAAATTTACTTACTCAGCAGATGGGTGGCATGCAAGTCTCAGCTATCAACACCCAAAATCCACCTCAAGAGGTCCCTTATGACATGACATGTAATTTTATACAAAATGAGAATTATGATTATGGTCAATCTTTTTCTGAACAGGTAAATTACATGGGGAATGGTCCTAGAAACCCAATAAAGATCCATACTCTAAGACATACAATCTTGGGTGGATGGACCAACATCAGAGATCTCTGAATTTCAACAATAATTCTTAGGGTGGTTTCCAACAGAACAATCATAATAACCGCCAATTTCAGTCTCATCAACAACAACCACCTCAGTAGGCAAATTCTCAATCCCAACAAGATTCTAATTGGGAGATGATGAGGAGTTTTATGCAGGAAACCAGAGCCTCCATTAGAAACTTGGAGGTGCAAATGGGCCAACTGAGCAAGAAAATACCTGAGAGGTCTGTAAATACAATTCAAAACTTGGAGATTCAGATGGGTCAATTAGCCACAAAAGTTAATGAAATTTATAATAGGACCATTAATAGCCATTTTGGTAACACAATTCCAAATCCTAGAGAGGAATGCAAGGCTCACCTTGATAAGTGGACAAGTGGCAACTATGGAAGCACAAGTTAATGAGGAGCCAGTTGAAAAAGAAGCTCCAAAGGAGAAGAAGGAAGAAGCAGAGCATGTCCTTCCAAAGCGTGTGGACAATCCATTCCCAGACTCTCTTGACACTTATCTTACATTGCCAAAGGCTCCTGAGTACAAGTCTAAAATGCCATATCTTCAGAGACTTCAAAAGGTGACCAAGGACAAGCAGTTTTCAAAGTTCTTGGAAGTCTTCAGAAAGTTGCAAATCAATATTCTTTTTGCTGAGGTTTTGGAGCAAATGCCTCTCTATGTCAAATTCATGAAGGAGTTGTTGTCAAAGAAGAAGCCTTTAAAGAGAGATGAGACAGTGGTCCTGACTAAGGAATGTAGTGCCATCATTAAGAATAACTTACCAAGGAAGATGCCAGATCTAAGGAGCTTTCAAATTCCATGCACCATTGGGAGCACAACCTTTGAGAAAGCGTTATGTGATCTGGGAGCAAGCATCAATTTGATGCCCTTTTCTGTGATGAAGAAGCTGCAAATCCAAGAGGCACGACCCACAAGGATAGCATTACAGATGGTAGACAAATCTATAAAGCCTGCATACAGATTAGTGGAGAATGTCTTGGTCAAAGTGGGTAAGTTCTTCCTCCCAACAGATTTTGTGATTCTTGACACAGAGGAGGATGAGAATGCCTCTATAATTCTAGGAAGACCATTCCTAGCCACTGGAAGAGCTCTGATTGATGTGGAAGAAGGTGAACTAGTGCTTAGAGTGCATAATGAGCAACTAGTCTTTCGTGTCTTCAAAGACATACATTCAGCAGGTGAAGAAGAGAGGTGCATGCGGACTGAGCTTATTGATCCAAACCTTCAAGAACCCCTCAATAATGCACAACAAAATCTGCAACTCAAACCTCCTTTGGTGACAATCAATAAAATTCCTCCTGACATCAAACCTAAGTTTGGTGTCGGAAATGCATCATCCACCAAGGATGAGGTTCCCAAAAAGAAAAAAGTACCCAGAGGATGGAGAAACAAAAAGATTCCCACTGAAGGTTTCTCCCCAGGAATGAAAGTGGTGTTGACTAGCAATCCTGTGTGGATTTATACAGTAAATAGAATCCTCTCTCTAGAGCATATTGAGCTACTTTATGGAGATACAGGAAAGAAGTTCAAAGTAAGGGGGTGAAGAGCTGACCGTCAAGCTAGTGATGGTAAAAAAATGCTTGTCAGGAGGCAATCCAATAATTTCGTATCCTTAGTTATTTTTTGTAGTAGTGGTTTTCTTATTTATTTGATTTTTATTGAGTTTTTACTGTTTTTCTTTCGTTTTACGTGTGTTTTGATCATGCAGCTATTTTATAACAGGAACCAAACACTTTGAAAAATTTTTGCCTATCTCCAAGTTCAACGTGAAATAGTTGAAAAAAAACATGCAAGCTGGTCCCCACAACACCCTTCTTAATCCCCTTATTCCCGTGATCTAGCCTCCCCCCTCCCCCCCCCCCCCGGCGCCGCTCAACGTCCTCTGCACCCTTCCTATATACATATATATACGTCCCCCCTCCCCCCTCTCTAACACACACATATAATAATATATATCTTACCCCCCCCCTTTTTTATATATATATGCAGATATACGTTCCCTCCCCCCAATTTTATATATATATATATATATAAAATAAGTTTTAATTTTTATTTTTCTTATCTTTTTTAGTTTTGGTTTCTTTTACATTAATATTTATTTTTACTCCTCCGTACGTCTTCTTATATTCCTCCCTATTTTTAATTTTTCTTTGCTTGAGGACAAGCAAATTCTTAAGTTTGGTGTTGTCGCTTTGCTTGTGACTTTTCTGTTTCTTTTAATGGCACCAAAGGAAGGTGAATCATCTTCACGGAGGAGCACAACCTGAAGAATGAGATGGCCACTAGAATAACTGAGGTGGTTGAGTTTCTTTCATTCTATATTTTCTCCCGTTCTTATTATATTCCTGTTTTTCTGTTATTTTACTTGGTTTCTGCATGATCCTTTATTATTTAAGTTCCTAGGTTTTAGTTTAGCTATTTTCAAAATTTCTGTTATTTGCCTTGAGTCTGGAAAGTATCTTATGTATTGCTCACTGAGCTTGAAATAAAAAAAAAAGAGAAAGAAGAAGAAAAAGAGGATGTAATGCATGAGAAATTGAGTTTATTCTTAATAGTAGTCACATTTATCCAAATGTGGTGGTATTCTCTGTGACTCTGAATGCATGACATGAATAGTACATATTTGAATTTAAATCAAAAGATGTTAATGTATAAGGAACAGGAATTTAGAAAGTTATTATGAATTCTCTAAAATAAGTAAAAGTTTAATCATTGAAGCAAAAGAAACAGCAAAAGAAAAAATAAAAGCAAGGTCCAAGGCTCTGAGCATCAATGACTAGGGAGGTCAGACATGATTAAAAGCTCAAAGAGTTGCTTCCCTAGTCATATACTTGTGGTGTGATCGTGTCAAGTAATCCTTGAGACAGAACACTAAGAGTTGAGATCAAATCCATTTAACAGAGTATGCCAAAGGCTTTGAGCACCACTGTCTGGGAGTAACCGAAAAAAAATACTGAACTTAAAGAGAGTTCCCTAGTTAAGTGCTTGTGGTGTTTTTGTATCAAGTGAAGCTTGAGATAAAATATTTAAAGTCACAGTTAGGCTCAAGGTGCAAAGCACCAAAAAGAAATTTGTTGTGTTCAAGGATTAAACTGAAATATAAAAGACTAGAGAATTCATAATATTATTCGGATTCTAATTCCGAATGACAGTAACATTCTTCTGATTCAAAGGATAGTGCGATGCCAAACCTATTCAGGATTGCAGTTATAAACCCCACTTCAAGAAGAGACATGAGTTTAATCGAACTCTCACTCTCATGCGAATTCACATCTTAAGCTTATATTAGTTTTGGTTGCTTGAGGACAAGCAATAATTCAAGCAAAAACTTGGTGCAGAATTTATAACCCACAAACTAACTGGCAAGTGCACCGGGTCGTACCATGTAATACCTCAGGTGAGTGAGGGTCGATCCCACGAGGATTGATGGATCAAGCAATAATGATTGAGTGCTTGGCTTAGTCAGACAAACAAAAAATAGTGTTTGAGAGTTCAAAAAAACATTAAACAGTAAATTCAGAATATCAGAAGACAGGCAATAAATAAGTTGGGAATAAAATATGGATAAAGCAGTTAAGGCTTCAGAGTTATCTATTTTCCAGATTGACTTTTCTTATTAATTTATTTTAATCATGCAAGATTTGATTCACGGCAAACTATATATGACTAAACCCTAATTCCTTAGACCTTTTTAGTCTCCTCTACAATTCATCAATCGCCAATTCCTTGGTCAATTAATTCCAATTAGAGGGTGAAGTTCAATTCTAGTTATTTTGCCACAGAAATCCTAATTATCCAAATATAAGAGGATTATATATCACATATCCCATTAAATCCAGATAATTAGAATTTAGGAAAAATTGTTTTCAAGCTGTTGTTCAAGTAAAGAGCTTTTCCAAGTTATACAAGAACTCAATTAGAAAGAGGGTCATACTTCCGTTCCACCCAAATTCATAAGATAAAGAACGAAAACAATTCTTAAATTATAAATCAGTACATGAATTAAAATAGAAAAATAATAGAATCAATCCATACAAATAGACAGAGCTCCTAACCTTAACAGTGGAGGTTTAGTTGCTCATGGTTCAAAGAGGAAAACTAGGATTCAGGTAAAATGTAATTTACATTATGAAAAAAAAATGGAATCCCCCGAAGAGAAATTTCTTTTCTCTTTTATATCTAATCCTAATTAATTTAAAATCTAATTTCTAAAATAAAAATAATATCTTTTTCTATATTAAAAATAAAATTTAAATTTAAATAAGAATTAATTAAAGATCTTCGCATTGTAATGTGGGGACCACTTGGCCTCACTAGGATCCACGCCTAACTTGGGCTTGGCAGGATGAATTGGAGTTTAGTTGAGTGAAGCTGCGCCTAACTTGGGCTTTAGTGCGCCTAACTTGGGCTTTAGTGCGCTTAACTTGCATAGTTGTCAGAATCGAACAGGTGATCGAACCGGTCAAGTTACTGGGTTACTGGGTCATTGGTTCAACCGGTGGGTTATTGGTTGAACCGGTCAACTGATGTGGTATTTTACAACCCACAAACTAACCGGCAAGTGTACCGGGTCGTACCAAGTAATACCTTACGTGAGTAAGGGTTGATCCCACGAGGATTGATGGATTAAGCAACAATGGCATTTGATATGATTAGTTAGACAAGCAAAAAATAGTGTTTGGAAGTTCAAAAGCATTAAAAGTAAATTCAGAATATTAAGACAGGCAGATAAATAAGTTGGAAATAAAATATTGAGAAAACAGTTAAGGTTTCAGAGTTATCTATTTTTCTAGATTAACTTTTCTTACTAACTAATTTAATCATGCAAGATTTAATTCATGGCAAACTATATGTGACTAGACCCTAATTCCTTAGACCTTCCTAGTCTCCTCTAAAATTTATTAACTGCCAATTTCTTGGTCAATTAATTCCAATTAGAGGGTGATGATCAATTTCTAGTTTATATGCCAAAAGAATCCTAATTATCCAAAATAAGGGGATTATATGTCACGTATTCTGTTAAATACAAACAATTAGAAATTCAGTATAATATGTTTTCAAGCTGTTGTTCAAGTAAAGAGCTTTACCAAGTTTTACAAGAACTCAATTAGAACATGGGTCATACTTCCGTTCCACCCATATTCATAAAATAAAGAGCGAAAACAATTATTGAAATATAAATCTAAACATGGATTAAATTAGAAAGATCAAACGAATAAATCCATACAAATAGACAGAGCTCCTAACCTTAATAATGGAGGATTAGTTGCTCATGGTTCAGAGAAGAAAAATAAGGGTTCTGGTAAAAATGTACTCCTTTTCTGATGGCATCTGAATTCCTATTTATAACTAATCCTAATAAATTTAAAATCTAATTATCAAAAATTAAAAATAATATCTTTTCCTAAAAATAAGATTTGAATTTAAATTAACAAGCCTTCAGCTAATGGGTGGGGACCACTTGTTTGTCCATTCTACAGCTTCCAATCTGTGTTTTCTGGGCTGAAAACTGGGTCAAAACGCGGCCCAAAATCCACGCCAGTGATTTCTGTAAATTCTACAGATTGCGCACGTCATGCGTACGCGTCAGTCACGCGTACACGTCGCTAGTCTTCTTCGCAAGTCACGCGGACGCGTCGGTCACGCGGACGTGTCGCTGAGCAAATCTTCAATTCACGCGTGCACGTCAGTCACGCGCACGCATTGCCATGGATACCTCCAATTCACGCGCACGCGTTAGGCACGCGTGCGCGTCGCTCCTCGCAGCCATCTCCTTTGATTCTTGTGCTGCAAAAACTCCATCAAATTTTGCCGAATGCTACCTAAAATAAACAGTATTGCACAAAACTCAAAATAGCATCCATAGTGGCTAAAATATAATTACTTGATTAAACTCAACAAAATCCATGCAAATTCACTAGGAAAAGATAGAAAAGATGCTCACGCATCACAACACCAAACTTAAACCGTTGCTTGTCCTCAAGCAACCAAAACTAACATAGGCTTAGGATGTGAATTTGCGTGAGACTGAGAGTTCGATTAAGCTCATGACTCTTTTTATAGTGGGATTTATAACTGTAATCCTAGATAGGTTTGGCATCTCACTCTCCTTTGAATCAGGAGGATGTCATTGTCATTCGGAATTAGAATCCGGATAATATTATGAATTCTCTGATCTTTACATTTCAGTTTAATCCTTGAACACAGCAAAATTGACTTTAATTTATCTTTTTCTTTGGTGCTTTGTACCTTGAGCCTAACCGTGACTTTAAATGTTTTGTCTCAAGGATTACTTGACACAGAAACACCACTAGCACTTAACTGGGGGACTCTCTTTGAGTCTTGATTCTTCTTTCTGTTACTCCCAGACAGTGGTGCTCAAAGCCTTTGGCATACTCTATTAAATGCACTTGGTCTCGACTCTAAGTGTTCTGTCTTAAGGATTACTTGACACAATCACACCACAAGCATATGACTAGGGAAACAACTCTTTGAGCTTTTAATCATGTCTGACCTCCCTAGTCATTGATGCTCAGAGCCTTGGACCTTGCTTTTATTATTATTTATTTATTTATTATTTTCCTTTTTTTTCTCTTGCTGTTTCTTTTGCTTCAAGGATTAAATTTTTATTTATTTCAGAGAAGTCATAATAATTCTCTAAATTCCTGTTTCTTCTACATCAACGTCCCTTGATTCAAATTCAAATATGCACTGTTCATATCATGCATTCAGAATTACAATTAATACCACCACATCTAAGTAAATAAGACTATTCTTCAATATAAACTCACTGTCTCAGGCAATACATCACTTTTGTATTTTTTTTTTTTGAATTCAAGTTCAGTGGGTAATACATGAGACATCTTTTCAGAATTAAAGCAATTAAGAGAAAGCTAAACTAGTCCTAGGATTCTAACTAATAAAGGATCATGCAACAGACAAAGCAAAATAGTAGAAAACCGGAACATAACATAGAAAAAGAGGGGAGGAATAAAAAAAATGAAATGTACTCAACCACCTTATTTATCCTAGCGGTCGCTTTATTCTTCAGGTTGTGCTCCTCAGTGAAGATGATTCGCCTCCCTTTTGGTGCCATAGGAATAAACAGAAAACCCTTAAGCAAAGCGTCAATACCAAACTTAAAGGTTTACTTGTCCTCAAGCAAAGAAGAACTGAAAATAGAAAGAGATAAATATTATGATGAACGAAAAAGAAAAAGATAAAAGAACAAGAGAGAATTAGGATTGGGAGAGGGGGACAGAAAATCAAAACTGAGCAGCGAACTAGTATAATTGTGCGGCACAGGCCACACGTACGCGTGCAGCATGCGTACGCGTGAGTTGCGGAATTTTCTTAATGACGCGTAAGTGTCAGGCACGCATCCGCGTGCCCTTGGTTTTGTTCAATTCGCACGAAGACATCCGCGTGCATGCACAACTCTCTGTTCGCGTGGCTTTGGGAACCAATATTGGCATACGACGCGTTCGCATCGTGCACGCGCACGCGTGGATGGCCGTTTGGTCAAATGATGCGCACGCGTCAGGGACGCGTTCGCGTGAATAAATTTGTGCCTCTAGCATGCTTCCAGCCCCAAGGCAGCACAGTTCTCTGCCCAAACTCTCCTGTACATCGATTTTGCAGGTCACGCATACGCATCAATGACGCGCACGCGTGAATGGCGATAAGTGCAAATGACGCGCACGCGTTGAGTACGCGTACGCACGGTCATGTTTGTGCGCCAAGCATGGGTTCAGCACCACTCCCGTGTAACTCTCTGTCAATTTTGTTTTTCACGCACACATGATTGACGCGTTCGCATCAGTGACGCGTGCGCGTCGTGTGCTCTCTTTTTTTTTTACTTGAGGTGTTCGGTTCCTAGAATAACATAGCTTCATGATCAGAAAATTAGTAAGAACTCAATAAAAATAAAATAAATAAGAAAACTACTACTACGAAAAAATAAAAATAGCTAAGGATACGAAATTATCGGGTTGCCTCCCGACAAGCACTTCTTTATCGTCACTAACTTGACGGTCAGCTCCTCTAAGGAGGAGGATCATAGGGGCTCAGCTCTTCACCCCTTACTTTGAACTTCTTTCCTGTGTCTCCATAACATAGCTCAATATGCTCCAGAGAGAGGATTCTGATTACAATATAAACCCATGCTAGATTGCTGGTCAACACCACCTTCATTCTTGGGGAGAAACCTTCAGTGAGGATCTTTTTGTTTCTCCATCATCTGGGTACTTTCTTCTTTTTGGGAACCTACTCCTTGGTAGATGATGCATTCCCAACACCAAACTTAGGTTTGATATCAGGAGAAATTTTATTGATTGTTGCCAAGGGAGATTTGAGCTATAGATTTTGCTGTGTATCATCAGGGGGTTTTTGAAGGGTTGGATCAATAAGCTCAGTCTGCATGCACCTCTCTTCTTCACATGTTGAATGTATATCTTTGAAGACATGAAAGACTAGCTGCTCATTATGCACTCTAAGTACTAATTCACCCACTTCTACATCAATTAGAGCTCTTCTCGTGGCTAGAAATGGTCTTCCTAGAATTATAGAGGCATTCTCATCCTCCTCCGTGTCAAGAATCACAAAGTCTACTAGGAGGAAGAACTTACCCACTTTGACCAAGATATTCTCCACTAATCCGTATGCAGGCTTCATAGATTTGTCTGTCATCTTTAATGCTATCTTTGTGGGTTATGCCTCTTGGATTTGTAGCTTCTTCATCACAGAAAAGGGCATTAGATTTATGCTTGCCCCCAGATCACAAAGGGCTTTCTCAAAGGTTATGCTCCCAATGGTGTATGGAATTTGAAAGCTCCCTGGATCTGGCATCTTCTTTGGCAAGTTATTCTGAATTACAACACTACATTTCTTAGTCAGGACTACTGTCTCATCTCCCTTTAAACGCTTTTTCTTTGACAACAGCTCCTTCATGAATATGACATAGATAGGCATTTGCTCCAAAACCTCGGCAAAAGGAATATTGATTTGTAACTTTCTGAAGATTTCCAAGAACTTTGAGAACTGCTTATCCTTGGTCTCCTTTTGAAGTCTCTGAGGATATGGCATCTTATGCTTGTACTCAGGAGCCTTTGGCAATGTAGGATAAGTGTCAAGAGAGTCTGGAAATGGGTTGTCTGCATGCTTTGGAGGGGCGTGCACATCTCCCTTCTTCTCTTCTGGAGCTTCCTTTTCAACTAGCTCTTTATTGGCCTTGGTCTCAGAGCCAGCTACTTTACCACTTCTCAATTGAATAACCTTGCAATCTTCTCCTGGGTTCACTACTGTATCACCTTGAAATGTACTTGCAGACCTCTCAAGTAATTACTTGCTCAGTTGGCCCACTAACACCTCTAAATTTCTAATGGAGGCTCTGGTTTCCTGCATAACTTGTGCTTCCGTACGTCCACTTGTCCACTTATCAAGGTGATAGCCTTGCATTCCTCTCTTGGATTTGGAATTGTGTTACCTGGAAGGCTATTAGTGGTCCTCTTATCAATCTCATTAACTTTTGTTGCTACTTGACCCATCTGAATCTCCAAATTCTTGATTGATACTCTGGTTTCCTGCGCAAAACTCTTCATTATTTTCCAATTAGAATCTTCTTGGGATTTAGAATTTGCCTGTGGAGGTGGTTATTGTTGATAAGATTGAAATTGGCGGTTATTATAATTGTTCTGTTAGAAGCTGCCCTGAGAATTATTATTGAAGTTCTGAGGTCTCTGAGGTTGGTCTCTCTACCCAAAATTTGGGTGATTTCTCCACCCTTGGTTGTAGGTCTGAGAATATGGGTCATTATTGGGATTTCTAGAATCACTCCCCATGTAATTGACCTGTTCAGAAGAGGATTGAGCATAATCATAATTATTATTTGCACTAAATTTCCTCCCATGTCATAGGAGATCTCTTGAGGTGGATTTTGGGTGTTGATAGCTGAGACTTGCATGCCACCCATGTGTTGAGTAAGTAGATTTATTTGTTGAGACATAAGCTTGTTCTGAGCAAGAATAGCATTAAGAGCTTCCACTTCCATGACGCCCTTCTTCTGAGGAGCCTCAGAGTTCACAGGATTCCTGTTAGATAAGTATAAATATTGGTTGCTAGCAACCAATTTAATAAGCTCAATAGTCTCTTCCGGTGTCTTCTTCTTGTGCAATGAACCTCCTGCAGAATTGTCTAAGCACATCTTGGACATTTCACCCAAGCCTTCATAAAAGATATCTAGTTGAGTCCATTTGGAAAACATGTCTGGAGGGCATTGCATAATCAGTAGCTTGTATCTCTCCCAAGCTTCATACAGAGTCTCACCATCCTTCTGCCTGAAGGTCTGAACCTCCACCCTAAGCTTAGTCTGCTTCTTTGGTGGAAAAAATTTCGTGAGAAAGTCAGTAATCACCTTGTTCCAAGTATCCAAACTCTCCTTAGGTTGGGAATCTAGCCATAGCTTTGCTCCATCCCTCAGAGAAAATGGGAAGAGCATGAGTTTGTACACATCTGGGTTTACTCCATTTGTCTTCACAGTATCACAAATTTGTAGAAAACTAGAAATAAATTGATTTGGGTCTTCGTGGGGAAGACCATGATACTGGCAGTTTTGTTGCACCAGAGTGACCAGTTGAGGCTTCAACTCAAAGTTGTTTGTAGCAATAGGAGGCACCACAATGCTCTTTCCATACAGATCTGCTGTAGGAGCGGAGAAAGAACCAAGTACTCTCCTTTGTTGTTCATTCCCATTCGGGTTTGCCACATTGGCATTATCAGTATTATTCAGATCCATAGTGGATTCTGCAGCCTTGTAAAATCTTGCTTGTTGTAAACGCCACCTGAAAGTCCTTTCAGGTTCAGGATCAAAGTCTAAGAGATGTTCTTTGTCTCTGTTCCTGCGCATAAACAAACAGAAAACAAGAAAGAATGGGAATCTCTACGTCAGAGTGCAGAGAATTCCCAATGAGTAACCTGTGTAAAGAAATAAAAAATACTAAATAAAATAAATAAATAAATAGAAAGAAGTTAAAATAAAAATAACTAGGTAACACCAAACTTAATTTCAGAAATTAAGAAAGATAATAGTGCTATTTATTTATTTAAAATATTTTTTTCGAAATTTTTTTAAAATAGATTTTAACAAAATAAAAAAATAAAATGCCTAAGCTAAGCAATCTAACAACTAATAGTTGTTAATCACAGTCAATCCCCGGCAACGGCGCCAAAAACTTGATGTGGTATTTTACAACCCACAAACTAACCGACAAGTGTACCGGGTCGTACCAAGTAATACCTTACGTGAGTAAGGGTCAATCCCACGAGGATTGATTGATTAAATAACAATGGCGTTTGATAGGATTAGTTAGACAAGTAGAAAATATTGTTTGGAAGTTCAAAAGCATTAACAGTAAATTCGGAAAATATTAAAGACAGGTAGATAAATAAGTTGGGAATAAAATATTGAGAAAACAGTTAAGGTTTCAGAGTTATCTATTTTTTCGGATTAACTTTTCTTACTAACTAATTTAATCATGCAAGGTTTAATTCATGGAAAACTATATGTGACTAAATCCTAATTCCTTAGACCTTCATAGTCTCCTCTAAAACTCATTAACTGCCAATTCCTTGGTCAATTAATTCCAATTAGAGGGTGATGATCAATTTCTAGTTTATATGCTAAAAGAATCCTAATTATCTAAAAATAAGGAGATTATATATCACGTATCCCATTAAATACAAACAATTAGAAATTCAGTATAATATGTTTTCAAGCTGTTGTTCAAGTAAAGAGCTTTTCCAAGTTTTACAAGAACTCAATTAGAACATGGGTCATACTTCCGTTCCACCCATATTCATAAAATAAAGAGCGAAAATAATTATTGAAATATAAATCTAAACATGGATTAAATTAGAAAGATCAAACGAATAAATCCATACAAATAGACAGAGCTCTTAACCTTAACAATGGAGGATTAGTTGCTCATGGTTCAGAGAAGAAAAATAAGGGTTCTGGTAAAAATGTACTCCTTTCCTGATGGCATCTGAATTCCTATTTATAACTAATCCTAATAAATTTAAAATCTAAATATCTAAAATTAAAAATAATATCTTTTCCTAAAAATAAGATTTGAATTTAAATTCGAATTAATTAACAAGTCTTTAGCTGATGGGTGGGGACCACTTGTTTGTCCATTCTACACCTTCCAATCTGTGTTTTCTGAGCTGGAAACCGGGTCAAAACGCAACCTAAAATCCACGCCAGCGATTTCTGTAAATTCTGCAGATCGTGCACGTCACGCGTACGCATCGCTGGTCTTCTTTGCAAGTCACATGGACGCATCACTGAGCAAATCTTCAATTCACGCGTGCGCGTCAGTCACACGCACGCGTCGCCATGGATACCTCCAATTCACGCGCACGCGTCAGGCACGCGTGCGCGTCGCTCCTCGCAGCCATCTCCTTTGATTCTTGTGCTGTAGAAACTCCATCAAATTTCGCCGAATGCTACCTAAAATAAAAAGTATTGCACAAAACTCAAAATAGCATCCATAGTGGCTAAAATATAATTAATTATTGATTAAACTCAACAAAATCCATGCAAATTCACTAGAAAAAGATAGAAAAGATACTCACGCATCATTAACCCGGTCCTATATAAATAAAAAATAGTAAAAAATTTAAAATTAAAATTTAAAATACATATTTTTACTAACATTTTAAGAATATTCAGCTATTCTAAAATAATATGAAACAGAAATAATAAGTATTTTGTTAATTTTACTCTATCATAAATATTTTATTTTGTTTTTATATTAAAATAATAATTATTTTCAAATTTTAATAATTTATTAATAAATTTATATCTATTATACTATTATATACTACAAGTATTTATTAAAAAATAATATTAATAGATATTATATACTTATGAAAAGAAAAAATAAGTAAATTTATAATTATTGTTAAATAAAAATATAATTAATTTTAAAATAAATGAGTTTATAACTAAAATTAAAATAAATTAAATAGAAGTAAATATATTTGATAATATATATATATATAGATATAATAATAATAATAATAATAATAATAATAATAATAATAATTTGTAAACATATTAATTAGAATTGTGACAGCTTGGTGGTTGTGACTTGCTCTTTTTTCATTGAGGACATGGGTTTACCCCACCCATTTTGAAAATTTTAATTTCCAGTGGTTCGGTTGGATCGATTTTACCGAGTTTGACCGGTTTTTACCGGTTCATTCCGGGTTTAATCGGTTCACACCAGTTCGCTTTTTTGTTTGGTTTAACTATCGGATCGGACCGGTTTAGAGTCCGGTTCACTGATTTTTCAGTCAAACCGGCTGGTCCGATCCGATTTTTACAACACTGCTAACTTGAAGTGGGCAGAACCAATCTTGTGTGTTGTTGTTGTGCATTCCGCCTAACTTGGTATTTCTCAAGTTAGGCGCAGCCTTGGCAGAGTTGATGGAAGAGAAGTCAAGTTTGAGTGCAGAGAGGTCAGGGTTGGAAAGCTCTGGAAGTTAGCTTTCCAAGTTTGAGTGTAGAGAGGTCAGGGTTGACAGCATCATTCGCCTTCATCTCTTCTTCTACAGAAACTCCATCAAATTCAGCCAAATACTACCTAAAATAAACAGAATTGCACAAGACTCAAAGTAGCATTCATAGTAGCTAAAAGATAATTAATTCTTGATTAAACTCAACAATTTAAATGCAAAGTCACTAGGAAAAGACAGGAAAGATGCTCACGCATCAATTGTCTATCACAAACGAGTCGTACTTCACTCCATCGTGATCAACAAAAATCAAAATTCTATAAAATAACTTCTCTACCCGTTTCATTCCATGCAATCCCAATTTCTGGAGTGTAGTATTTTGAAAATCAACAAAACTCTTAGAAGATTTGATAAAGACACTCAATGAATTTTTATCAAAAAATTTTATCCCTCTCGCATTTTTTTAATCGTCCCTCTGTAGTATACTAGAACTAAAAAGCTATTTTCACTACCCATTGTCAATTCCATTCTATTGAATACTCCACGTTCTGATCCTATTTATATAGCACATACTCCTTAATAAATCAAATTAAATAAATTCGATTTAATTAAAATGCATACCTGTACTAGTAAATCGATCAATTAGATTCGATTTACCATGATTTATGAAATGCTATAAATCGAAACAGGTTGTTTCGATTTAATATACGTTATATTATTTTTTAGTAAATCGAATCTAGTGGATTCAATTTACATTGGTTTGTTGTTACATCTAGCTAATTCGAATCATATAGATTCGATTTACATAGTTTTATAGTCAAAACGAAATATGCATATAAACTTATTGCATTTAGGACATTTATGTAAAAGAAAAGTACAAGTAAATAATTTCTACCCAACTAATTTTAAACAATTGTATTTAATATGAGAAAGTTTAAGAGGCCAACACTTTTAACCAGTAAAAGAGAATTAAGTAATTTTACACTATTGAATAAAATTTCACACCATTAAAAATACCAATAATAACTAATTGATGGTTATAAATTATAAAATTTACTAACCTTTTAGCACTCTTTATTTAATAATTATTATTTTTATATTTTTAAAAAATAAAATTTAAATAATTACTAATTATTATAGAATATAATTTAAAAATACTTATTGAGTTGTTATTAGTTACATCCTTGTTAGATATCTAAGAAGGTTGGAACGCAAAATTGAAACCCATTCACTTTGTTGAGGTGATTTATCCTTAAAAACAATTTCTGAAAATTCTAATGCCATGAATAAGTGCTTTTTTCTATCGTAATTGAAAAAATCTTTGAGACAAAGCTGTTACTGTAGAAGTAGAACAATGCGACGTCTCCATCACCGTACTGCACGCGTCACTCTCAACTCTCAGAAAAAGCACCATCATTCAATTCCCCCATCCCACTCTAATCTTTATCCTTAGACCTCTGTTTTTTCCTTCCAGTTGTTGACTTACACTGTACTACACCTTTGTGAGCTGCAACACCCAAAAAACCCAAACAAGCATTTCCCTTTCTTTATGCATCGCTCTCTTCTCTTGTCTCGTATAATCTGACCCTTCCATGTGACCAAAATTTAATCTCTCTTCTGTCTTCTCTATGCTTTCCACTTTCCTCCCATATGCATTTATTCTCCAAACCAAACGATATCTTATTATTATTTATTATTATTATATATGTTCGTTTTTCTGATTAATTATTCTACTGTTTGTTTTGTTCTACCACCACCAACCTTTTCAAATCTGCACCCTTTTCCCGGATCTCTTTCAATAACCTTCTGTAGTTTGTCATGGCCAGAAACATGAACCAACAACTCTTCTCTGTGTTGCTGTTCCTTCTTATCCCAGTTTCATCATCTCAGCCGGATCAGCTTCTCTATTCCGGATTCAAGAACTGTGATGCAACCAACATATCCTTAAACGGCATAGCAGAAATCGAGAAAAACGGTTTGCTAAGATTAACAAACGAAACAAGCAGATTAATGGGTCACGCTTTCTACCCGTCACCATTTCAGGTCAAAGACAAAACCAGTGGTAAAGTTCTTTCTTTTTCAACTTCCTTCGCTCTTGCTATTGTTCCTGAGTATCCCAAGCTCGGTGGCCATGGCTTAGCCTTCACCATAGCCACTTCGAAAGATTTCAAAGCTCACCCAAGCCAGTACTTGGGTCTCTTCAACCCAGACGATGTTGGTAACTTAACTAACCATCGTTTTGCTGTTGAGTTTGACACTGTTCAAGACTTTGAGTTCGGTGATATAAATGATAACCATGTTGGGATTGATATCAATAGCTTGCAATCCAATGCTTCTGTTAATGCAAGTTACTATCTTGATGATAATGGGTCAGGGAAATTGCAGGATTTGAATCTTAAGAGTGGGAAACCCATCATGGTTTGGGTTGATTATGATTCTGTGAAGAATGTTCTGAGTGTGGCAATGTCTCCAACTTCTTCTAAGCCTAAAAGGGTAACTTTGTCATTTGATGTGGATCTCTCACCCATTTTTCTTGATACTATGTATGTTGGATTCTCTTCTTCAACAGGGTTGCTTGCTAGTTCTCATTATATATTGGGTTGGAGCTTTAAAATCAATGGTACAGCACCAGTTCTTGATCTTGCTAATCTACCGCAACTTCCAGGTCCAAAGAAGAAGCATAACTCTCTGATAATTGGGATTTCTACTTCGATTTCGGTTTTGGTTTTGTTTGGAGTTGCAATTGGGGTTTACCTCTTCTGGAAGATGAAGAATGCAGATGTAATCGAAGCGTGGGAGCTCGAGATTGGGCCGCATAGGTACTCGTACCAAGAGCTGAAGAAAGCTACCAGAGGATTCAGGGACAAGGAGCTGCTTGGACAGGGTGGATTTGGAAGGGTTTACAAAGGGATATTGCCGAATTCGAAGATACAAGTGGCTGTAAAGAGGATCTCACATGAATCAAAGCAGGGGTTGAGGGAATTTGTATCGGAAATTGCGAGTATAGGCCGACTCAGGCACCGGAACTTGGTTCAATTATTGGGATGGTGCCGGCGCCGCGGAGATCTTTTGCTTGTTTATGATTTTATGGCTAATGGGAGTTTGGATAAGTACTTGTTTGATGAGCCAAAGATTGTCCTGAATTGGGAACAAAGGTTCAAGATCATAAAGGGTGTTGCTTCAGCCCTTTTGTATCTTCATGAGGGCTATGAGCAAGTAGTTATACATAGAGATGTGAAGGCTAGTAATGTGATGCTTGATTCGGAAATGAATGGGAGACTAGGCGATTTCGGGTTAGCGAGATTGTATGAACATGGTGCTAATCCAAGCACAACAAGAGTTGTTGGTACATTGGGGTATTTGGCACCAGAATTGCCTAGAACAGGAAGGGCAACCACAAGCTCCGATGTGTTCGCGTTCGGCGCGCTTCTGCTAGAGGTAGCATGCGGGCGCAGGCCTATCGAGCCGAAGGCGTTGCCAGAGGAGTTGGTTCTTGTGGATTGCTTGTGGGAGAAGTTCAAAGAAGGGAGAATACTTGACATGGTGGATCCAAGGTTGAATGGGGATTTTGATGAAAATGAGATTCTTATGGTGCTGAAATTAGGGTTGATATGTTCAAATGATAATCCAAATGCTAGGCCTAACATAAGGCAAGTTATGAGGTATTTGGATGGAGAGGTTGAGTTGCCAGATGAGATGAGAAAGCATATAAGTTCAAATCATGAAGGGTTTGATGAGTTCTTGCATTCACTTGCTTCTTCGTCATTTGATACTGGCTCCTATATTGGAAATAGAGACATGGATAATAGTTTTACTTCTTTTGGTTATTCTCCTCAGTCACTTCCTCAAGCTAGAGGAGAAACAAGGTGATTCATTTCTCCTCCATTGTTCTCTCTTTTCAATCTCAGAGAAATGTGATTTGTCTTCACCCAATGGTGTCTCAATTATACGCAGTCTTGTACCTCATCACATGAATGAATTATTGAAGTTGCAATGCCAATTAGTTTCTGACCCATCATTTCATAATACACTAAATACAGTTAGCTATTTTTGTTTTCCTCTGTGTTTTGGTGTTCGGTTATATTAGGGTGACAAGATATTTTATTTAACTCCTATCCGTAATTTACATATTAGTCAATTATTTTGACAAAACTTAAAGAATACAAAGTAAAGTAAATGATAGTTAAAGATTGCAAATAAGATAATTTTGGATTATTTTGAACTGATTTTTTTTTTTCAATATTTTTGTTTTACCTGTTCCTAATGAATTGATATTATTCAAAATTCATGTATTTAATTAGAAGAGGAGGCCATATATGTAATGGATCATTATTATCATTATTTTTGTACATTGTTAAACATCAATTATCAATTTTGATAACTTAGGTGGATTGATATAAAAGAAAGATATGGATGTGTAAACTGATTAAGGATGTTGCTCTCCTTGTACAAATAATCAGATGTTGCGTATAATCATAATATCTTATTCCTCGGATGAGGGAAAATCTAAGGCACGGAGCATGACCAGGAGAATTAATTTTGACTGGGAATTATATTGGTGTGGTTGACATTCCATGTATTAATGTCTATTGATACACACATATTCACATGTCATGGGAGACTCATTGACCAAATAAATAATTAGTAAATTAACAAAGTACTAATATTCCAAGTGTTTTCTTTTATAAAACACAACGATGAATTAAGTCTATTATTATTTACTTAAATATCAAGGAATGCCATTGTATCTACTTTTTTCCGGTCTATGATAGTGAGGTGTCACTTTTTCGTTAATCCATTATTTTTTTAAAATAATTGTACTATTTACTCTTCTAAATTTATTTTAAAAAAATATATTTAATTAATATAATTATATTATAATTAGTATTTAATGAATGATACATAAGTATACTAATTTAAGAAATTATTTTTATTATAATTATATCAAATTAAATATTTAATATATTATTAAATTATTTATTAATTATCAATTAAAAATATTTTTAATAATTTTATTTATAGTAATAATAATAATAATAATAATAATAATAATAATAATAATAATAATAATGATAATATCTCTGATTTATTGAAAATGTAGATTACTAAAATCGATTGATATAAAAAACTAATAACCTTTTGAATGAAATATGTTAAAATTTCTAACCTAAAATAATTATATCATTAATATCAAGTGATACTAATAAATATTGATACAAAAATATTTAAAAAAATGTATTTAAATTATAATAATATTGATAAAATATAACATTTACCCTTTTATCTTTTACGTGATATATTTTAAACCTTTAATTAAAATATAACCTTTCATGATATATTAAAAATAACCGGGTTATAAAATATATCATGTGATAATTATAATTTTAACCACATTAAATACCAAAGATATTTATCAAGATATTTATTAATTTTAACAAATATTTTAATCAGGTATTTTTATTCATATATTACTAAACGATATATGTTATGCATTTTACACATTATATGAATTTTATAATCTTATTCCTAAGGAAGAAAAATATCTACTAATAAAATATTTTAGGGAAATATCATTTTTGATATATTTAAATATTTTTTGCATTTGTTATATCTATCTATCTATTTTTTTATTTGATCTACTTAATATATTAAAATTGGATTTTTCTCCCAACTAATGAAGGTGAGGTGTCATCTCCTTGTGAGTTTTTTTTCTCCAAAATGAATGCACTATTTTCTCTTCGAACTTTATTTTATAAAGGTTTAATTATTCTGTTGGTCCCTATAGTTTCACGAAATTTTCAATTAGATCCTATACTTTTTTTCCTTTTAATTGAGTCCCTACACTTTTTTTAATTGGGTCCCTACACTTTTTTAATTGGGTCCCTACACTTTTTTTTTCTTGCACCAAATTCTTTTTTTAATTGGGTCCCTACACTTTTTTTTCCTTTTATTTGGGTTCCTATACCAATTCTTTTTTTTAGTTGGATCCCTATAAAATTAAGCCAATTATTACTAAGAAGGACTTAATTGAAAAAAAAATTAGTGTAGGGACTCAATTAAAAAGAAAAAAAGTATAGGGACCTAATTGAAAATTTCACAAAATTATAAGGACCAACAAAGTAATTAAATCTTTTATAAAAATATCTTTATTATAATTATACTACAATTAGCATTTAATAAATAAGACATAATTATATAATTTAAAAAATATTTTTATTATAATTATATAAAATTAATATTTAATATATTATTGAATTAATTATCAATCAAGAATAATTTTAATCATTTTAATTATATTAATTTTAATTATATTGATATAGTTCTTATTCTTATTCATTATACAATAATTTTATTAGTGGCAAGTTACTACGTTAATGGTGACCCATTTATATTACAAATATATGATATGATAATGATATAATATTAATATGCTAATGGCATGAGTTATTCTAATCATAATAAAATTCTTTTTAATGTACGGGTTATTCGGTTATTCTGTACTTATAAGTCTTTTTAATGATATAATAATAATAATAATAATAATAATAATAATAATAATAATAATAATAATAATAATAATAATAATCTACTTAATCTATTAAAATTAAATTTTTTTCTAACTAATAAAAGTGAGGTGTCATTTTTTGATGAGTTTTTTTTCTCTAAAATAAAAATATTATTCTTTAATATATTTACATTTATTATTTATCAATTTCTTTTATTTTTATTTCTCACGTTTGTTAAAGATTTCTTTCTAATTATTGTTAGTTAATTTACTTATTTTAGATATTAATTATTAATAAGTCTCCACAATTATTTTTCAACTATTAGTATTATTGGTATATTAGTATATTTTTAGAAATATTGAAAATGAGATATCAATTTTTCATGAACTTTTTTCATTCCAAAATAAAAGCACTACTTTCAATATATTTATATTTACTATCTTTTCAATCTATTTTAAAAAAATATCTTTTTTATAATTATATAAAAATTAATATTTAATACATTATTATAATAATTGTCAATCATTAAATATTTTTAATCATTCTAATTATTATATTAATTTATATAATTTTAATTCTC
This sequence comes from Arachis hypogaea, assembly GCF_003086295.3. Classification (NCBI taxonomy): domain Eukaryota; kingdom Viridiplantae; phylum Streptophyta; class Magnoliopsida; order Fabales; family Fabaceae; genus Arachis; species Arachis hypogaea. Next base: position 85,795,129 of record NC_092039.1, read on the forward strand.
AATTATTATGCAAGTTGATATATACGTTGATACAAGTTGATACTAATTATTATATTAATTGTATAATAATAATTGTCGATCATTAATATTTTTAATTATTATTTTTCAATTATTATTTTTAATCAAGCATAATTAGTAGAAAATTGATACATACATTAATAGTAAATTTTCTCTCATATTTATTATTTAAAAGTTTTATAATTTTGACATAGTCTTTATTCTATTTTTTTTCTTTTTCATATCTAATAGTATTCTATTTTTTTTCTTTTTCATATCTAATAGCTACTGTCTACTATCCTATCAATAGTATCACCCATAGTAAATTATACGAAGAAAAAGTATGAAAAATAAAGACCAGAATTATAAGACTATAGAAAGTCCCAAAACAAGATGGCTTACATAGAAATAGTTCTTTTACTAAATTAGTTTATTCTTTTACTAAATTTTTTCAAGTAATGATAAGTTCAATTTATAAATAGAGTTTAATTTTGATATACTAACAGTACAGTCGTGCAATCACATTCGTTCTTTTGAATGACCATTCATGCATTCAATGTGAAAAGTAGTTATTTTACTGATGTGTTATTATATAATTGGATGTACGTGTAAAACTACTTTACATTATCAATGCATCAAAATTAAATTCTTAAAAATATTTGTAATTCATATTTTAAGTTAATTTTATAAGTATGCCATTCCACAAGTCAAAGACAACTTTAATTTTAGTATTACTATTTAGCCGGTTCACAACAACAACCTCAACTTGCAATATATAAGTGATCCTAATGACAACATGAGTGCGAGTGAGAGAGCGAGAGAGAGTGAGAGTGGGGGGAACACTGAGTGGGGTAGAACTAGGAATTTTCAGACAAGAGATCCAAGGATTTGAAATCGAAAAGAGTACCAACGCCTGGAAAACGTATCTTTTTCAGTTTTTGTCAACAATCTGCCGAGTAATATCTCGTAGAAGGAATTATTTCAATTATTCCATTGGACAGGACGAATCAGTGACATTTATCTGGCTCGAAAGGTGAAAAATGGAGTTGTGTATGTGTTTGCGTTTATACGATATACAACAAAAGGAGGAGCGATGAAGGCTATAACTGAAATGCATCATACAAGAATAAGGGGCAAGATTATCTACGTAGGTGAAGCCAAGTATAGAAGGGCTATGGGAGAGGAGAACACGGAGACACGTAAGGGAGACCGTGTAAGAACGGCGTTAGAGAGTAGGGAACTCCAGAAGGGTGAAAGTTCTACAAGAATGGAAGAAGCTAAGAAGATAGAACCCTCCAAGAGCAGTCAAGGCAAGGGCTGAACGAGGAAGGTTGAAGTGCCGATAGCAAAAAAGAACTTCGAGTGGTTATTGAAGAGTCTAGTAGGCGGAACCACAAGCCCTATTGACTTCAAATCGTTATGGAGAGTTATTGTTAAGAACTTTCCTCAGTTTGTTGAAGTCAGGGAGCTTGGAGCGTACAAAGCCCTCCTAGTGTTTGATTCTGTGAAGAATGCAGAGGAAGCATTTACCTTCAAAATGAATAGTTTCTTACAATTCTTCTACAGTGTATGGAGATGGGAGGAATCTGAACGTAGTGAGACTAGGAGAGTTTGGCTAGAATGTCATGGAATGCCTTTACATGTTTGGTCAGTGGAGACATTCAATATGATAGGCGGTTTATAGGGAGAACTACTCTAGTGTGATGATATGACGAAATCTGTCATATCCTTCAGTGTTGGCTACATGTTAATCGATATCTGTGTCTTTGATGTGATCAATGAATGGATTCATATCACGGTTGGGACCAGTGGTTTTGATGTATTTGTGAAGGAAATAGGACGTGAAATATATGGAGATTAATGCTTTTCGGAAGACGTAAGCGAAAAGTCAATAAGTGTAAACAATAGCACACCTACCGGCAAAATGGTGTCGACGGCGGCAGCTTGGGATCCGGTGGCTGACCTAATCAAGTCACGAGCTAACGATGGTGGTGAAAACAAGGGTACAATGGTCATAACGGATATTTTTTTGAATGAATGCAATCAATATAATTTATTGGCTTTGAAGACGCAATGGATAACGGATCCAATCAAAATTAATGAGTATAATGGTAAGGCTGATTTTGGAGAATCTGATGATTGCTTAGAAAGGGAATCAGAGAGAACCATTACTCAGATATGCTTGGAAAAGAGATGTGGGGCCAAACAAGTGGAGACAAGTTGTCACGGTGGGAATATGTTGCTTGTGGATTCACAAATGAGGGAGGCCCACAAGGTTTCAAACAAACCAAGTCACCAAGTGGGGCAACTAATAACTGGGCCGGTAGAACGGATTGGGCTTGGGGGGCAGCTGGGTCGAGTCCAGAAGAAATATATCTGCGGTCTTCAGGGCAAGCTGGGCAGGGGGACCTGCAATGCGGAAGAGAGTGCGGGCCGGGTCGGCTGCTTGGACGCGGATCCGGGTCTGGAAAGGAGATCTGTGGTCTGTTATTGGAGGCATACCGCAAGGAGTGCTGCGCAACATCTCCTTCATCGGATGGCGTGAGCAATTGCGAGGCGCAGGAGGAAGGACACCTGCATCCATGTGCGTGGAAGGAAGGCGCCGTTGGTGGGACTGGCGGGGAAGCGGCGGAACGGAGCCACGGGCAGGTGCAGAGCAACCGCGAAGGATTGAGCACGGTGGAACGAAAAAAAGGGGTGACTATGAGGATGAACCGGAAGTGGTGGGGCTTGGTGACGAACCAAGCGGCCAAGCTGAAGTTGGATATCCAAGCATGCTGGTTCTAAGAACTGATGGGAAGGTGAGCGGTCTGGAAGCGATAAAAGGGGGAGATGTAAGTATGGGTCCACACGATGTGGATGGCCGGGTTTCAAAGGATGCTAGCTCTGAAGCGGAACTTGGAGGCGCAATACCAGATTCTGATCATAGGGATACGCAGACTGAACAGTTATTAGAAAATAAGGAAACATGGAAGCTAGCAGTGGAGTCAGGAGTGGTCTATGATGATGAAGAGGATATTATGGCAATTTTACAGAGTCAAAATGAAGCCATTGCAGCAAAAAAGAAGTTGGCAAAACAAAAAGAGAAAGCTAGGAGGAGCAGGCCCAAACATCATAACAAGGTGTGTAGCAAGTTTTTTAAATGATTTACAGTTGTTGGAATATTAGAGGCCTAGGAGGGTATGGAAAGTGGAGTATGGTGAAAGAGTTGAAGAAAAAATATAGGTTAAATATGCTAGGTCTAATTGAAACTAAGAGGGAGGTGGTGACCAAGTTTGATGTAGCACGCTTGTGGGGGAGTGATACGGTGGTTGGGACTCTGTGGAATCAGATGGTTTTTCTGGCGGCTTGTTGTTAATATGGGACAATTTTTTATTTAATCGGTTGAACTGCTACAAAGGGGATGGCTGGTTGTGTGTTGAAGGTGTGCTGACAAAAAATAATTTTAATTGTGCTTTCTGCTTGGTATATGGTGCACATGTTCGAAGTAAGAAACTGGTGATGTGGGAGGAGTTAAGCTATATTGTGGGTCTATGTCAGGTTCCGTTTTGCTTCATGGGAGACTTTAACGAGATACTACGGCTGGAAGAAAGAAAAGGCGATGTTAGTTTACCTGCATCTGCGGATGATTTCAAGGAATGGGTACAGGACCTACAACTAGTAGATTTACCGTTATCTGATCAGAAGTTTACATGGTTCCGGGGTCAGTCTTGTAGCCGCATTGATAGGGTCCTTGTCAGTGTGGAGTGGCTTGAGGAGTTCTCAGATACTCATTTGAAAGGAGGACCGAGAGCCTGTCAGATCACTGCCCATTGATTTTAGAAGATTCTAGACATTGTACAGGACCAAGACCATTTTGCAGCTTGGATTCTTGGTTTACGCATGAAGGGTTTCTGATGTTGGTAAAGGATGAGTGGAGGAACTTGGGAGATGATTTTTTCACCAACAAGCTCAAGGCATTAACAGTTCCGCTGAGAAGATGGCATAAGGAAAAGTTTGGGGACATGGACAACAGGATAAAGAAGTTTGAGGAAAAGATTAAGAAAATTGATGATATGGTTAGCACTGGTAGTTATGACGGAACAACGGAGGCTAGACGGAAGGCTCTGGTGTCTTGCTGTGCGAAGTGGTATGTCAGAAAGGAGATTCATTAGAAACAAATGTCCTGATCCCAACATGCTCGAGATATGGACAAGAACACGAGGTACTTGACGTTAAGATTTTTGCCAGTAAAGAATTTCATAAAAACAGTCGCGTTGTAGATATAGTCTCTAAACCGACAAAAATCCCTTCGTACAAACGTTTTGGTTGTCACAAGTAACAAACCCCTAAATAAATTGATAACCGAGTATTTAAACCTCGGGTCGTCTTCTCAAGGAATTGCAGGGAGGTATGTTCTTATTATTGGTTATGAGTTGTAAATTGGGGTTTAGGAGGTAAGGGGGTAGTATGTTGCACAAAAAATAATAAGAAAAATAAATAAATAACTATAAAATAAACTCTTGGCAAGGTATGGGAACTGGAGGTCCTATCCTGGTTATCATTATCAATTGTAATGAGAATTGGATTTTTCTCCCACTTTGTTAACCTCTAACTATGAAGGTAAGTTAAGTGGATGAATTAATTTTGATTCCTCAGGTCCTAGTCTTTCCTTGGGAAAGACTAGAGTTATTGGAACTTGAATTAATGAAACGAATAAATCCAATTTTCAATCAACAATGAGTTTGATAACTCTAGAGTCACCAATTATTTAACCAAAGCCAAGAATGTAAAGAGCTAAATTAAAATCATAAATATCTGGAATACCTTCAATTCATTCAAAGTAGTAAAATCTAAAACTAACAATATTCATAAGCCAATTGGGCAATAGGAAAATCCAAATTATTTATATAAATAAAAGACAGCAATCATCAATCTGAAATATCTCAAATAACATTAATTTAAAAGAGTAATCTGTAACATGGAAGAATTCATAAATTAAATTGGGATAAATAAAAATAAAGAACCTGGGATTGAGAGTCACTCCTAAAACTAAGAGAAGTCCTAAATCCTAAATCCTAAAGAGAGAGGAGAGAACCTCTCTCACTAAAAACTACATCTAAAACTGTAAAAAGTGAATTATTAGTGCATAATTATGAATACATGCATTCCCCCACTTTATAGCCTCTAATCTGTGTGTTCTGGGCTGAAAACTGGGTCAAAAGCAGCCCAGAAGTCACTTCCAGTGCTTTCTGGTCCGTACAGGTCGCGGAAAAGTGACGTGGCCGCATGGCTCACGCGGCCGCGCGGGTTGCGTTCCTGCCAGGTCACGCGTCCGCGTGATTCACGCGTTCGCGTCACCTGGCGTCGGGGCAGCTATAGCAAATTATATATCAAATCGAAGCCCCAGACGTTAGCTTTCCAACGCAACTGAAACCGCGTCGTTTGGATCTCTGTAGCTAAAGTTATAGCCATTTGAGTGCGAAGAGGTCAGGCTGGACAGCTTAGCAGTTTCTCCAACTTCTTGTATTCCTTCCACTTTTGCATGCTTCCTTTCCATCCTCTGAGCCATTCCTGCCCTGTAATCTCTGAAAATACTTAACACATATATCAAGGCATCTAATGGTCATAAGAGAGGATTAATAATAAGCAAATATAAGATCAAAGAAGCATGTTTTCAATCAAAGCACATAATTAGGAAGGCAAATGTAAAGCATGCGAATTGTATGAATAAGTGGGTAAAGAGTTGATAAAATCTACTCAATTAAGCACAAGATAAACCATAAAATATGGGTTTATCAGTACTTCCATAACCTGGCATCGATAAGAAGGAGGCACAACAGAATTGACTCTCTAGTGATTAATGGAAGAGTGGTACAGAATCAGGCTAGAATAAAGACTGCGATCTTGGGGGTTTTATAAAGAGCTGTATAGGCAGGAGTATGCTCCTTTGATTGGGATCCGTGATGAGCTAGTCAACATGATTACTGAGGAGGAGGGAGAAGCACTAGAGGCAATGCCATCAACTGAGGAAGTACGAGAGGCAGTTTGGGACTGTGAGTTCAGTAAAGCGCTAGGTAGTGACGGTTATAACATGAAATTCATAAAGAATTGTTGGGAGGAGCTGGGTCAGGAGTTCACTGCAGTTGTGTTGGGTTTTTTCCAAAATGCGAAGCTACCAACAGATGCTAATATTACTTGGGTGGCGTTAGCTCTAAAATTTGTGGGAGCTAAGGAAATTAAGGACTTAAGACCGATTAGTATGGTTGGCTGTGTGTACAAGGTGATATCCAAAGTACTGGTACGAAGAATGCGATCAATGATGCCAAATTTAGTAGGGGAGACTCAGTCTGCATTTGTAAAGGGTCAAAAAATGCATGATGGTGCCCTCATTGCTTGTGAGACGGTCCAATGGCTGAAGCTGCGGAAGAAGAAGGCGGCAGTTGTCAAGCTAGACTTTCAGAAAGCCTATGACAGAGTGAGATGGAGCTTTGTGGATATAGTACTGCAAAAGATGTGCTTTGGGCTTAGATGGAGGACTTGGGTGAAGGAATGTGTGACTACAGCATCTATGTCAGTGTTGATTAATGGGTCACCATCTAAGCCGTTCAAGATGGAGAGAGGTCTCAGACAAGGAGACCTTCTCTCTCCTTTTTTGTTTGTGCTTGTTGTTGACGTGCTGCATAGGATGGTGAGAGAGGCGGTAAGAAATGGCCGAATTTCTCCACTACTAGTGGGAAGGAAAAATATAGAATTGTCGCATCTACAATTTGCAGATGACACAATTTTATTTTGTCCACAGGAAACAGACACACTGGTGAATTATAAGAGACTCCTGCGCTGCTTTGAGTTGATGTCTGGTCTGAGCATCAACTTTGAGAAGTCGAGCCTAATCCCAGTTAACTGTGAGAAGGAATGTGTGATGAATATGTGTGGTTTGTTGGGGTGTACTGAAGTGGCGTTGCCTGTCAGGTACTTAGGCATTTCTCTTGGTGCTAACCCTCGGTTGGTGAAGATATGGAAACCAATCATAGACAAGGTAGAAGACAAGCTGAGCCTATGGAAAGCGCGAACTCTCAACAAAGCGGGTAAATTGGTTCTCATAAAATCTGTCATCAATAGCTTGCCAATCTACTACTTAAGCTTGTATAAGATGCCAAAGGCAGTTGTAGAAAAGATAATTAGACTGCAGAGAATGTTCTTATGGAGTAAAGAAGATGGGAACAACGGAATGCCAATGGTGAGATGGGAGGTAGTTCAAGCCCCGAAAAAGCTAGGTGGTTTGGGGGTGGGTGATGCTTTAATTAGAAATGCATCGCTCCTATTCAAGTGGTGGTGGCGCTTCTCAAAGGAAGACTACCCGCTTTAGAAGAAGGTGGTTTGCTCCTGTAATCAGCTGGACCCAACTACAATACTGTCAACCCAACCGTTGCCATAAGGAAGGGGCCCGTGGAAAGATATATGCTAGCTTAATATTAAGAAGCAGCATATAAGAAATATGATGATCAGTGGCTTGTCCATGGAGGTGGGAAACGGCCGAAGCACCCAGTTTTGGGAGGATACTTGGCTACAAGGTAGATATTTGAAAGATTGTTTTCCTAGGCTCTTCTTTGTTTCAAATCAGCAAGGGTCAGTAATAGGGGACTGTGGGTTTTGGGATGGGCTAGAGTGGGTGTGGAACTTCCAGTGGAGGAGAGAATTCTTCCAATGGGAGCTAGAGCTGCTCAATCAACTCCACGACCGGTTACGGGTTGTAAGTTTGTCGGTTGATAGAGAGGATTCAGTTGTTTGGAAATTTGACAAAAAAGGTATTTTTCTACTAAATCGTTTGTGTAGGTATTACAGAAAGAGACCCTCTCAGAGGACATCACGAGTTACAAGTTCACTAGTTCCATCTGGAGACGCTTGGATCCTCCAAGGGTTGAACTATTTGCATGGTTTGTTTTAGTAGGCAGGGTCAACACGAAGGAGAGACTGGCTAGACTTGGCATTATTAATCATAATGACAATGTGTGTGTGTTGTGCAAAAAAGAACATAGAATCAGTGCATCATTTATTTTTTGCTTGTGAATTAACTTGGCAGGTATGTTGTGCTTGGTTGATGGGTGCTAACAGAGCTTGGGCCATTTCGAGAACCGGAAAAGAGTTCTTTGAGAGTTGGATTGGAGTACTGATGAGCGATAATTTATACGCTTTTTGGCATTGCTTTTAGTATGGTTTTAGTATGTTTTAGTTAGTTTTTATTATATTTTTATTAGTTTTTAGTTAAAATTTACTTTTCTGGACTTTACTATGAGTTTGTGTGTTTTTCTATGATTTCAGGTATTTTCTGGCTGAAATTGAGGGACTTGAGCAAAAATCTGATTCAGAGGCTGAAAAGGACTGCAGATGCTGTTGGATTCTGACCTCCCTGCACTCTAAGTGGATTTTCTGGAGCTACAGAAACCCAATTGGTGCGCTCTCAATTGCTTTGGAAAGTAGACATTCTGGACTTTCCATCAATGTATAATAGTTTATACTTTGCTCGAGATTTAATGGCCCAAACAGGCGTTTTAAGTCAGCTCAAGAATTCTGGCGTTTAACGCCGGAACTGGCACAAGAATGGGAGTTAAACACCCAAACTGGCACAAAGGCTGGCGTTTAACTCTAAAAAAAGTCTCTACACATGAAAGCTTTAATTCTCAGCCCAATCACACACCAAGTGGGTCCGGAAGTGGATTTTTATGTCATTTACTCATCTTTGTAAACCCTAAGCTACTAGTTCTCTACAAATAGGACCTTTTGCTATTGTATTTTCATCTTGGTTCTTCTGGTTCCCTCTCTGGGTCCGAAGCCAATGATCACCATTATCACTTATGTATTTTCAACGGTGGAGTTTCTACACACCATAGATTAAGGTGTGGAGCTCTGCTGTACCTCGAGTATCAATGCAATTACTATTGTTCTTCTATTCAATTCAGCTTATTCTTGTTCTAGGATATCACTTGTTCCTCAACTTGATGAATATGATGATCCGTGACACTCATCATCATTCTCACCTATGAACGTGTGCCTGACAACCACCTCCGTTCTACATTAGATTGAGTGGATATCTCTTGGATTCCTTAATCGGAATCTTCGTGGTATAAGTTAGAACTGATGGCGGCATTCAAGAGAATCCGGAAGGTCTAAACCTTGTCTGTGGTATTCTGAGTAGGATTCAAGGATTGAATAACTGTGACGAGCTTTAAACTCGCGATTGTGGGGCGTTAGTGACAGACGCAAAAGAATCACTGGATTCTATTCTGACATGATCGAGAACCGACAGCTGAATAGCCGTGCTGTGACAGAGCGCGTTGAACATTTTCACTGAGAGGACGGGACTGTAGCCATTGACAACGGTGATGCCCAACATACAGCTTGCCATGGAAAGGAGTAAGAAGGATTGGATGAAGACAGTAGGAAAGCAGAGAGACGGAAGGGACAAAGCATCTCCATACGCTTATCTGAAATTCTTATCAATGAACTACATAAGTATCTCTATCTTTACTTTATGTTTTATGCATCTTTTAGTCATTAATCCTCCATAACCATGTGAATCTGCCTGACTGAGATTTACAAGATGATCATAGCTTGCTTCATACCAACAATCTCCGTGGGATCGACCCTTACTCGCGTAAGGTTTATTACTTGGATGACCCGGTACACTTGCTGGTTAGTTGTGCGAAGTTGTGATAAAGAGTTGAGATTGCAATTGAGCGTACCATGTTGATGGCGCCATTGATGATCACAATTTCGTGCACCAAGCTTTTGGCGCCGTTGCCGGGGATTGTTCGAGTTTGGACAACTGACGGTTCATCTTGTTGCTCAGATTAGGTAATTTTATTTTATGTTTAAGCTTTTTACTTCTTATTTTCGAAAAATTCAAAAAAAAACAAAAAAAATTACAAAATCATAAAAACCAAAAAATATTTTATGTTTCTTGTTGAGTCTAGTGTCTCATATTAAATTTGGTGTCAATTGCATGTTTCTATTCTTCTTACATTTTTTCGAATTCAATCATGTGTCTTCATTGATCTTCAAGTTGTTCTTGATGATTTCCTTGTTCTGATCTTTAAATTCTCTTGTCTTGAGTGTTTTGTTGTTTCTCATATGCATTCTCAATTTGTTAGTGTCAATAGTATACAAACTTCTAAGTTTGGTGTCTTGCATGCATTGTTTATTTGATTTTAGTTGCATTTTGATTATTCCTCATCATTAAAAATTCAAAAAATATTTTAATTTGTGTCTTTTCAAGTCGATAATACAGAGAATTGAAGATTCAGAACATGCAGCAGAGGAATTACACAGAAAAAGCTGGGCGTTCAAAACACCCAATGAGGAAGGAAAACTGGCATTTAAACGCCAGCCAGGGTGCCTGGCTGGGCGTTTAACGCCCAAAAAGGTAGAGTTTTGGGCGTTAAACACCAGAATGGATACCATTCTGGGCGTTTAACGCCAGGATGGCACAAGATGGAAGATTTTGTTTTTAATTCAAATTTTTTTCAAGTTTTCATAATTTTTCAAAATCAAATCTTTTTCAAACCATATCTTTTCAATCATATATTTTCAAAATCAATTTCTTTCCATTTTTCAAAAATACTTGCTAACAATTAATGATTTGATTCAACATTTCAAGTATGTTGCCTTTTTTGTTGAGAAAGGTTTAATGTCTGAATCATATCTTTTAAATTTCTTGTTAGCCAAGTCATTAATTTTAAAAATCAAATCTTTTTAAATTGTTTTTCAATCATATTTTTTCAATCATATCTTCTTAATCATATCTTTTTCAAAATAGTCTTCAATCATATCTTTTTGATTTCCACTTTCAAAAATCTTTTTCGAAAATCACTTTATTTCTTTCTCAATCTTGATTTTCGAAAATCATCAATCAAATTTTCAAAATTTCTTTTAATTATTTTAAAATCTTTCACTTTAATTTTCGAAAATTTCTTCCCCTCTTCTCACATCCTTCTATTTATGGACCAACACTCTTCCTCAATGCACAATTCGAACCCTATCTCTCTTGATAAGTTCGAATTCTTCTACCTCCTCCTTTTATTCTTCTTTTCCTCTGACATCTCAAGGAATCTCTATACTGTGACATAGAGGATTCCATATTTTCTTGTTCTCTTCTCTTTCATATGAGCAGGAGACAAGACAAAAGCATTCTTGTTGAGGCTGACCCTGAACCTGAAAGGACCTTGAAGAAAAAGCTAAGAGAAGCTAAAGCACTACTCTCTGTAGAGGACCTAACAGAAATCTTCAAACAAGAAGAAGACATGGCAGCCGAAAACAACAACAATGCCAACAATGCAAGGAAGGTGCTGGGTGACTTTACTGCACCTACTCCCGACTTCTATGAGAGAAGCATCTCTATCCCTGCCATTGGAGCAAACAACTTTGAGCTTAAGCCTCAATTAGTTTCTCTAATGCAACAGAATTGGAAGTTCCATGGACTTCCATTAGAAGATCCTCATCAGTTTTTAGCTGAATTCCTACAAATCTGTGACACTGTCAAGACCAATGGGGTTGAGCCTGAGGTCTACAGACTTATGCTATTCCCTTTTGCTGTAAGAGATATAGCTAGGATATGGTTGGACTCACAACCTAAAGAAAGCATGAATTCTTGGGAAAAGCTAGTCAATGCCTTCTTGGCAAAGTTCTTTCCACCTCAAAAATTGAGTAAGCTTAGAGTGGAAGTCCAAACCTTCAGACAGAAGGAAGGTTAATCCCTCTATGAAGCTTGGGAAAGATACAAACAATTGATCAGAAAGTGTCCCTCTGACATGCTTTCTGAATGGAGCATCATAGGTATCTTCTATGATGGTCTGTCTGAACTGTCCAAGATGTCATTGGACAGCTCTGCTGGAGGATCTCTTCATCTGATGAAGACGCCTGCAGAAGCTCAAGAACTCATTGAAATGGTTGCAAATAACCAATTCATGTACACTTCTGAAAGTAATCCTGTGAACAATGGGACAAATAAGAAGAAAGGAGTTCTTGAGATTGATACTCTGAATGCCATATTGGCTCAGAACAAAATATTGACTCAGTAAGTCAATATGATTTCTCAAAGTCTGTTTGGAATGCAAGCTGCACCAGGCAGTACTAAGGACGCTTCATCTGAAGAAGAAGCTTATGATCCTGAGAACCCTTCAATGGAAGAGGTGAATTACATGGGAGAACTCTATGGAAACACCTACAATCCTTCATGGAGAAATCATCCAAATCTCTCATAGAAGGATGAACAGAGACCTCAACAAGGTTTCAACAAAAATAATGATGGAAGAAATAGGTTTGGCAATGGCAAGCCTTTTCCATCATCTTCTCAGCAACAGACAGAGAATTCTAAGCAGAGCCACTCTGACTTAGCAACCATGGTCTCTGATCTAATCAAAACCACTCAAAGTTTCATGACTGAAACAAGGTCCTCCATTAGAAACTTGGAGGTACAAGTGGGTCAGCTGAGTAAGAAAGTTACTGAACTCCCTCCTAGTACTCTTCCAAGCAATACAGAAGAGAATCCAAAAGGAGAGTGCAAGGCCATCAACATGGCCGAATTGGGAGAGGAGAAAGAGGCAGTGAGCGCCACTTAGGAAGACCTCAATGGACGTCCACTGGCCTCCAATGAGTTCCCTAATGAGGAACCATGGGAATCTAAGGCTCACACTGAGACCATAGAGATTCCATTGGATTTACTTCTGCCATTCATGAGCTCTGATGATTATTCTTCCTTTGAAGAGGACGAAGATGTCACTGAAGAGAAAGTTGCTAAGTACCTTGGAGCAATCATAAAGCTAAATGACAAGTTATTTGGTAATGAGACTTGGGAGGATGAACCCCCTTTGCTCACCAAAGAACTGGATAACTTGACTAGGCAGAGATTACCTCAAAAGAGACAGGACCCTCGGAAGTTCTTAATACCTTGTACCATAGGCACCATGACCTTCGAGAAGGCTCTGTGTGACCTAGGGTCAAGCATAAACCTCATGCCTCTCTCTGTAATGGAGAAGCTAGGGATCTTTGAGGTACAAGCTGCAAGAATCTCACTAGAGATGGCAGACAATTCAAGAAAACAAGCTTATGGACTAGTAGAGGATGTTTTGGCAAAAGTTGAAGACCATTACATCCCTGCTGATTTCATAGTCCTAGAGACTGGGAAGTGCATGGATGAATCCATCATCCTTGGTAGACCCTTCCTAGCCACAGCAAAGGCTGTGATTGATGTTGACAGAGGAGAATTGATCATTCAAGTGAATGAAGAATCCTTTGTGTTTAAGGCTCAAGGATATCCCTCTGTAACCATGGAGAGGAAGCATGAAGAGCTTCCCTCAAAACAGAGTCAAACAGAGCCTCCACAGTCAAACTCTAAGTTTCGTGTTGGGAGGCCACAACCAAATTCTAAGTTTGGTGTTGAACCCCCACATTCAAACTCTAAGTTTGGTGTTGGGAGGTTCCAACATTGCTCTGAGTATCTGTGAGGCTCCATAAGAGCCCACTGTTAAGCTACTGACATTAAAGAAGCGCTTATTGGGAGGCAACCCAATGTTATATTTATCTATTTTCCATTGTTATTTTACGTTTTCTGTAGGTTGATGATCATGTGAAGTAACAAAAATAATTGAAAAAGCAAAATCAGAATGAAAAACAGAAAGAAAAATAGCACACCCTAGAGGAAAAGCTTGCTGGCGTTTAAACACCAGTAAGGGCAGCAAATGGGCGTTTAACGCCCAGTCTGGCACCATTCTGGGCGTTTAACGCCAGAAAGGGGCACCAGACTGGCGTTTAATGCCAGAAAAGGGCAGCAGCCCGGCGTTTAACACCAGGATTGGCAAAAGGAGCATTTTTGCTTGCCACTTGGTGCAGGGATGAGCTATCCTTGACACCTCAGGATCTGTGGACCCCACAAGATCCCCACCTACCCCACCACTCTCTCTCTTCTTCCCCCATTCACCCCACCCCTATCAAATCCCACCATTCTCTTCACCACTCACATCCATCCTTCATAAAACCCCACAAACCCCACCATCCAAATTCAAACCACTTTCCCTCCCAAACCCACCCATAATGGCCGAACCGTACACCCCCTCTCCACTCCTATATAAACCCATCTTCACTCTTTCATTTTCACACAACCTAAACACTACTTCTCCCCCTTGGCCGAAACACAAAGCCCCCTCCATCTCCTCTATTTCTTCTTCTTCTACTCTCTTCTTTCTTCTTTTGCTCGAGGACGAGCAAACCTTCTAAGTTTAGTGTGGTAGAAGCATTGCTTTTTGTTTTTCCATAACCATTTATGACATCTAAGGCCGAAGAAACCTCTAGAAAGAAGAAAGGGAAGGCAAAAGCTTCCACCTCCGAGTCATGGGAGATGGAGAGATTCATCTCAAGGGTGCATCAAGACCACTTCTATGAAGTTGTGGCCATGAAGAAGGTGATCCCCGAGGTCCCTTTGAAACTCAAAAAGAGTGAATATCCGGAGATCTGACATGAGATCCAAAGAAGAGGTTGGGAAGTTCTTACCAACCCCATTCAATAAGTCGGAATCTTAATGGTTCAAGAGTTCTATGCCAATGCATGGATCACCAAGAACCATGATCAAAGTGTGAACCCGGACCCAAAGAATTGGCTTACAATGGTTCGGGAGAAATGCTTAGATTTTAGTCCGGAAAATGTAAGGTTGGCATTCAACTTGCCCATGATGCAAGGAGATGAACACCCTTACACTAGAAGGGTCAACTTTGATCAAAGGTTGGACCAAGTCCTCATAGACATTTGTGAAGAGGGCACTCAATGGAAGAGAGATTCAAGAGGAAAGCCGGTTCAACTGAGAAGGCATGACCTCAAGCCCGTGGCTAGGGGATGGTTGGAGTTTATCCAACGCTCAATCATTCCCACTAGCAACTGGTCCGAAGTTACTATAGACCGGGCTATCATGATTCATAGCATCATGATTGGAGAGGAAGTAGAAGTTCATGAGGTTATATCCCAAGAACTTTATAAGGTGGCGGACAAGTCCTTTACCTTGGCAAGGTTAGCTTTCCCTCATCTCATTTGTCACCTCTGTAATTCAGTTGGAATTAACATAGAGGGAGACATCCTCATTGATGAGGACAAGCCCATCACTAAGAAAAGGATGAAGCAAACAAGAGATCCCACTCATCATGAAATCCTTGAGATGCCTCAAGGGATACATTTTCCTCCAGAAAACTATTGGGATCAAATCAACACCTCCCTAGGAGAATTGAGTTCCAACATGGTACAACTAAGGGTGGAGTACCAAGAACATTCCATTCTCCTCCATGAAATTAGAGAAGATCAAAGAATCATGAGAAAGGAGCAACAAAGGCAAGGAAGAGACATTGAGGAGCTCAAACACTCCATAAGATCTTCAAGAGGAAGAACAAGCCGCCATCACTAAGGTGGACCCGTTCTTTAATCTCCTTGTTCTTTATTTTTCTGTTTTTCGAATTTTCATGCTTATGTTTATTTATGTTTGTGTCTTATGATCATTAGTGTCTTAGTGTCTATGCCTTAAAGTTATGAATGTCCTATAAATCCATCACCTTTCTTAAATGAAAAATGTTCTTAATTAAAAAAGAGAAGAATTGCATGAATTTTGAATTTTATAACAGATTAATTATTTTGATGTGGTGGCTTTGAATTCTGAATGTATGCTTGAACAGTGCATATGTCTTTTGAATTTGTTGTTCATGAATGTTGGCTCTTGAAAGAATGATGAAAAAAGGAGACGTGTTATTGAGGATCTAAAAAATCATAAAAATGATTCTTGAAGCAAGAAAAAAGCAGTAAATACAAAAAATATATATATATATAAATAAATAAATAAAGTCATGATCCAAGGCAAAAAAAAGAGTGTGCTTAAGAACCCTAGACACCTCTAATTGGGGACTCTAGTAAAGCTGAGTCACAATCTGAAAAGGTTCACCCAGTTATGTGTCTGTGGCATGTATGTATCCGGTGGTAAAACTGGAAGACAGAGTGCTTTGGGCCACGGCCAAGACTCATAAAATAGATGTGTTCAAGAATCATCATACTTAACTAGGAGAATCAATAACATTATCTGGACTCTGAGTTCCTATAGAAGCCAATCATTCTGAATTTCAAAGGATAAAGTGAGATGCCAAAACTGTTCAAAGGCAAAAAGCTAAAAGCCCCGCTCATCTAATTAATACTGATCTTCATAGATGTTTTTGGAATTCATTAGATATTCTCTTCTTTTTATCTTATTTGATTTTCATTTGCTTGGAGACAAGCAACAATTTAAGTTTGGTGTTGTGATGAGCGGATAATTTATACGCTTTTTGGCATTGCTTTTAGTATGTTTTAGTTAGTTTTTATTATATTTTTATTAGTTTTTAGTTAAAATTCACTTTTCTGGACTTTACTATGAGTTTGTATGTTTTTCTGTGATTTTAGGTATTTTCTGGCTGAAATTGAGGGACCTGAGCAAAAATCTGATTCAGAGACTAAAAAGGACTGCAGATGCTGTTGGATTCTGACCTCCCTGCACTCGAAATAAATTTTCTAGAGCTACAGAAAACCAATTGGTGCGCTCTCAATTGCGTTGGAAAGTAGACATCCTGGGCTTTCCAGAAATGTATAATAGTTCATACTTTGCCTGAGATTTGATGGCCCAAACAGGCGTTCCAAGTCAGCTCAAGAATTCTGGCGTTTAACGCCGGAACTGGCACAAGAATGGGAGTTAAACGCCCAAACTGGCACAAAAGCTGGCGTTTAACTCCAAGAAAAGTCTCTACACATGAAAGCTTCAATGCTCAGCCCAAGCACACACCAAGTGGGCCCTGAAGTGGATTTTTATGTCATTTACTCATCTTTGTAAACCCTAAGCTACTAGTTCTCTACAAATAGGACCTTTTGCTATTGTATTTTCATCTTGGTTCTTCTAGTTCCCTCTCTGGGGCCGAAGCCAATGATCACCATTATCACTTATGTATTTTTAACGGTGGAGTTTCTACACACCATAGATTAAGGGGTGGAGTTTATTACTTGGACGACCCAGTACACTTGCTGGTTAGTTGTGCGAAGTTGTGATAAAGAGTTGAGATTGCAATTGAGCGTACCATGTTGATGGCGCCATTGATGATCACAATTTCGTACACCAAGTACCAGGTGGCAAGTCTGAGCAAAGGAAATGACTGACAGGATTCTGTGCGGTTGTTTGGAACATTTGGTTGGAGCACAATAGCAGAGTGTTCCAGAGTATACAGACAAGTATTGAAGGAGTAAAAAATAGATCATTTTTGAGCTACAGGGAATGGTGTGGAGTTGATCCATTTGGTTGTTGATGGCAATGCCGGAGATTACAACGGATACGACCATTTTATTTTTGTTTTTGTTTTTGTTTCTGTATTG
Organism: Arachis hypogaea; assembly: GCF_003086295.3. Lineage (NCBI taxonomy): Eukaryota > Viridiplantae > Streptophyta > Magnoliopsida > Fabales > Fabaceae > Arachis > Arachis hypogaea. Next base: position 85,812,523 of record NC_092039.1, read on the forward strand.
TGCTTTGTCGTACTGTGTTTCTTTATGCTCCACTTTATTGTGTTGATCTCCTTTGTTCAAAGAAAAAGTCAAAGATAATTCTTTTTTATAGCTTTGTAGAAGCTAATAGCTTTTATATTTATTTTATTTTGTAGAACGATAAAATTCATTATTCAATCAAGAATTAATTGACAAAAATATTTGAGAATGAATTAGTATAAAGGAAGGCCTATGTTTTCTCAAATTTTGAGATTGAAGAATCAAGCGGAATTTAATTTCTTATATTATTCACTCATTTGTTCTTATAATTTCTTATATTATTCACTCATTTGTTCTTAATTTGGTACTTTTAATTTAATTTTTTTATTCAATTAGATGTTATTAGACTCTTGAGTCTTGACTGAAAAAGAAAAACCTATATCATGGTAAGAAATAAGGAGAAGTAATAAGTACATTGTAATTGATCTTCATGAATTGCAGTTCGTATGTAAAATTTTAATATTTTAATGTGAATATTTTTTTTGGTAATAATTATGTGTTGTAGTGCAAAATCTTTTTTTCTTTATATATTACTACTTATTTTTCTTAATTCTCGCTTTCATTCAGAAATGAGAAAAAAATAAGATACACACTATGATATCAATTTACAATCTAATTACTTGATCATCTATGTGATCACCAAACAACCGAATACATAATTATTCTCTAATTTACAAAATTTAACAAAGACATTAGTAAGCATATTGGTTTAGCATTTATTTATATATTTTATTTATTTATGTTATATTTGTAATCATATTATATCTATTTTTATCAATATATATTTTTCTTTAAATATCGTTAGTGTTAACACATGGTGTATTAAATACATTGAATGATAGAAACAAGTAACTATTTTCTTTTTCAGTCAAGAAGGCGAGTCTAGTATTTTTTAGTGTCTTTTATCTATTTACTTTTTTTTGTTGTGATTTTTCTTTTTTTAAGTTGCTTATGTGTTTCTTTCTTTTTATTTATTTTTTGGAATAGATATTAAGTTAATTAATATGTTTTGTTTTAATTTTATGAATTGATAAATTTTAAATATATTCTTTTAACTTTTAAGTGTGCCGCTTGGAACAATTGGAGGTTGAAGCTTGGAGCTAAGAGTTTCTAGGGTCCAGTTAGGTGCCATGTATAATTTTACAATCATGGTAGCTATAAACTAAAATATAATTTTACAATTATGTTAGCTGTAAATTAAAATTATATACTAAAATTATTTACTATCTATTTATATACTTAATTTATTTTTAATATATACTTTATATTTTAATGTATATTTTATTTTAATAAATAATTTTAATATATAAATAATATTTTTGATAATTTTATCATTATTATTATTAAGATGGAAACGTGCGGCTAACTGTTTTTATATTAGAATATTATTGGTAATTTTTATTTATATTATGATGTTTTAGTGTAATATGATGAAAGATATGTAAAATAAGAAGAAATTATGAATGACGATTTCAAAAAAAAAATTAAAAAGGTAACTAAAATCACGATCTTAAACAGGATAAAAAATAATAAAAAATTTTAATTTATAATTTGAATTTTTTAATTTTAAAAGATTATAATTTATAAAATTGTGAATTATGAATTCTTTTATTATACAAATCGGTACTCACAATCTGTGTTATGTGTCATACTTGTGAAATACACCAATTTAAAATTATTAGTGTATCATACATTTTCATCCATCATATGAAAAATAATGAGGAGAAACTTGCATGATTGGAAGAAGGTTTAGCAATCCTTCTCATCAGCTGGAAGAATTTATTGCGTGTTCTGTTTCTGCATCTTATAGAGTGATAAGTATGTTCTGGAGCAACTTTTCAAAATTGATCGAATTCCATGATTGTACTGTTTGTTTGATTGAATCTTTTATTTTTCCAAGGAATTCATCATCTTTAACTTTAGGTTTTGTGGAGCCTTATAAAGCAATATGGACTATATAGAAAAATATTTAATTTTGCAAGTCTGTTTCCTTCTAATGAAAGCTATCCAGTTGTGATGACCCTTTGAAAGTGCCTTACAATGGGCACACATAAATTAGAAGGAAAATCATGTTTTTATTTAATAGAGTTCAATTAAAAAATTAATTATTATTAGTCAACTTTAACTAGTTTTTTTTAAACGAATAAAATATTATTTTTATCCACAACGTTTGAAAGTAAGTTTTAAAGTTGTCCTAATATTTAAATTGTTCTATTTAAATTTCTAATGTTTTAAAATTTACTCAATGTTATCCTGATGTTAGAGATCTGTTAACAAAATTGAAGGTGGAAGAAAATTGAGACGATTTTAAAATGTTAGAAACTTAAATAGGACAAAAACGTTGGAGACAAAAACGATACATAAACTTGTGAAAAAGAAAAAAATTTCAATTTTTTATTAGTCTTTTCTTCAATAATTTTAATTTTTTTTACGACAAATGATTACTTAATTTATTTTTTAATTTTGCTCTTAATTAAAAATAAATTCACTTAGAAATAAATAATGTGATTAAGAATAAAATTAAAAGAATTTTGATATATTAAAGACAAAATGTACAATTTATATTATTATATATGCATAATTTTTTTCTTTTTCGCAAATTTATGTACTAGTCATTTTACAAATATTTCATGATGAGTAAAAGTATCTAAGAGTAAAATTATAAAAAATAAATTTATTTAGAATGAAAGTAATGTAATTAAGTATAATATACTTAGATGTGATTAAAAAATAATTGAATAACTATTCACCGTAAAAAAATGATATTATTAAAGGATAAAATTAAAATTTATTTTTATATATCGTTTTTATTCCCAACGTTTTCGTCATATTTAAGTCTCTAACGTTTTAAAATCATCTCAATTTTATCTCACTGTCAATTCTGTTAACATATCCCTAATAGCAGGACAACATTGAGTCAATTTGGAAACGTTAGAGACTTAAATAGGACGATTTAAACGTTAAGAACAACTTTAAAACTTACCCAAACATTAAAGACAAAAAACAATACTTTACTCTTTTTGAATCTTATATTTACTCGTCTACATTCACATTCTCTTCTCACCCCTCTCTTCTTTTTTCTTAGTTGGAACCATTATACCAGTCATCATTTTCTGGCGACCTTTTATTGGCCATTACTCCATTAGTTACATTCTTAGAACTAAAACTAAAAAATTATCAAATCATCAAAAAGTATAATATCTAATAAACATTAAAAAAATCCACAAATTATCCAACAAAATATTCAAAACTTAATAAAAAAAACTAAAATTTCACTAAAAAGAATACCCAAAGTTCAATTTCTATGATAAAACATCTAAAACTAAAAATCTGAAATCACCAACATATATATTAAAATCGGTGCTTGTTCAGATACATAATTAGAGTGTACATATATGTATAAAAAAAAGAAAGAAAGAGATATGTATAAAAAATAGAAAGCGTTTCATGTGAGCCATTGTATATTCATGGTATTTCTGTGAGTCAAGTACGGTTAAGTTCTAAGTCCGATTTTGTCTTTTAACCATAGCTTAATTGATAATTATAACCCCATTTTACTAAGTAAAAAGTCTCTTATGAACAGCGTTGAATCTGATAGAGCAAAGATGGCAGCTCGGCTCGCTTGGTGGCAAGGATAGGAAAGCATAAAGACTAGTAGCTCGACATTGAGAGCAGAAATGATGCGCTCAGATCTGCTCACTAACATCTTCCTCGCGTGCAGCTTGTGCAGTGGAAGATAGCTGGACTAGTGTCCGGGTATTTCTACGGTTGAGTTCTCGAAGGCCAACCGTGAGTGTTAGGTGGGCAGAGGGTCGTGCATGTTGAGCGAAGGTGCAGCCATCGTTCAGTAGTTGTGAGTGTCTCCGGAAGACCTGGCAGGAGTTATCGTGTGCATACCTCAGTTGCTAAGGTAGGTGTTGTTTATTGCTCATGTATTATCTACCATAGATGTGTTGGTTAATGCTCATGTACTGTGCATCAAGAATCGTCCCCAAGCTTCTACTTAAAGATCTAATCCAGAAACATATTACCCAAACAGCTTCTCCATGAATATGTTTTAATTCCAATGTGTTAGAATATAATTAGGATCAATTAGAATCAATTAGCATATATGAATATTTATTATAGGATATTACGTCTTTATTATTACGATTCTCATAGCACCTATAAATACCCTTCTATATTATATCGTCAAGACAACTAGAATAGACAATTTGAATACATTCAATAATACGCAAATTCTTTCTCCAGTTTAGTCTCTTGCTTCTAACATGGTATCAGAGCCATGGTATCCTTCTTGAAGAGGATAGGTTGTTTTCCTTGCGGTGAAATTACCGAGTTTTTGCATTTTTTTTCTATGTCATTCTTCTTTCTTACTCCTTTGATGCCTTTTCACCTCATCGACTAATCTATTTTTTTCTGTCTTGTGTTTTTTTCAAGTCGTATGATTAAACACTATTGTCATCCGCTGCTTACCTATTCTCATGAAGAAGTTATATAGTTTTCATTCTCTCGTGTCAGTTCCGTCTGCGTCCTCTCGTGGCAGTTTCATCTGCATCTTCTCGTGGCAGTTCCGTCTGCATTTTCTCGTGGCAATTTTGTCTGCATTTCTTTCTAGCGGTTCCATCTGCACTTCCTTCAGATAGCGGTAGTTCCGTCTGCACAGACAAGCGGCAGTTCCGCGCTTCTTTGGCAGTTCCTCTGCGCTTCCTTCAGACAAGCGGCAGTTCTGTCTGCGCTTCCTTCGGCAGTTCCGTCTGCGCTTCCTTTCGGCAGTTCCGTCTGCACCCATTTTATCAATTTATGCAGTTTTTTTCTTTATTTCGTTATTTTAAATAAGTTTCAAACTCAAGTTGTCACTTGAGTTTGAGGGAGGATGTTAGAATATAATTAGGATCAATTAAAATCTATTAGCATATCTGAATATTTATTATAGGATATTACGTCTTTATTATTACGATTTTCATAGCACCTATAAATACCCTTCTATATTATATCGTCAAGATAACTAGAATAGACAACTTGAATACACTCAATAATACATAAATTTTTTCTCCAGTTTAGTATCTTGTTTCTAACCCAATGCATATCGTCACAAATGATAACATTTGTTTAAATTTTTTTCCTATGCTCCAATTACCCGTATGGGTGTGGGGTTGACGCAATCATAATAAAGAATTGAAAAAGCAAAAATCCAAACGAGCATGTCGTTATTATATATATTCAATTTGGTTAGCCCAAATTATTTTTTGGCTTCTTGTAGTTGACCCAATATCCCCAAACAAAGAGGTTCAAATTCAGATCCGCGGCCCATTCTTGTTTCCTCTTCAAGCTTCTGACCTAATTCAAGACCCTTCATTCACCACACGTGTGGAGAGGCGATTTTGACCATCACTCAATATGAAAAATTATGACTTATTCGTTCAGTCGCAGTCCGACAATACACCTTACATAACTTGTGTTCACACCTTGAAAACTTCAAATCATCTTGACCATTAACATATTTTATTTTAAATTCTATTGGTTCAAAATCATGACTTACCGAAAAATGCCATGAAAGTATAATGGCTCACGTGAAATGTTTCCTAAAAAATATTAATCAATATGTATAAGTAATCAAGAGTAAGTAAATTGAATATCTAAAACGGATCATTTTTTGCACAAATATTGAAGAAAACAAATGGAGTAATAAAAATGAAAATAATAAGTTGAGAGATAAGAAAAGAGAGATTGTAAAAGTGAATTTTATTCTAGTCGATCATATATCTATATCTATATATAGTCCTTTTTACAATATAATTCTATAGTAGATTTATAAGATAATGATCAAATTAGTATTCGAAAGATTTAAACGCTGATATTTCGGTATCTCACTATTGTAATTGATAAAATGATACCTGAATAATTTTAAAAATTGACAAACGTGTCCATGTGCTTGCCGAACCAAAACTCCGGTGAGGACAATGCTGACATGGACACCAGATTTTACTAACAAAACAGATTTTATTTAAGTTGTAATTTTTAATTAAGTAATTTATTAGCCTAGGTGAAAATAAAAAATAATTGAATTTGATTTTGTCCCAAATCAGAGGTCTTTGCCTTAATCCCCAATTAACAAGTGCTGTTACTAGTTGTTTACTTACTGTGACTTAGTATTTCACTAAGAGTAAAACTGAAAGGTCACGTAAAGAGGGAGAGACGTTGCTCTGGAAGCTTGGCGCGAAGAAGAACGAAAACGAGGTGAGAGACATTGTCGAAGTCGGAGCTTCAAGTGTGAGGGTTTGCTAGTGGCATCATCGCGTCTCCATTCTTCGCTAGGAACAAACCTACAAAAAGGTAAGTTTGCCTTCATTCCATCGTCTCATTTACGTGGCTTTTGTGGATTATGATCATTTTGATTGTTTTAGTAGCGAGCCATTTTTGTTGTTTGTTTTTTGTGCTTGTAACTGCTTGTTTGTTCATTGTATCTTCCCTCTACGATTTTTTAGATGGATCGTCTAGTTACGTTTGTTTATCATCACATGGGTGCCTTGAAAAGGGATGGCGACGGTAATGTGATATACGATGGGGGTTTAGTAATTGAGATACACAGGGTGAATGTGGAGACATGCAATTTATTTTTTGTTGAAGACTTATTTTTAGACTTGGGTTACCCTGGATACAATGAGGTGTACTGGCTAGAACTTGGTTTAGACTTAGGTAAGGGTCTTAGAGTGCTTAGGACGGATGCTGAAGTGATGAGGATGTGTGAGAGTGCGATGAAAAATGACAACACTGTCCACCTATATTTTGATCACTTCATTGATATCAACCCTGAAATCATTGATGAAGAAGTCGTTTATGATGGTAGCAGTAATAGTGTGGTTGAAGTCAATGATAATGTGAACGAGATTGAAGTTACTAATAAGGTAGTCGGTCAGCCTAACGAGAAGGAGAATGAAGGTGTGAATGAGACCAGTGGTGAGGTTAATGAATTGAATATGGTTTTGAGTGTTGTTGTGAAGCAGACTGTGAATGAGGTTGTAAATGAGGCCACTGTTGATGTTAACGAGTCGAACAAAGGTGAGAGTGGTGCTATGAATGAAGCTGTGAATGACGAGAATGAGGAGAAAGACACTGAAGGAGCATCAGCTCCAGAAAAGGGTGTTAAGAAGGTTAGAAAGAGGCATCCAAGATCACCACCTAGTGGTTTATCCCGAGAACGAAGAGCTGCCGAAAATGAACAACATGAGAGTGATCCTTGAGAAGCTGAAGCGGTAAATGAATCCACATACGAGACCAATGCTGATGATGTTAATGATCCGAATGAAGGTTCTGATTTTGGAGAACCAGTTGTGGATGAGTGGAGGCAAGAGGAACCTGTTACAGAAAATGCAGCAGGTAAAATTGTTGTTTTTTTTTGTTAGAGGCTATGTGAATAAGCATTGCATCAATTCTCATGTATCTCAAATGATTCTGAAGTGGTTTATCCCGAGAAAGAAGAGCTGCCGAAAATGAACAACATGAGAGTGATCCTTGAGAAGCTGAAGCGGTAAATGAATCCACATACGAGACCAATGCTGATGATGTTAATGATCCGAATGAAGGTTCTGATTTTGGAGAACCAGTTGTGGATGAGTTTAGGCCAGAGGAACCTGTTACAGAAAATGCAGCAGGTAAAATTGTTATTTTTTTTTGTTAGAGACTATGTGAATAAGCATTGCATCAATTCTCATGTATCTCAAATGATTCTGCAACAGATAATGTAACGCAAACAACTGGGAGGACCAATACAAGGAGAAATCATCCACTGCCTCAACCGTCTGAGCAAAGAATTGTACCTGGAAAGGAAGATGAAGCATCAAGGGTAGAGGTGCCTAACCCGAATAGAGAAGATGGCGAAAGTGAACCTGAGATCTACCAATATGAGTCTGAAGAACTCTGTAGCCCTCCTGCATCTGACGATGAAGAGAAACTTATATTTCCTCAACATAACCCCAACACGCAGTATGGGAAAATAACTCTGGAGTTGAATATGGACTTCGAGACCATGGACCACTTCAAAGAAGCAGTGCAGAAGTACAACATACAAATTGGGAGACAGGTATTCTATCTTAGGAATCAGAAGAAGAGGTGTAGGGTGATTTGCTATGACTCCGACTGTCCTTGGTTGTGCTACTGTGCCAGGACCAACTACCCAGCATCCTTTCAGATAAAGACATTTGTGGACGAACATACGTGTCCTAGAAGCAACAAGAGTAAGTCAGTCACATGTGCTTGGGTTGCTGAGGAACTGGTGCCAAAGCTCAAAATCCATTCCAACATGCTGCAGAGGGAGGCACAGGAGTGGTTTAAAGTGGAGTATGATATTTCAGTTAATGAGAGGATGATGTATAGGACTATGGACAAGGCCAAAGAAGTTATTGAGGGAACATAGAAAGATCAATACCTAAGGCTTAGAGACTATCTGAACGAAATCATGAAGGCTAATCCTGATTCAAGAGCCAACATGGGGACTACTCCACAGCCAGAGGGGTTGCCAAGGTTTAGGAACCTGTACATCTATTTGGCTGCTTGTAAGAATGTATTTAAAGCAGGGTGTAGACCCTTTATAGTTTTGGATGGGACGTTTTTGAAAGGTTACTTTGGAGGGCAATTACTAATAGCCGTTGGTCAAGACGCAAACAATCAACTATTTCCAATAGCGTATGGGGTTGTTGATGCAGAAACTAGGGAAAATTGGAGATTCTTTCTGGAGGAGTTGCACACTGACATAGGGGACTACAATGAGAATGGTTGGGTTTTTATGTCGGACCAGCAAAAGGTGATGTGCACTATGACCATGTTTTTGAATTCTTGTATGTTTCTAGAAGTTACTTTTCGAATGTCTCCTAATTATTTGTGGTTGCCATTCAATGTAGGGATTGATACCAGCATTATAAGACGTGATGTCGAGGGTCAAGCATAGATTTTGTTGTATGCATATGTGGAGAAATCTGAACAAGAGATGGAAGGATAAGAAACTTAAGGTAGCATTTTGGCAATGTGCAAAAGCAACTACTGATCAAGAGTTCAATGATGCAATGGCAACTGTAAAATGGATCAACAAATAAGCATAGGAGTATTTGTCAAAATTTGAACAAGAACAGTGGTCGAGATCAAGGTTTTTAGAATGGCCGAAGGTAGATAGTTTGACAAGCAATAACTGTGAGTCATTTAATTCAACAATTGTGGGTCTGCGAAGGAAGAGCATTTTGACAATGCTTGAGGAGCTTAGGTTCTATATCATGAAGACAATGGCAACTCACAAGGACTCACTGATGGCTTACACTGGACAGATAGCCCCTGTAAGAGTCAGTAGGCTAGAGAAAGAAAAAAGACAAACTAACTACTGGGAAGCACAATGGTGTGGTGATGATGAGCACAACCAGTTTGAAGTAACAAAGTGGCAACATAGAGTGAGAGTCAATACACGAGAGAGGACATGCTCATGTAGAAAATGGCAGCTGACTGGACTACCATGCTGTCATGGGATTGCAGCAATCCAGAGAAAAAATGAGAAGCCTGAAGACTATGTCCATCACAAGCTCACCATTAAGGCATATAATAGGACTTACCAGTTTCACATTAGCAGCATACCGAGTCAAAAGTACTAGGAGCATCACGAAGGGCTGTCATGTCTGCCTCCTCCATACAAGAGGCCTATTGATAGACCTACAAAGAAGAGGAGAAAGGATAGCACTGAGCAAAGCTCTGGGAGCCAATACAAAGCCAAGAGAAGATACGGACAAATAACATGCCAAATCTGCAAGAGGGTCTGTAAAACAAAAACCAATATTAATATCTATTTACTTTACATTTTATTTGCTATTTGTAAATTAAATTTGATGAATGTTGATTTACTTTACTCATGTGTTCTTTGTAAGGCTGGACATAATAGCAGAACTTGTCCTGAGAAAGAAGCTGGAACAGCAACTGAAAAACCAGATCTTGATGAGGAAGAAGCTAGGGAGCAAGAAGCTAACTGGGAGGAGACCATAGAGGCTGCACACGCTGCACATGTTGCAGTTGAGGAAGACCTCACTCAAAACCATCCACAAAGTTAGCCTGATCAAGTAAACAATGTGATTTAGGTAATCTTGTTGTTCCAAACTGTTGGATCTGTTTCCATAAAAGGTTTGTTTTCATGAATGGACAAATTGATGCAGAATAACATCAATGATGGAAACACTACAACAAATGCTGCACCCCCTAATGTAGCCACTATACCAGCAGCAACCAACTTGGTTAGTCCAACAGCTAGTTCAGAACTAGCACCTCCGGTTGTCACAAGACCACCAGCACCAACACCAAAAAAGAGATGCAGATCATCTTTTGTAAGGGGCAACCCAGTTCCACCAAGAGGAAGAGGTAGCACCACTCGAAGAGGACTGGCAGCCACTACAACACCTCCAACTCCAACACAAAATGCAGCAGCTACACCACCACCCCCTGCTCAACCTAGGGTTGTCAGGCCTGATGTTGGGTCTAGATCCCAAATTCCTGCATCTCCATCCAATGTTGCAGTCCCATGTAGTGGGACTGGGTCAATGCCACAAGGTCCATTAGTTAGGCCCACTCTTCAGGTCCAACCTACAGCTCCATTTAGGCCACCAATTGTGACTAGGGAGACCATGGCAGTAGCAAGCCCAGCCATACAGAGCAGGTTTACAGGCTTCATGTCTACCCCATCCTTAAAGAAGAAAAAGCCATCCGGACCATCACCATCAAAACCATCAACAAAAGACAAGAACTGAACCGAGAATCTTGGGTTTTTTAGTTTGTTGTTAGCTCCATTTTGGACATGATTTAGTTAATATGCACCCAAGTGCCATTATGACATGTAAGTGCTACCCAAGTCTTTTTGTGTTTTGTTAGTGTCATTTGGGTCTGTAGCAGTTACTATGAACATAAGTGTCATTTTGCTAGTCTTATTTGGGGCCTGAACTTTGTTACTCTGAATAATTAACGATTATAACTTCATGTTGAGCTCCTGGTGTTTTATTGAGCTTCTGTTGACAAATCTATTTTAAATGGCTTACATATACTCTATATAGCTTTCTCATATCACAACAACAATAACTCAGTCACATCACAAGAATAACATAGCATACATTAAATCATCTCAATTACAATGAGGAGAAGATTACAAATTCCAAAGTGTCATTGTTATACTATTATACTGTGCACTGTCTACCTACTTAGCCAAACTAAACATAATCAAAGCCACATTTAACCTAATCAATATACGCATAAAAATTAGGCACAACTCAACCCTCTTCAAATGCTCCATTTAGGCACAACTCGACATTGATTCTGCTTTTCTTTTTTGGTTCTGATTTGCCCAGCATATTACTATTCTCTGAAGAAACTTCTCCTTCCACACATTCTTCTTGTATTTCATCCAACCATTGAAAATACCCGCAACGTATTTGTGTGTTCTAGCACAACACGAAAATTTCAAAGATCAGAGAACAATCGAAAACTAAAATTGAATAAGCACAGATGACAAACTAAGAAGGGATATTGCATTACTTCCTCACATATTCATCAAAATTCCAAGCTTACATTCCACATAGGGCAGCGTAGAAACCATCTATCAGGGTTGCTACTTGTCTTCGACTTCAACGGAACCACTGGAAAGGGACAAATGCAACAGCAATCATAAGTTTTGCTCACAATACCGGAAACACCAACCACGTTGAAGGCTTGCATCGATGACTGCCTTCTCACCGTTGCAGCTTTTCCACGAGCCTTTGCTGTATGCATCTTCTAATTTTGGATCCCCTCCTGCGAGTGAACGAAGAGAGCAATATTGAGGATTAGGGCAAAGATCTCTTATTTGGGGCAAAATCAAGTTCAATTAATTTTATTTCCACCTAGGCTAACAAATTACTTAATTAAAAATTACAACTCAAATAAAACTTGTTTTGTCAGCAAAATCCGGTGTCCAAGTCAACATTGTCCTCATCGGAGCTTTGGTCCGGCAAGCACATGGACACGTTTGTCAATTTTTAAAATTATCCAGGTACCATTTTTTCAATTACAATAGTGAGGTGCTGAAATATCAGCGTTTGAATCTTTTGGGTACTGATTTGGTCATTACCTTGTAGATTTATTTAATATCTCAGTACAATAAAAACGTTGAGTACTGTCGAATTTACTATCACAGAGTAACAACGGATTTACTGTTAGATTTACCGGCGGTAATGACGTCGAATTCGTAAGGTTAACTAATTACCGGCAGACTCTGCTTTCCGACGGTAATATTTGAAGGAAAAATAAATTAAATTGACACTTCCTTTACCGTCGAAAAAATCCAACGGTAACTCCAATTAGTGAAACACTGCATTTTGGTGTCCCGCAATGGGTTACCATTGAAATTTTCCGACGATAAAGGGGGCATAAATTCAAATCACAAACCCTCTTTTCCCAAATTCGAAACCATCACCACCATCCCTCTCTCTGCTTCTAGTATCGCTGCCACCACCACCTGCCACCACGACCGATACCACCACCGTTGGCACCCCCTTTCCATCACCGTGAACCCACCGTCGACCCTTCCTTCTTCTCCTTCTCCCCTTCCCTCCCCCCCCTCTCTCTCTCTCTCTCTCTCTCTCTCTCTCTCTCTCTCTCTCTCTCTCTCTCTCTCTCTCTCTCTCTCTTTCCTTCCAGTATCATCGTCATCACCATTTTCCGCCACCGCGAGACCACCACCGTCGGCACTCCCTCTTCGTCGCCATCAAAACACCGCCGACCCCTCATTCTTCTCCTTCTCTACCTCCTTCTCTCTCTCTCTCTCTCTCTCTCTCTCTCTCTCTCTCTCTCTCTCTCTCTTTCTCCTTCAAGTATCGCCGTCACCACCATCAGCCACCACTGCCGAGACTACCATCATTGGCACCCCCTCTCCATCGCCGTCAACCCACCACCGGCCCCTCCTTTTTCTACTTCTTTCCCTCTGCTCCTCTCCTCTCGTGCCGTCAAACGACCCTCGTCCCCGCCATAATCGCACCGCTACTGCCCAGCCTTCAGTTAGTTTTCCATTCTTTGGATACCAGCCTTCCGCCACCTGTAGCTTCGGCGACCACCATTCTGCCATTCTGCATTCCAAGTTTCTTTAAACTTTATTTCTCTTTCTTCTTCAAATTCTATTTTGGTTAGGTTGTTTCATTATTCTAATTTTAGTTAACTAATTTAGTTATAGTTAATTTTTTATTTTAGTGAATTTTAGGTGGTTAGGATAGGTTAGTTTTAGGATTATTAGTTTGTGTTATATTAGTGAAAGTGTTGGAAATTGACTGAATTGATGGATAATGCTGCTAATTTTTTATTGAATATGTTGAATGTGTGAATTAATGTTAAAAGACTATTTATTTTGTTGAACAATTGCTGAAATTTAGTTGAATAGCATTGGCTTGAAAAAGAAGCTCTCAACTTTTACTTAGTTGCGTTAATTGTGCATCTTTGATGTATGTTCTTGCCAAATGTTCGTTTATATGCCTCTATGTCTATTGTCCGTTTTAAATTTCATGTTGTAGCTACCATGTGATTTAGGGTGTTTGATTTTTGCTTGGCATAGTTAATTAAATCTATTTTTGATATAGGATTCTAATGCGATGAATATTATTTGCTAATTGAGTTATGCGTATATATGTTATGGGTAACTGCTAAGTTGCTTGAATGAAGTATTTTTCAAACTTAGTATCTGGTTTAGATCCAATAATGCACATTATAGTTGATATGGTTGTATTGTAAGACAGTTGCTATTCAGATCATCAAATGTTGAACTTAATGTTGTGATATTAGTTATAGGAATTACTAGGTATTGTTGTAATTTATTATTGATTTCTTGTGTTGAATTTCTATTAATTGGTATGTTATTCGCAGACAAGACGATAGGTAAAGGTGCTGTGGATCAGGATGCTGGTCGTGGTCGTAGCCGTGATCAGGGTAGAGGAAGGATTTCTTCCGGTACCCTGAGACTTCTTGTGTAAAACCCTAGTTAATTAATAATTAATTAATAAATTAATTATGAGGCGAAGAAATTAAAAAATTAATTTTTTAAATTATAGAAGTGAAAATATTTAAATTACGAATTAAAACATTAATTTTAAAAATTTTAGCCAAAAATCGAACCGACGAACATAACCAATTGAATCGAATCCAAGTAGGCCCAAGAGCAATACTTTAAACACTCTCCCAATACCCCAAACTCACTCCACTTTAGCAAAATAGAGAGCAAGCACGGTTAGGGAGAAGAGAAGGTGAGGAAACGCTTGCCTATATTCAAATCCAACTTTAAATCATCATAATTTTTTTCGATTGACGAGCCGTCTGCAGCCATGTATTCATCTCGAAATTCTCTTCAAATTCATTCGAACAAAATGGTAAAAAATTAAAATTTCTCACCCAATTCTCACCTCCATTCAATTTTGTAATTTTTTGTTTTGAATATTGAGACACCTAAGTGAGTCCACACCCCTTATATCCATATAAGAATTGAGAAATGATCATTAAAATATATGAAACAATGAAAGTGGGGAAATACAATATAAGAATAAATAAAAGGTTTCAATTTCTAAAAAACAAACAAATACATGGACTAGACATTTGCAAATGAAATTAATGCTGCCATGATCTTTCCTATATCATTATTTATGCTTTATGACGATTATTGACAAGTAAAGACAAAAAAAAAATAAATTAGGGTTTTACTACTCTAAACTAATTAGTGAGTGAGTTATCTATAGACAATTGCAGTATTAGTGAGAACTTTTCTGGCGCATTAGCAGCAAAAATGACACAACGGCAATGGAGGTAACCAACCGGTAGGGTTGTATTAGAATTTATTTTAAATAAATTGTAAACAAATAATATAGAGAGGGAGGAGGACAACCTATCTAAAGAGAAAGAAGAATGCATCTCTGGTGACATAGGAAGCAGCGGTAGCAGCAGTGGTAGGAGCAACAAAAACGACAGCGACAGTGCGATCTACGCGACAAAAGGAGCACTAACCAAGTCCATGCAATCATTAATTTGGATGCTGTTGATGGTGGCTAACGGAAAGGGCTGTCAGAGGAGGTTTGAAAGAAGGGGGAAGAGAGGGAGAGAGAGAGAGGAGAAAGTTAGAGAGACTAGTTCGAAAATGAGGGAGAAGAGGATTTATGATTCAAATTTAGGACACGTTTACCGTTGGATTTATCAGTAGATTTATCCAACGATAACGTGTTGCCGTGACAAAATGCAGCGTTCTAGTAATTGGGCTTACTGGCGGATTTTGGGCTTACCGGGGCCAATAAATACGACGGTAAAATTCACACCAATTTTTTCTTTTTTTCTTCAATTATTACTGGTGAATTTACCGTCAAAAAGCAAATTCGTCGGTAGCATTTTGACCTAACGAATTTATTGCCAAATCCGCCTATAAAAATATTGTTAATATCCGATGCTAAATTTGACAGTATTCAACATTTTTTTTGTAGTGAATTAAGAATAATTTACTTAGATGTGATTAAAAAAATAATTGAATAATTATGTATAGTAAAAAAATTGAGATTATTTTAAGGATAAAATTAAAACTTATTTCAAAGTAAGAAAATAAAATTTATTTAAATTAATCATTAGCAGTACATTAAAGACAAAAAAAGTATAATTCATACTTTATTTGTATATATATCATGCTGTTTTTTATCCTTTTTCAGAAATTTATCTATTAGTAATTTTACATGCACTCCATGATTAGTAAAAATTTTGAATTCCTAATGCAATTTAGTCCATTAAAATTCACTTTCATTTTACTTGATTTAGTAACTAAGAATAAAGTATCATTTTTTGTCCTTCAATATTTTTGTCCTATTTAAGTCCCCAACATTTTAAAATCGTCTTAATGTCATCCTATCGTCAACTTTGTTAATAGATTACTAAAATTGAGACGATTTTGAAATGTTAGGTACTTAAGTAGGATAATTTAAATGTTAGGGACAACTCTTAAATTTACCCCTAAATGTAACGACCATCAATTTTAAAAATATAAATATAAATAAGTTATAATTTATTTTAGAGTAAAGTATCATTTTTGTCCCCAACATTTGGGGTAAATCCTATTTGTGTCCCTAACGTTTAAATCGTCCTATTTGTATCCCTAACGTTTGTAAAAGTGATTCAATATTATCTTGCCGTCAATTACACATCATGAACGCTTTAGTTTGAGTTTGAAAAATCCCTTATTGAAGTTAGAATACAAATGTCTGGGATAGAATCGAATATCTACTCTGAAAAATAGCTTATAAAAAGTTAAACTAATTCATACAAAATTTACATAATTCACTTTTCTAGGAACATGATTGAATCTAAACACAAATAGTAGGTATAATATTAAAATCGAACACATCTAAGTGAGACCTAATTGAGAATGAATACATCCAAATGAGAATAATTGAAAAATATAATCTCATTTGTTAGTATAAGTGATAGTAGGATAATATTGAATCACTTTTATAAACGTTAGGGATACAAATATGACGATTTAAACATTAGGGACACAAATAAGACTTACCCCAAACGTTGGGGACTAAAACAATACTTTACTCTTTATTTTATAAATGGGAGTTTCTTATTTTTAGAAATTATTTTATTAAAAGTAATTAAATTAATTTATAATTATTTGAATTGAATTAAATTCATATTCTTATATATTTTTGTTATGATAAAATATTTTACATAATTAAAACTATCATTTTAGTAATTTATAAATAATGAAAATTATATGTATATTTTAATTTGAGTAATTGATATTTTTTTAATTTAAAAATAGAGTTTAGTTAATAATATTATTATCGAGCTCAATATTCGTCGATATTAGTAAATATTGGTATTCTTTGGTGAACTTAACTTTACTAATGCTTCACCTATATGTTTTATCATTATGTTACTAATGTTATTTATATTAGTAACTCATATATATTATTACTTGTGTTTTAATATATCTAATTTTTATAGTTATCCGTTTAAGATATTTATAACTTGAACTACTGATTTAACAGCTTTATAACTTGACACGTGGTTCATGGAAGACACCCGACCCCTCCCCTGTGTGTCACCAAACCAAATAAGCCATTATTATTACCATTAATCATCATCGTTCTCATAGCCAAAACCAACCGTGAATGTTTCATTTTGAAGAAAGAAAAGAAAGAATGGCCGTGAGAGCGAGGGAATGAGAAACCATGGAACTTTTGACCTTTGGAGTTCGATTTTTTATGATTCGTAACTTCAATAAAAAATTTTAATCTGTTAAAAGTGTTTGTATTTTCCTCATTTATATATTGGCGTCATTTTTGATCGGTGAAAGTTGACGGTGACGTAGCTCTCCTATCTCTTGAGTTCGATCAACTGGAGTTTTAGGAGGTACAGACGATTTCTGACATTTTCTTCTTCGACAATTCGGTCAAAAAGCTTCTTCATAGTTACGAGTATTTTGATTTTGTACGGAAGTAGTGTTTTGGTAACTTTATAATTATTAAATGTGAATTTGATAAGTGAATGTTTATTTCATTGATTATTGATTGAATTTGACTGAATTTATGTTGAATTTTATGATATATTGATATCTGTGATTAGTTTGAAATTTGGTCAGTTTAAGCGTAGCCAAGAACCGAATTATTTTGATAAATTCGGAGCTGAAATATTGTTGGTAATCAAGTGAAATTGGTGAGATTTGATGATGACATTGAGATTTAATAAGAAATGAATTAATGACATGCTTTAAGATATGAAAATGGTTTGATTTTGAAAGCGGTTGGATTTTAATTGGTCTAATTTTATATTTTCTTTTATATTAGAAATTGTTTTGATTTATTAGAAACAATTTGAAAGAATTTGAGAATTGGTTTGGATGGACCTGAGAAGGGTGGTAAAGTCCGAGTTTTAGGGGAGATGCTGTCGAAAATTTGTTATAAAATTTAAGACTTTGTTTGAAATATTATTTTAAAAAAGATTGGATTTGAGAGGTTCTAATATTTGCTTTTGATTTATTAAAAAAAATAGTTATGTTTCGAGTTTAATTCATTTTAGAAAAATATATCTTTTGAGTTTGATTTATTTAGAAAATAATTATTTTACGATTTTAAATTATTTAAGAGAAGTATTATGTTTTAAGGTTGATTTAAATATGAAAAGGGCATATGTTTTGAATTTGACTTAAAATTTTTATTCGGATGAGTTTAGTGAACTTTAAAAGTAATTGAATTTTGACTGAATAATTTCGTTTTTTGACGTCTTGGAAAAAGTTAAAGAATTAATTTTAAGGATGGAATTAGGCTTGGTGTTGGCTTTGACATTGGTTTGGAACCTCCGATTTGTATGGTTTGGTTTTGATTTGATTTAGAAACTTTATTTGATTAACTCAATTTAAGAAAACAATGATTGTTAAGGATTTCCAATGAACTTAAGAAAATGAGATTGGTTGTCGCTTCCCTAAATTCTAGAGTCTTTGTTGAGGGGTTTAACTAGTAAATAATTTCTCTTTGTCTTTTGAAAGAAGAATTGGTTGAAGTGGAATTCTTTTAAAGGTTTTGAAGAATGTCATCAAAAGGTGATTTTGGTTTTAAAAGAAAAGATAACATAAAAGAAAAGAAAGAAAGAACGAGCAGAGATAATTGTCTACCTGCTGAAAACGAGCAGAGATAAGGTAGTGAGTCCACCGAGATTTGCTTTCCAGAGATACATCGGTCAATCCAGAGGATGGTCACACCTGTAAGACAGAGGTTGCTTACAGAGGTTATCAATACATACATTTGCTAGTGAGAACCTCACCTATAAGACAGATGTTGCTTGCAGAGGTTATATTTGCATACATCGGCTCAAGAGAGTCGCACTTGTAAGTCAGAGGTTGCTTACAGAGGTTATGACACTGGAAACCAAACTCAGACAAAGGTTGTTGAGTTACGTCGGGAGCGGGTTGAAACCGACAGATGAGCTCATTACTTGCACTAGGGATAGACATGCATCATACGTGTTTGTGTATATTTGTTTGTGAGTGTGTTTCTTGTGATTGTGGGTGTGCTATATGATTGCTTAATTTCTGTGTTCTTTGTTTGTTAAGTCTAAATGTATTCTATTGTCCATTGCTGTTGGCTATGGTAATAAAATGAGTATAACTATACACCCCGACCCTACTAAGAACTCCCTAGTTCTTACCCCCTATTTCCACCCCTTTCAGCTACAGGTGCGAAGGTTTAGTACGGAGGCACAGGAGCATAGAAGATTATGTTTACAAGTTGAGTTGTTAGATTTTATTTTTCCCTCGTCGTTTATTCTTTTGGATTTTAGAGAGGATAGGACTTGTATTTTGAAAATCTTGAAATAAGTCTATATATATAATGCTATGTATCTTTGTGATTAAGTGATCAAAAGTAAAGAATCTTCTTTTTCTTAACTAAAAGTTTCGGTTCATATTCGTGAAGGTCTAATATTAAATAAATATAGTATATAATTAAAGGAATAGAGGTTAGTAGCGCTCGAACTTTTAGTACGATCATGAGGTGCTAAAAGTTAGGGTGTTATACCAAATATTGAGAATAAAAACAATACTTTACTCATATAAAACTATCTTATTTAACTTAACATTTATAATTTCATGTATATATATATATATTTAAGTTTGATTTAGTAAAATTTTTTGAAGATGTACTTTTGTTTGTAACTTTTAAAAGATAAGAGTGTTTTAAAAAATATCTAAGGTAGAGTTTTTGAAAAAAGATTTATGCTTATTAAAATTTAAAAAAATCTAATATAACCTCATACATTTTTTTATATTCAAATTTAATTCTTATATTAATATTTATTATAGTATTTTTAAATTTTAGAAACTATTTTACCAAACACACTTGTTCTTACTTGTACTTATTAAAAACCAATTTTAATTTAATTTATTAAACATAGATAGGTTAAGTATGATTTTGGTCTCTAAGGTAGAGACTGAAAATTTATTTCGTCTCCAGCATTTTTTGGCTACAAAATGGTCCTGAAAGTTTTAGTTTGTTTTAAAATCGTCCTTCGGACAAAAATGCCCTTCCCCTTCTTCCCCAAAATCAACCAGAAACAAAAACAGAATCCGAAGCTGAACCAGAAGCGGCAGAATAGCAGAAGCAACATCAATGAAACAACAACAACCAGACAAAGAAAAAGAACAATAACAATGGATCATGTATACTGTTAACCATTAACAAAAATTCAATAACCTAAACTAATTCCATCAAACCTAAGCTAATTCAACAACAACAATTCGGCAGCAACTTTCAACAATTCAATAACTTAAGCTAATTCTATCATACCCACCTAAAATCAACTAACAGAAAATCAAAATCTAGCTAAACTAATCCAGAATCAAATCAAGGAACTAACACTAATAAAAATCAGAAATTGAAAGCAAAATTGTAACCTGGATTATGAAAATAGAAAATAGAAAAGAAGGGACAGGGGAGGCAGTGGTGGAGCGCCGGCAGTCTGGGCATGACGGGAAGGGGCTGGAGGGAGGAGAACGGGCAGTAGTGGCTCTGGTTCCTTATGCGATAGGGATTGAGGGAGGGGAACGGGCAGTGGTGGCTCTGGTTACTTCTACAACAGCGATTGAGGGATGTAGGGACGAGATGGCGCGAACGGACAGTGGGGAAGAAGGGCTCCACATTGCTGCGCGGTGGTGAAGCATAGAAGGCTCGCACGCGGTGAGCTCTAATTCGAAAAGGTCCGAGACAGGAAAGGAGAGAAGGAGGGAGAGAGGGTCACGGTTGCTTTGGAGTAAGCGCGAAGAGGAAAGGAGCAACGGCGGCGGCCTTTCTCCTTCCCCTTTCCCACCTTCCCTTCCCCTTCTTCTAAACCAACACCCCCCAGCGTGCGTGATTCCCTTCTCCCTTATTCAAGACTTTTTTTTAAAGTTAGGGATATTTTTGTAATAAAAATTAAAAATTTGGTAAAAAAACTTCTGAAACTTTCGGGACCATTTTGTAGCAAAAAAAAGGCTGGAGACAAAATAAATTTTCGCCTTCTATGTTAGAGATTAAAATTGTACTTAACCCAACATAGATATTATAATTGTTAAAGAAACTATCTTTTAAAAGCTAATTTTTATAAACTAATTTAAAAAAAAAAACTTTACCCAACCAAATCTTATTATATCTAAAATTACTTATTTATTTCAGCAATAATCAATGCATACAAAATAAGAAACATTTAGGTGTTCAAACTTCATTCCCCATCTCTAGGATACAAAATTTCAAAATAGCTGAATCTGAAAATAAAAAGGTAGTATAATCAACGTTGAAGTCACCAGGAAGAGGTAGTCGTATAAATTGGGGGATTCTAACATTTGATAATCTATTAATCCTTGATTTGTGATCATTATACAATAATATCAATCATGATAATAACAAGCTTGAATTTGTCATATTTTCATCACAACTTACATACAAAAATACAATCTTGTACTCTTGCATAGCCTTCCAGGTCGTCTTGCCAAATTGGCCCAACATTTAAGCAAGACTTAGTTGGATGCTGAACTTTTAAGTTTTAACAATATTATATATATGCCTTGAAACCTATTGCAACTCATACGATGGAAAACTGAAACCTGATCTTCCATCATTTGTGGATTTCAATTCAAGCTTCTGGAAAGGGCTGCAAAGAATTCATGAATTTTTATATCACACTTTCATTTGTTGTAAGAGAATTAGGGTGCATTTGTTTTAGCCATTTCTAACCAAAAACCAGCTTTTTGACAAAAAAAAGAAAATAACTTTTTTACATGTTTGTATCAATTTTATTAAATAAAGAAGGATGCCATTGGTTTGCATTTTTATTTTTTGTTATAATTTTCAACATTTTCTATTTTCAGGATTTTATGAAGGAAAAAAATGAAAACAATAAAATTCTATTTTCTGCTTTTACCTTCTATTTTCTCTTTTTTCTTAACAAAATCCAAAAAAAAAAACACTGAAAATGGAACCAAAAATAAAAACATAAACTTAAATACACCGTAAAATTTCCAAGAAAAAAAAGTTTTCAGGATTTTTAGTTTCTGATTAAGATCAATTTTTTTTTCAGCATTTTTTTAACTATATACAAAATTAACTTATAAAATCACTTTTTGAAACCAGAAACAAACATACCCTTAATTTACAGAAATAAGGAAGAATTCACATGCTTAACATAAACAAATAGAAGGATTAATAAGAGCAGTGAAGAGCAGGCAGAACTGAGGCCACAAAATATACCAATAGGAAAAGGAAGAGAACCTGCTGTTGGGATCATAATAAAACCCGCTTATAGATCCATCACTGCAAGAGAAACAAACATAGTAAAAGCCAGCTATAGTTAACCCGCAGTCGGTTCCAACATTCACAAAATACTGCTCCTTCCATCTCTGCGACAAAAACCTCAATTAATGAATTTCGCAGAGGATTCATTGCTAAAACAAGTAGAGTTTTCCAAATTTTCATTTTAAAAATGCTATATGCATACAAAAAATCAACCACTATGTATTTGTGTACAAATACATGTGTTTAATTCATTTTCAATGTTTATTTTGTATTTTAATATGTATTCTATACAGGTGGCTGATTTAGAGGCTGATTTTTTGTATATACATCGCATGGTTGTTTCATTTTACACACAGCTAAAAATCAAGTTACCATGAATATGTAAGGATAGTTGCTTAGGTCCAAAGACTTGCCACCATCAACTTCTACTTGGCCCTGAAAAGATTGAAGGTCATTGATAACCAAACATATGCATATTATAGAAAACCATAGCAAATTATAGGTCATTACCATGAGGGGTGAAAATGATTGAAACTTAGTCCAGTGCCTTATATCATCTTCTGGTCTGAGAAAGTAGAAAAGGGAAAGAACAAACAAGCAAGCAAAAAAGCAAAAGTTTGTCAATATAAATAGAGGTGTGTGGCATCATTTGTGTTATTCAAATTAAACTCATAGCTAAATTTAAAAGTTATTCCCTAATAACATACGTTGCTTCCCATTTGCCAGTGAAGAACGTATAATTTTTGGTATCAACAATCTCCCCTTCCCAGAATGTTACAACCTGATATGAGCCATTAAGACAAAGTCAATACCAGAGCAATTTTTCTCTTTTGATAGCTGAACACACAACCAGGGCATATAAGGAAATATCTCACTAAAAGTGAATTTGGTTACAGAAACCTTAAGGTATATGATGGATGATTAGTAAGTGATAAAAGCAGACAGAAAACTAATGTCATTGCTCCAATATAAAATGAGACAAATGAAGCTTATTCAAGAAATCAACAAAAATTAAGACGACTGCCAGTAGGGGCGGAGGCTCTGACAGGAAAGGGAGCGTCATCCCCTCCCTCCCCCTCCCTTCTCTCTCTTTCTGAAATTTCAAGTTTTCTTACAATTTTTTAATTGCTCAATTATGTCCCCATAAGCCCCCCCCCCCCCCCTCTCTTCTTCTCTCAAAATCTAAAAATACTGTGTTTTGATTTTGGTGATTGACACTATGTTCTGATTTGATCTTTCAAACAAACATAATAATATCATGTCTTTGACTTGATTTTTGGATACAAGAACAGCAAGTATATGACAACAACTATTGCAGACTGAAGTCATAAATTAATAGATTATAAGTTTTGGCATAATAGTGATTAACATGACAAATAGCTCAAACTAAAGACGATGAATAGCATTTTCTTGATTTCTTATCCATTTTCACATTTTAGGAAGAACAAGGAATAAGCTGCATACTGGTGTGTCGGCCATAGGAACATTAAGAGCTTCCATGGTGCCACATAGATAACCATGCTCAAGATCACATCCTTGTATACGAACATTTACTCTCCATGCTTCATCCTTTTGTAGGCTAGAAACGTTCTGTGTCCCAGAAAAGGCCTGTGAAACATAAACACTTGGAGTCAATACTGGGATTTCAAACTCATCTAGCGTGATATACCGGCCAAAATATGTGAAATCTAATTCAATGGTTTAGCTTAAGTTATTTTATCTAGGATACCACTGCTATACACTATCCAAGAACCACAAATAAGACTAACTAATAGGAAAATCTTCATCTTCTAGGCCCTATTAATTAGTACAAAATATAAATAGAGACGAAATGATGAATGGAAACAAACTTTCTAATTTCTGGACAGATATAATCACGGCATCTCATGCATATTCTTTTGTCCAAGGACCTGCTTTGCAGCTCTTCCCATTTTTGTATTATATTGATATTTCACTCCCTAGAATTATTCATTTGTTCTAACAAGAAAAAACAAGTGAACTACGAACTGATTTATGGGCAAGAAATCATCTTACTGATTTGCTTTCTTCCTTCATCTAAGGAACCACCCTGCATCCATGTGTTCTAAGAGTGTTATCCTTCAATGATTTCCCCTTTGGGGAGACAGATCTTTTAGACTATGACCAGGTGTTCTTTATTAATATTCTTTAAGCAATATGGATCAGCAGTAAATACGGATTGATTTTCCAAATAATATACTTAATCTCTCACAACGGTAGAAGAAAATAAAATAAAATTGAACATCATTTTAGAATAAAAGAGAAATGAACATTTTATAGACAAGTACTGTACCATTTGTGTTTTCTCACTAGTTCTCTAGCAAGGCCTCAGTATCTAGAAACGAATCATAAGTTCAATTTTGAGAACTAATAACTCAACCAGATTGCGCCACAATCACAACTTAGAAATAAGGACACATATAGGCAACATACATACATACATAAATACCTATCCTCAAATAGCGTCTCCAATATCTATTTGGAAAGTAGAAAGTATGAACAAAATGAAAAACCGTGGCGAATCGATCAGACATATTTCCACCATGAATTGGAAATGTAACAAAAGCTGAAAAACACTAAACAAATACTCCCTCTTCTCCATTTATATATGTCACTTTGGAATTTTGATACATTTACAATTCAGTTATCTGTAAATAAATTATATCTAAATGCATTAAGTTTTGAATGTACTGAAATTTCAAAGTTACATATTAAGCCGCTTAAGTGTTTTCTATCTTCATGATCGAAAATTAAAAAAAAAAGTCTGTTCTATCTCCACAACCCCCATTTTTTCAAAGGCTCAAACAAATGAAGAATCGAAGCCGAACATAAATCACAAAAAATAAATTAATTAATAAAAAAATAAAAAAAAAACACGAAAAAGAAAGGAAACATACCTGGCCAATGCCTAGAAGTGTACAAGCTTGGAATGAAGTATGGCCAGAATTAGCGCCTAAATCAAACAATCAAATTAAAAGGACGAACTATCAATTTTGGACAGTAATCTGCGAAAACTAACACATTCATAAATCGCAATTTGCGAGGGGAAAAAGAAAAAGAAGAAATAGGGTGAAGAAAAGTGGATTACCTGAAACCTGCGAAGGCGTGGAACTTTCAACCAATACTCTGACGGGCATCTCTCTAGTGCGTCGATGAATTTGTTGGAAGGTTTTAATTAGAAAAATGCAGAAATGGATGAATCTGGAGAGTGGAGGAGAGTTTTACGATCAAAGACTGCTTAATTCTTCTCAGTTCTCACTTCTTGCTGTTAAGTGTTAACTGTTTTAAGAAGGGCAAGGAAATCACCGTGGAGCCCACAACTCTTTTTCTTCCCCTTCTGGGTCAGGATCCCACTTCTAGGTCCAGCCCAATTTCAATTTTATTCATCCACAAACCTTTGTTTCTTATAATTTTTCAAAACTTTTAATTAGATTTCTATATTTTTTATTTTTAATCGGGTCTTTTAAATTAATTCAGTTTGTTAATTAAACTGAACAAGAAAGAGAACCGATGTGAACGGGTGGGGTGGGGTTCGAACCCTTGTTCTCAATGAAAAAGTAACAAGTCACAAACACTCACAATTTTAATTAATATATTTACAAATTATTATATATATAGATATTTTTTATCAAATATATTTATTTTTATTTAATTTATTTTAATTTTAGTTATAAACTTACTTATTTTTAAATTAATTATATTTTTATTTAACAACCATTATAAATTCACTTATTTTTTCTTTTTTTAATTATATAATATCTATTAATATTATTTTTTAATAAATACTTGTAGTATATAATAGTATAATAGATATAAATTTATTAATAAATTATTAAAATTTGAAAATAATTATTATTTTAATATAAAAACAAAATAAAATATTTATGATAGAGTGAAATTAATAAAATACTTATTATTTCTATTTCATATTATTTTTGAATAGCTGGATATTCTTAAAATGTTAGTAAAAATATGTATTTTAAATTTTAATTTTAAATTTTTTATTATTTTTTATTATTTATTTACATAGGACCGGGTTAACCGGTTGAACCAGTGACCCACCGGTTGAACCAATCATCCAGTAACTCAATAGCTTGATCGGTTCGATCACCGGTTCGATTCTGACAACTATGATTTTTTTCCTCAATTAGAAAGAAAAAAAGTATAGGAACCTAATTGAAAATTTCGTAAGACTATAGGAACTACTAGAGTAATTAAACCTTTTATTTACGGAATTATCTGTTTTGCACTTTAAAAATATATATTAAATTTATAAATTAAAAATTTTGTATTAAAAATATAAAATAATAAGTTATTAATATATTTGTTTATCATGTGTCTTCCAAATATATTTTAGCTAAATCCTCTATTTATTATTAGAATAAATACCCAAATTATTTTTAAGGAATAACAAATTTTTATTCTCAAAAATTTTTAAAAATTATTTCTGTCGAATAAATTGAACTTTACGTCACTTTAAAAGGGTATTAATTTATTTTAGAATATATTTTTTATGACTAAATTGTCTTATAATAAAATTTAGGATAAAGTATATTTTATTTTTTTAAAGTTTGTTAAAAGTTTAAAAAATGTCTCTAAGTTTTATTTTGTTTTAATTTTATCTCAAAGTTTTCAATTTGCATTAAATATACTTTCGACGACTAATTTTTTAAAAAATTTAGGACTAATTTAACAACAATTTCATAAGAACAACCGTCAACACAAGCAAATCAGACATAATTGCTATGCATTATTACTGGATTGATCAAGAATATATTTGACACAAATCGAAAATTTTAAAAGACAAAATTGAAACAAAATAAAATTTCGAAATATTTTTAAATTTTTTTATAAACATCAAAAGACAATATACTTTACCCTAAAATTTATTAAAAACTTATTTATCCAACATACATATAAAAAAATTGATTCAAAGTAACTTAAAAATAAATTTTCCAGAACAGAATCATTCTCAAAGAATTTTAAAAAATAAAAATTTATTGAGAAATAAAATATCGTATATAAAATTTTTAAAGACTAAAATAAATATTTACTCTTATTATTATCTTTTCAATCCGCTAAGTAACCAATTACGGGAGCAGCCAATTTTTTTTTTAAATTTTCTTTTTGAAAGGAACGTAAATTCAAACTATCATAAGAAACATCCAAAATCTAATATATATATATATATATATATATATATATATATATATATATATATATATATATGAAATTTTTTAAAATTAAAAAATTTAAAAATTCTAAAATTATTTTAAAAATTTTAAAATTCATTTTAAAACTTTTAAAATTATTTTAAAAATCATTATAAAAATTCATAATAAAAAAAACATCTGAAATGTACCAAAAAGAAACATCCAAAGCCTAAGAAGAAAGAAATATCCAAAATTATTTAAAACCTAACAAAATAAAATATCCAAAAAATATTGAAAAAAGAACAACCGAAAACTAAGTAAGAAACATCTAAAACTATTAGAAAATATCCAATACTCAAAAAGAAGAAACATCCAAATTCCAAAGCATAAGAAAAAGAAATATCCAAAACTTAGGAGAAAAAAACATTCAAACCTAGTAAAAAGAATTATCCTAAACGAAGAATATGACGCTTGTTGCGTTTGAATGTGGCAGGACACGATGCCTAAAATGGAGGTTGTTGCATTCGGGAACGGAGGACTGCAGTGGTGATCGACAAATCTGCGTTCATGAGGTAAGGATAGCGGTGGTACTTGACGGCACTGCGTTTGTGAGGGGGAGGGCACTGCAGTGGTCGGTGGCACTACGAGTCGTGTTGCAGAGATCATCGCGTGCGACTAGGGGTGGACAAAGATGGAACAGCCCTACCAAGAGATGTCGTGGAGAGGGAGGACACAGGAGCGAGTGGTAAGCGCGTTCAAGGTGGTGAACGCATGGGCGGGTGGCATCCGTATTGTTGGGGGAGGAGGGATGACGCAGTGGC
The DNA here is from genome assembly GCF_003086295.3 of Arachis hypogaea. Taxonomy (NCBI): domain Eukaryota; kingdom Viridiplantae; phylum Streptophyta; class Magnoliopsida; order Fabales; family Fabaceae; genus Arachis; species Arachis hypogaea. The sequence continues at coordinate 85,840,864 of NC_092039.1, forward strand.
GAATGACAAATGTGGTGGATGGAGAGGACATAGTCACAGGGAGGACGTAGGTGGAGGGACAAGAATTATTGATGGAGGTCACAACTTCAGAGAAAAGTGATTGGAGTGGGTGGTCAAGTAGGGTTGATGTTGGGTGGCCCGTATTTCTGAACCTAATCTTAATTTTTTAAAGGAAAAACAACCATTTGTACCCATGAACTTTACCAACGCTGACAAAAATACACATTAAAGAAGGAAACTAATGTTGTATCCATCAAAGATGGATTTCGTAAGACAAAAGTACCAAAATCGTAAATTTATGTTGACTTTTTAATAAAATTCTAGAATTACCCCCACCATTATCTTCAACATCAGCTCCCAACCATTGCTTCTTTCCCACTCAAACTTTCACATCCCCTCCATTACCACCACCTTAACCACCTTCTTTTTTCTCTTCTACTCCACCACCGCTACCATGACGGCATTTCCATCTTCATGAACCCATCTCCAAGAAACTTGATCACCGACACAACCTCTCCAACCGGATCTCTCTCCCCCTTTCTCTCTCCCTCTTCCCCAAATTCCACGTCATCTTCGTCACGGTCAACGCCACGCACCTCCATTGCCGTTGTGGTTATCAGAGTCATTCTCTGACTTGACAAGAATCCTAACATAGATATGATTGGAGATTTCTGAGAGAATTTGAACAATGAATACACTCAATTAGTTCAATTTGGGTATAGATAAAAACAAATAAATTATTAATTACAGAAAATTTGTTCAACTTCATTAATTATATAATAAATTTGTAATTTGTATTGTTGTAAATATAGGACCTTTCTCCATGGATTTCATGAGCTTGAAGTGGACCTATGAGGAGTTAAATCGTACCACGGGAAGGGACCTTGTCTCAGTTCAATCTCGCTTCCGGAGCTTCTCCATCTTGTGGCGGCATTAGATGGGGTCTTGGCCGGAGAGGCATTGTGGCATCTCTGTGCGCGCTGCTGGAGCTTGAATCCGGTGGCTCTAAACTCTGAACTTGCCACTGTGCCAAGGTATAGGTGATCTGTGCATGGGCTTGAGGCGGCGTTGGGCCGCCGTGGAGTTTGGATGGCTGCAGTTGAAGGTGGTAGCGTTGTGTGGGAACGGATGGATCGCCTGGTTACCTTGTTGTTGTCTTTGTCATCGTCAGCGTGGAAAGATGATGGCAGTGGTGGTTAGTGGAGTAGTAGAGAATAGAGGGTGGTTAAGGTAGTGGCAATGTAGGTGTTTGAGATTTGGAAAAGAAGAGAGGAGGGGTTGAAGATAAGGATGGGCTAATTCTGAAATTTTATTAAAAAGTCAACATAAATTTAGGATTTGGGTACTTTTGTCGTACGGAATCCATCTTTGATGGATACAATGTTAGTTTCTTTCTTTAATGGGTATTTTTGTCAATGTTCGTAAAGTTCATGGGTACAAATGGTTGTTTTTCCTTTTTTAAATTTCAAAATCAGAATTTTTGAAAGGTTGTTCAAGTTGGCTGCACCTATAGTTAGTTGTAACATCCTAACTCTCGGCATGTCCGGACAACTACCAATTGTTAGACATTACCATACAGTTGTCTCCTAAAATTCTAGACTTTGTAGTATGTATATAGATATGAGTTTGCCGTAATTTTGTAATCGTGTAACATAGTTGAATTTTATAAGTTTATTAATAACACCGTATAATCAAATAACAGAATACAAGGTAAAATAGTTATCATACATATAATGTCTCAAGGTTCAGTTCATACAGTAAATAGATGACACAAAAGGTTCATATCAAGTATTCAACACATATGACTCAGAAGTTAGTACTTAGTAGACTTATAATACACACACATGTGTGCGCGCATACACACACATTCTATTACCTAGGCTAACAAATAAACAGTAAAGTCTTATTCCTCAGAAAATACTAGAAGAAGAGGAAAACATATTCTAGAACTCGTAAGTAGACTATCTAATTACTGTCTTCAAGATCTAAGCCTCAGGCAACCATTCTTATGTCGGAACCATCACAAATAATCCCCGACCCATCTTTCGCAGCTTCACTACTTGACGGGGAATCGGAGCCTTCATTAGTTGCTGATTGATCCTTCCAAGCTGGATCCTCCTCAGGATTCTCCTTCTCAAATGAACTATCAATGAATCCATTGGTTCTCATTAGAACAAATACCTTTCTCAGAGGATCGAACTGAGTTTCTAGCGGATCATCTAGTATGGGATCGGGCTAAGGCTCTGGTGGGACCTCTGGCTAAGGTTCTACGTGTGGCCCTGCTGGATGAAACTCTTCATGATAGTACTGACGGAGGAAAAATGTCGGTAAAGATTTTCACAAAAATATCACGTTGCAAGTATAGTTCTAAACCGACAATTAAACCTCAATCAATATTTAAATTGTTTGTCACTTAAGCAAACCCAATAATATTAACCGAAGTATTTAAACCTTGGGTCGTCTCTCAAGGAATTGCAGGAAAGTGTAGTTATAATTGGTTATGGAAAAGTATATTTTTGGGTTTTGGAATAAGGAACAAGAAAGTAAGATAACAAGGAAATAAAAGAACAACTAAGAAAAGTCCTAACAAGGATTGAGAATTGGAATTCCTATCCTCATTATCGTCATCAATTGTGATGGTAATTTCCTTTTACTTTCACTTAGTTAACCTCTAACAATGAAGGAAAGTCAAGTGAGCAAAATCAACTTAAGTTCACAAGTCCTAATAAAAAACTAGATTTAGTGAAGCCTAAGCCAACTAGCAAGTCTCAATCACCAATCAACAAAAGAATTTTGATAACTCAAGAGTCTCTAATTGATCAATCTAAGTTAAGAACATAAAAATCTAATTTAGAATCCAACCAAACATTTTATCAAACACTTGGAAGGCACAAAATAAAAGCATAGAGAATTAATAAGAGATAATAAAATCTAAACCAACAATTGCAAGGACTCAATAACAACAAATGAAGAAAGAAGCAACAAACATGAAATACCTCAAATTGTATTAAAAGGAAATTGAATCTAACATGAAGAGTTCATAAATTAAATTGGAAAAATAAAGACATCAATCAAAGGGAAATAAACTAAGATGCTAGAATGATAAAATGTAGAAGAGAAACTAAATTAAAACAAGATGGAAATCTGAATTGAAGAAGAAATAAAACTAGAAACCCTAAAACCTAGAGAGAGGAGAGAGCCTCAATCTCTAGAAAAACTACATCTAAACCTAAAGTGTGTGAATGAGTGATTTCTCCACTTTGCAGCCTCTAATCTATGTTTTCGGGCTTGAAACTGGGCAAAACCAGCCCAGAAATTGCCCCCAGCGTTTTTTGATATCTGCAGCACGTGACGCTTTGTCACGCGTACACGTCGCTTGACAAAATCCTGGTCACATGTATGCATTATCCACGCGTGCGCGTCACTCGTTTTCTGCACTAGTCACGCGTACGCGTCGTCCACGCGTGCGCGTCGCTGCCAGCTTCTCAAAACTTCAATCTCTTGTGTTCCTTCCACTCTTGCATGCTTCCTTTCCATCCTCTAAGCCATTCCTGTCCTATAAAATCGAAAATCACTTAACGCACATATCACGGTATCGAATGGTAATAAGAGATGATTAAAATTAGCAAATTTAAGGCTAAAGAAGCATGTTTTCAATCATAGCACAAAATTAGAAAGAAAAATGCAAAACATGTGAATTATATGAATAACTGTGAGAATAATGGATAAAATCCACTCAATTCAGTACAAAATAAACCATAAAATAGCGGTTTATCAAATACTGCGGAGGAAAAGCATAATGCATACGTCCAAGATGTAAGTCAGCAAGTGGAAAGTCACCTGGATAGTCTGGGTTGAACTCTGGACTAAATAGCGGATCAATGAAGGGACAATCGCGGAATATGTATATCCAAGTACATGTTTCTCCCCAGACGATAGTGCCCTCCCACATAATGTCCTATTAGAAAACACATGCCGCATCTCAACAAATAGAATTCCCATGGCAACAATCACTCCTGGAGGATTCATCTATAGAGAAAGGGGAAAGAGGGTGAGAACCTAAGGTTTTCAGTAGGGTACTAACCTAAAGGAGGTAAACAATCCTATATCAAACCTGGGGAATGGTTCTAATGTTTATCAAATCATAGTGAGATTTGGTGGGATTATCCCTAGGTTTACTATCGATTAGCTATTCGTAAATCATAATTCCAATTTTTTGTTCATTCTCTTCTAATCTACCTCAATAACTAATCACAATAACAGGAAACGAATACAGAATAATCGTAGAACTCTGAAAAATAAAAAACCAGCAGCTAATACACACAAAATATAGAAATAGAGAATAGACAAATCACTCAGTCACAGAAAAAATGCTTATAAGTACAGAGAGAATACAACAAACAATATGATTCATGTCTGTCCTAAGCAGGCCATGAACTTATGCTGCACCCGATGTTACCCAGGACTAAGCCCGGATATGGTTCCACAACTGAGTACAGTCAGGTATATAGCCATCATGGTCAAGTTGAGGAACAACATAATCATACAGTGGGCGTTCCCACATCATTCGAGACCAGCTAGGTGGAATAACATCTTCGTTCTGCCAGGCGATCATAAACATTTTAAAAATTTCTTTTATTCGTCATATCAATTTTTTAAGAGACGTTTCTGGCCTTATTCTTTTTTTTTGTAGTTACTATTTTATTCTTAACTTCTCACTTTCATTGTTTTAATCTTAGATTTTTATCAAAAATCCATTATGCCCCTGTTTTACATAATTATTCATTTAGTATTTTCTTGTGTTTAATGACTATTTTACTTCTATTTTATAGTTTTAGAAGTTTCTTTTTCTAATTTTTGAATGTTTCTTTTCTAATAATGTTAGATGTATCATTTTGTTAGGTTTTGTATTTTAAAATAAATTTTAGAATTTTTAAAATAAATTTTTCGAATTTTAGAATTTTTAAGATGATTTTAGAAATAATTTAGGATATTTTAAAATGAATTTTGAAATTTTTCTTTTTCTAAATAATTTTAAATTTTGAAAATAAATATTTAAATAAATTTTAAATTTTTAAAATAATTTTAGATGATTTTTTCATTAAATTTTAGATATTTCTTGTGATAATTTAAATTAACATTTCCTTTAAAAGGATTTTAAAAAGTCTTTGGAAATATAATTTTTTTGCTAGGTCAAAAGAAAAAAAAATAATTTTTAGTTAGTTCTAGTTGGCTAGATTCGTAATTGGGTCTCTAGCACAATTGTTAGAACAATCTCCCACACGTTCATGAATACCAACTTATTGAAGCCACTTCATAGTAACTCTTGCAGAATCATTTGTCTAATTGGTAATTACAATTGTGAGTCCAAGTAGGGATAATAACAAAGTGAAACTCGTGGTCTGTTCCTTTAACTTGTCAAAAAAACAATAGGTAGGTTTGAAAGTTGAGAATGCAAAGAACATGCTCACCAAACGCATCTTGCTTGACTATATGGGCTTTAGCCAGATTGGCCAACAGGCGCCCACCTTTTTTCTTGGCTATAAAAGTTATAAAAGTCCTACCTAACGTCCTAACCTAATCTTGAATGGCAATATTGGCAAAGACCAAAAAAAGAAAAAAAAAACTAATTTTAAATGGCTAAATCTATAATTGAGTAATTATTTGTCTTCTAATTCCTTTTTGTTATGGTCAATCGGTTATCAGGTTAAGAATTTTATTTTTTATTTAATTAGATTGATAACATTTTTTCTTGAATTTTTTCTAGAAAAAAATTCTTTTGTAACAGACCAGCCTATTAATCTCTCAATCCGTCAAAAAGGTAGGTCATGTAGAATATTCATACTATCTTTTTAAGCCAGCTTTGGCAAGGCTAGATGTGTGGGCATGCCTGTTTGCCACACTTGGTTTTAGGAAAATTCTGTAAATTAGGCTGCGTTTGTTTTTAGAGATAGAACAGAACATGACACTGAAACGAAGACAATAGGACGACATTAAAAATTATCTTTTATGTATTGTGTTTGGATACGATGGATAAGACACTAATGTAATGTTTAGTATTATGTTTGGATACACATGGACAAGACTAAAATATTATATGAAAGGACTAAAATAGCCCTGTGATTCCAAATTTTCTATATCAATACAAATTAATTTAATAAATAATGAGAGTACGTAGGAGTACAGACAGAACTTGAAAAAAATATTTGAAGAAGCAAAAAATTTTAATAAAAAAATATATTAGTATTTATATTAAAATAAAATTTATAAATATAATTATTTTATTTTAAAATTTATTAATATGTAGGAATACATATGGTTAAGATTAACAAAAAAAAAATAAATTTGAGTTTGATTAATAAAAAAATTTGTTTAAGTTAATAAGCCAAATTAATTTTAAATAAAAAATTAATTTTAAAGAAAATCCATTTTTACATGAAAAAATAATTAGTTTTTGCATATAAAAATCTTTTTTTTAAAAAAACTAATTTTTTTATCTAAAAATTGATTTTTCTTTATAAAAAACTGATTTTTCTTTAAATTATATAAAATCAATTACAATTTATAAATTATTTTTTAGCATTTTAAAAGATCAATTTTACTTTTGATAATATTTATCTTTCAAAAGTTTTAAGATTAATTATTTTTGTTATTATTTTTATTACAAATCAAATAATATAATATAAGGTTAAAATGATATTGAAGTAAAACGATAAAAAGAAAAAAATTATCTACCCCAATAAAAAATTCTACAGAAAGGAGAGAGTACTTGGAAAAGAAAGAGATAGAGAAAGAACAGGAAGAAAAAAGTATCTCTTAACAACTCAATAGGAAAAATAAAAAAGGGTAATAGTGGAAAAAAAGGAAAACAAAATTTATAAAATTGTCCGTGTCCACTCTTCCAAATCCCGTGTCCATCATTGTCCTTCGTAAAAGAGTGGACACAAAAGTATAAAAAACTGTCTCGGAGACAATATGTCCACTTTTTATGTCTCTACTTCCAAACATTCTTTAAACGAGTATTATCTATGTCTCTGTGTCCTATCCCCGAAAACAAACGCTAACTTATTAATGAGTCTTTGTTTGTGCAAAATATTATGAATGATATATGTGTTTTTAATTTGAATGTTGGAGTGAGAAATATTATTTGTGGGATAGAGTCATTTATATGTATAAATTTTGATGTTCTGATGAAATAATTTTTTGTTAGAACGTCTAAAACGGTAGAAGCAAGAAAATTTATTTAGCGTCAGTTGAAGAAAATCTGACATAATATATTTTTATCGAAAAATTTTTTGCTGGATAGAATCTGATGATAATTTACTCTTGGATTTATATACGGGATTCAATGGTAAATTCAATAATATTAGCGAACTTTTTGTAATGAGATGAGATTTTGTCAAATAAAAAATTTCTGTCGCTATATATTTCCTAATTTTATCCTTTTTTATTTTCGTCATTTCAAAAAATTTGTTCCCAAAAGTCGAATACAAACAACAATGTCGAAATTATATGGCTAATTACACCGTACTATTGTAATTTGTATTGCCAAATACATCCTAGAATAAGAAACCCCATGAGTCGATGACAAATTTATATGCAACAAGCAATAACTCTATAATGCTATAAACCAATCTCAGTCTCAAATGCTGGGAAAGTGCTTGATCAGTTGATACTCAAAATTTGGCACAATAATAAAGAAGATACTCTACAATGAAATAGAACATGTCCATCTAATGTGCCTTGAATCAAATCAACGACCACCAGAGAGAAGTGATGCAGCAACTGATGTAGTAGTAGTAGTAGTATCACGGGAAAATGCCTTACTAGTAGAAGAGGAGGGATAAGACAATTGAAACTCTTGAAAATCCTCTACATAGTGCCCAAATGTTAACCCTGTTGAAGACAAACTAAGCAAATGCAAATCAGGAAGAGGAAAATCCCCTTCTAAGTACTGAACAACTTGCCGCATGCTTGGCCTAGCCATGGGCTCAGAATGTGAACACAACAAACCAAGTTTCAACACAAGTTCAACCTCTTCTGCTCTATAATCTGTGCCAAAATTTGGATCCTTCGCCTCAAGAATCTCACCATTTTTCCAACAACTATAAACCCAATCAACCAGTATTGAGTTCTCAGATTCATCTACTAGCTCTATTGGCCTCCTTCCACAGGCAACTTCAAGAAGAAATGCGCCGAAAGAATATACGTCAGACATTGTAGTGGCCTTACCGGTTCTGGTGTTCTCAGGTGCAAGGTATCCAAGTGTTCCGACAACATGTGTGGTTTGAGGATCACTTCCATGGTCATACAACCTTGCAAGACCAAAGTCACCTAACCTGCCATTCAATTCTGCATCTAGTAATACATTGCTCGCTTTTATGTCTCTATGGACCACTACTTGCTCCCATTCTTCGTGTAGATAGAACAGACCTGAACCGCATCACAAATCCAGGAAATTTAGGCTACCAAAAAATTTTTAATTTGGTGGGGGTTAATGCTACATTGCAATTTGCAAATATAAGATAATTCTCAAAATATGAGAGGTTTGCCTCAAGTAAAATTCACAAAATATTTTTATTTTATTTTATACAAATTATTCTCTAAAGATTATTTTTAATATCATGAAGTATTTTTAATAGATGATTATGTCCATAAAGACCTCTTCATGTAAATATGATATTGCGAACCATTAAATAATTCAATCAAATATGTCAAACTATTCAAGTTTTCGCGAAAATAACCACCTTCTCAATGTACCAAATTAACAGAAAAGGATCTACCTTTAGGACTATATTCAACAACCGTACCTACTTATATTACTCTTCCTTTACTTTTGATATAGTCATTACATATAGAAGTAGACATAGCATCTCTCAGTTATAGAGAGGTGTTGCTCAATAAAGAGAATATGTGAGTACACATAAAATGTGAGACACACACATATCAGTTCAATCCAACATTTTTGGAACTTTTAGTCGTAGTTGAAAAAATTTATTTTAACAAACCTGAAGCAACGCCTTTGATGATTATGAACCTTTGGTTCCAATTGAGGGTGACTCTTGGTTGGTTATACAGATACTTGTCTAAGCTTCCCTTGGGCATGTAGTCATAGACAAGAAGCAACTCCCCTTTACGACGGCAGTATCCGAGGAGAGGAACCAGATTGCGGTGGCGGAGGCGGCCGATACTAACAATCTCTGCCACAAATTCCCTCATCCCCTGCCTAGATTCATGGGACACCCTCTTCACAGCAACCTCAACCTTAGAAGCTGGCATCACACCTTTGTAGACCCTTCCAAATCCACCACTTCCCAAAAGTTCCTTCTCCTTGAACCCCTTTGTTGCAAAGTAAAGATCTTTGTACTTAAACCTGTGAGGACCGTATTCCATTTCCCAATCTTCAACCAACTCCGAAAACTTCTTCTTTCTTCTTATGAAATAAATCACTGCTAGAATCACCACGAACACCACAGTGAGTGAAATCATAGGTACCCCAATAGTGAGAGCCTTTGATTCCTTTCTTTCACCTAGCCTTGGAAGCTTTGGGAGTTGAGAAATAAGAAGCGGTTGAGCTTGGCCATTGATCTTAAAGCTCCAACCAAGAACATAATGGGAAGTTAAAACTGAACCGGTTGAGGAAGAGAATCCAACATACATGGTATTGTTTAGAATCGGTGAAAGATCTTTGGTCAATGATAATAAGGGCTTTTTCGGCTTTTCAACGTTGGTTGGTGCTAAAGTAACATCAATTTGCTTCTTCACACCATCGTATTCCACCCACACTTGCATAGGGTAGCCACTGATAAGGCTCAAATTCTTGAAACCGGAATTACTATAATACCCTGCAGGTTGTGACTGTGCTGATTTCAAATCATTTATATCGATTCCAACATGGTTATCGTTGATATCAGAGAACTCTGTGCTGAGAATGGTGTCAAGTTCCACACCAAACACATGATTGGTTGCGTTTCCATTGTTCGTCTTGTCGAAGAGGCCGAGGTACTGGCTTGGTAGAGAATTCGGAAGCCCTCTCTGCGGCGCAATCACGAAAACAATCCCATGGCCACTCAGAGTTGGGTATTGAGACCGTATTGCGAAAACAAAAGTAGTTGAGAAAGAAAAAACTTCTTCGTTATTGAAACCGGAAGTGGTGTTCTTAAAAGTAACGGAATAGGGATAGAACGCGTGACCTTTCTCTTGTTTTGTGTCGTTTGTAAGTTTTAAAAGACCGTTGGTTGTTATCCCCGCGATACCATCAAGGGTCAAGTTTGAAGACTGGAAGCCATTGTTATAGATGAAGTTGGTGTTATAATCTTCACTTGCTACTACTACCATTTCCACCTGCAAAAACAGCACTGCAAGAAGCTTTAGAGACATGGCTATACTGTGCATTATTGCAAATTATGCACTGTGGTTGTTCTTATGGTCATGGTCAATGGATTTTGTCTCGAGAATATATAAAGACGTAAATCTTATATATATTTAAATTTGAAGCACGAATTTTAGTTTAAATATTTTACTTGGAGACGAAACGTTTCAAATATATCCTCTCCAGGTTGTAAGTTGAAACCGAGCGATGTATCAATATCATTGATTCATTGTCCTTTTCCCAAAAAAAAAAAAAAATGGAATGCATCATTATTATTATTACTATTATTATTAAAGACAAAGATAAATAGCTCGTTTACCTCTTGGTACTTGAAAATTTAAAAATATATTTAAATTTTTGACTTTTTTTAAATTTAAATAATTTGTTTATTTAATTTTTTTTTTTACATGTGTCCACCAAGTTAGTATAAGGGAGTCTGATTATTCTATTAGACCTAACATATCTAAGTAAAGATGTGTATAAATTTTAAAAAGGTCATAAACTTAAAATATATTTTTAAATTTTTGAAGAGTTAAATATATGTGTGTCAAAAGTTTAAAAATCTATTTATCTTTTTTTTTGAATTTGAATATTTAAAATTTTGAATTTTTATTTAAAAGAATAAAATGTAATCTTTTATCTTTAAATAATTTTTTTTATATTTTTTTATTTTATCTACCAAAATAAATAATAAAAAATCCTACTTTATTCTTTAAAATAAAATTTAAATATGATGATTCAAGAGTAGTGGTTACAAAATAACACGAGTATTTTTTTTTTTTTTTTACTATAGAATTTTAAATCCATCACTTCATTTCTTTTATTTTTGGTGTGATCCGTGATCTGTCACTTTCTATCTTATTATTTGTTGTTCCAATTTTTTACGAGTGCTGTAAATATAGGGCGCCTTAAAATACTATTCATAAAATTGTAAACTTATCTTTAGTTTTATTCATTTATTCTATCTATTCTATGATTATTTTACTAACATTTTCTTCTTTATTTTTTCAATAATAATATTAAATATAAATATAATTTGTTTAGTAAATAATTATATAAAAACAAATTGAATTTTAAAAGTGAAAATTATTTGAAAGCAAATGGAACAGTTTTTTCTAATTTTTTTAGTTAATTAGTCTTTAAAATAAGGGATTTTTTTAAATACATATTTTAATTTTTTATTTACTAAAATAGGTATTTAGAGTCAATTTATATTTTTAGGTTTTATTATTTATCTTGTTTATAGTATAAACAAATTAATATTATATATATTTTATTTATACTATAAAAGTGACAAGTAATAAGACAAAAAATATAAATTGATTCTAAATTATCTATTTTAATAAATAAAAATATTAAATTATTTATTTAAAAAAAATCCCAAGATAGGATACATTGAAATCTTCCGGTATTTGGCTACTTGGCATCCATCATGTGATTTAAATGAGACAAATTGATAATTTAATATTGCTATAATAATATTCTAGCGACAGTAGTGGCAAATGGAAAAAATCAAATGGGAACATGAGAATTTCTGGTTATGGAAGTTTCAAATTTCAAAGTCTGGTGGTTGCATTCAAATAATGTGTTCCTGTATGGGAAGAGTGGACCCAGAAAAAAGAAAAGCTATTATCTTCTGTATTATTTCATAATTGTTAGCATTGTAATTTTGCAAGTTATTATCGACGGTGATAAACACATTACGAGTCATTTGAACAATTATGTTAGTTTCTATAAGTCATCATACATAGATTTAGAATTAATTTAACTTTATTATGTGTCATGATATACAAATATTTGTTATGTAATAAATGTGTTTATTATATATAATAGATAGAAAATTTATTTGTGATATAATATAGCATTTATGAACGTATTATATTCCAATAAATTTGGTATATAGGAAAATAAATTTTATATGCATGTTAATTTTTTTTGCAATTTTTTTTATTTCCTTAGGATAAATTGCATTAATATGGTTGCATAGTATTAAAGTAAATAAAAATGAAGTAATTTTTGGTTTTTGAAGCTTTTAGCACTTAATAAATATGTCTTTGATTTTTAAAAATAATCAAATTGATCCGTAAATTTACAAATAGTAAATTTCGTTTGTTTCTAATTCAACTATTATTAACACAATCCTAATATAAAACTTTAAAGTGTCAGCATAATATATCCAATAATAAATTAACATAGTTAAAAATTTAGTATGATCAAATAAATATTTTAAATAAATTAATTAAACTCGTTTTGGTATAAACACTAAAATAAACCCAATTAATTAATTTAAAATATTTATTTGATCATATTAAAGAAGCCACTTTACATTATCATTGGAGACGGAATCAAATTAGACATTATCTCAAATAAAAACTTTATTCATTAGATAAATTAATGTTTAAGAATATATTGTATATAAGTCACAAATTATAGAATTCAATTTGATGATAAAAGTAGAGTTAAATTTTAAAATGATTTTTGAGATTGGCAACTTGCACTAATTTTTTTTTAATAAAAAGTTCAACACAATAAAATGGAGCATTAACGTTCCAATAGAAAAGTACTAAATAGATAAAATAAACTAATTTCTAATCATTTTTGACAAAAGCCATCAACAATCCAGAAAATCAAATATCACTCAACTCTTTGTAACTCTTAATCGACCTGTTAACTACTCCTGCAATACCTGATTCTTGATTCCTGAAAATTGTCATTCTTTTTCAACCAAGTGCTCCAAATGATAACAATGAAACAAAACTCACCAATATTCTATTAATTTGACTCCACGATTAACCCCCTGAACCACGTAAACTTACGGTCATTCAGCTCTATATCCACCAGTTCGATAATGCTCACTACAACAAAATAGCATTTTGGCGACGATTTTTTTAATGCTTGGTGACGGTTTTTTAGTAACAGTTTTAACTGTTACTAAATGATTCTGCGACGGTTAAAGAAAGCGTTACAGATTTGAGCATCACCAGCTGACATAGTGACGGTTTTGGACCACCGTTGGTAAGGAGTGTTGCCAAATTATTTGTGACGGTTTTTAAAGTATAAAACCGTCACTAATTTGTAACACTTGTAAAGGTGTTTTTTATACTGTATTTCGCGACGTTTTAAAACTGTCGTTAAATTACTAAATTCTGTTCTTATATTTTATGACTATTTTAAACGGTCACTAAGTTACTAGTTCTTATGACAGTTTTTAGGCATATTTAGTGACTATTTAAATCGTCACAATATTTTTATTGACAGTTTTCCTATTTAAAACCGTTACTAAGTTATTTATTCCTGTGACAGTTTTTTCCTATATTTAGTGACTGTTTTAAACTGTCATAATCTCTTCAACATCAAAGATTTCTATTATCAAAAGTTGAATTCTAGAAATGACATTGTATTTCAACAAATCAAAATTCAATCCCACAAATTTTACAAAAATAGCAACAATGTATTTCAAAAGTTGAATTCTACAAGTTCTAATTACATAGTCATAATCCCACTTCAACTCTCCTTCTTTCTTAGCCTTCTTCTCTTCATACTTGTAAAAACATAAAAGAAATAAGAGAAAATTATATTACTTTTGATGTGGACCATAAACCTCGGCCCAAAACAAACACAACGGCTACCACAACAGCTAAGAATCAGGTAACAGATCATCCAATAACAGAAAAAAGATTCTAAAACTAACCATAACGAGATCTGCGAAAGAGTACAAGATATCAGATGCTAAACACAACGGCCTCTTCACCTATTTAAACAGCACCGAGGCAACAGAATAGGGGATAAGCACAACACAGTATCATTATTTCTTCCTACTTTTACTTTATTTGCGATTTGTTTAAACACCTCTTCTGACTTGAGCGTCGGAGATTCTTTTGCAGGTGTTCCACCCGCGGTGTTTTAGAAGCAAGCCGACCTATACGTCATCCCGGCGAATAGCAGCATAACCAATCTGAAATTACTAAAAGCTCGGACAGCAAGGAGGTCGGCCTGGGTAACTCGGACGGAACATTTGGCGCCCACCGTGGGGCACGAGGAAATAACAACCCCACTAAACCTAAGTTTCTTTTCTAGCTTTGTGCTCTCACTCTCTCTCTCTCTCTCTTCTCTTTTTTCAGGACCTCTCAAATCTCGGAGGATGGCTGACAACGGAATACAGCAACCCACGCAAGCTGAGCTCTTAGCCCAGATTTCCGAGCTCCAAGCAGAAGTCCGAAGGATAGCCGAGTTGTCGTCCAACAACCGAACAACAAAACATGGTGGGGAAGACCCCAAGAGCTCAAACCAGAATGACACGGAATCCCAAAAGCTCACCCCGCCAAAAGAGAAGCTGACCATAGATAACCCCTTCTCGGAAGACATCATGAAATTTCAAATGCCAAAAAATTTCGTCCTGCCTACTGCCCTTGAACCATATAAGGGGTTTGGTGATCCTCGTGTCCATATTAGAAAATTTCAATCTATGATGTTCTTTAATGGTGCCTCTGAGCCCATACTTTGTCGAGCTTTTCCTACCTATTTAGATGGTTCTGCATTACTCTGGTTCTCTAAGTTGTCTGCAGGTTTAATCTCTTCTTTTGAAGAACTGGCGAGATCCTTCATTGATTATTTCACTGCGTCAAGAATATATGTGCATGGGACAGACTATCTGAGCACCATCAAGCAAGGGCAGCACGAGAGCCTAAAGGATTACATGACGCAGTTTGCTGAGGCAACCATGGAGATTCCAGATCTGAGCCCAAAGGTCCACCTACACGCTCTCAAGAGCGGCCTCAGACCTGGCAAGTTCCAAGAGACGATCACAGTATCAAAACCAAAGACGTTAGACGAATTCCAAGAAAAAGCCGCTGGCCAAATGGAGATTGAAGAGCTTCGGGAAGCTCGGAAGACAGACAAGCAACAACCGAGAAGGGAAGAAGAAAAGACCTTTAGATCACAAAGCAGCAAAGAGCTGAAGAAGCCTTTCAAACTTAACCCAAAGTTCGACAACTATACCCAGTTCAACACAAAGAGGGAAGACATTATAAAAGAAATTCTACACGCCAAGATGATCAAACCTCCAAATAGGGCAGGCAATTATCAGGATCAGAGGTTCGTAGACAGACCAAATCATTGCGCCTTCCATCAAAAATTCGGCCACACAACAGATGACTATGTGGCAGCAAAGGATCTACTGGAACGGTTGGCAAGACAAGGACTCTTAGACAAATATGTTGACGGGAGGAAGAATAGAGGAGGAATCAAAACACCGGAGATTAACTAAGGGAAGGAGGAGAATGACAAAAAACAATGGGCAAACCAAAACCAACCACGAGGAGTCATAAACTGCATCTCAGGTGGTTTCGCCAGTGGAGGTACAACAAGTTCGGCTCGGAAGCGAAGCTACAGAGCAATGTTGGTAGTTGAAGGGCCGACCTCCCTACCCAAGGATACACCCACTGGAGAAATCACTTTCACAGCCTCGGATTGCAAATCAGCAAGTCCAAATCTCGACGACCCTGTTGTCATCTCAGTGCAAGTGGGAGACCTATTGGTAAGAAAGGTCTTACTAGACCCAGGTAGTAGTGCTGATGTTCTCTTTTACTCCACTTTTCAAAAAATGAACTTATCTGATAAGGCCATTCAACCTTACTCCGGAGATCTGGTTGGATTCTCAGGAGAAAGGGTATAGGCAATGGGAACTATTTGGTTAAGAACTGTTTTGGGGGAAACCCCTCTCACAAAAACGATTGATATTAGATACATCATAGTAGATTGCATAAGCCCATACAACATCATTTTAGGCAGACCAGCTTTAAATACTTTTGGTGCAATTGTATCCACTTTACATCTGTGTGTTAAGTTTCCAGTACAGGACGAACTCATCGCTACAGTACACGCCGACCACAAAGAAGCACGGCAATGCTACCACACTAGCTTAAAACAACAAGAATTGAACAAAGCCATTCCAGCACGGGTACAAGCCGTGTACAGCTCGGATGACCCTCCTCCCCTTAATAAGCTCGACCCAAGGGAGGAATTCCGAGAACGACCTCAAGCATTGGACGAGCTTGAGAAGGTAACGTTTTATGGAAGTACTAACAAGTTTACATACATAGGTAATGCACTTTCAGGTAAGGAAAAAGCTCGACTAATAAAGCTCCTCAGAGACAACACCGACCTCTTCGCATGGACACCAATAGATATGCCAGGCATCAACCCCAGCATTATATGCCATAAGCTAGTCGTGGACCCAACAGTCAAGCCCATGGCTCAAAAGAAGCTCAACTTGGGAGAGGAAAGACGACAAGCATCCTTAGAGGAAACCAAAAAACTATTGTCAGCAGGATTTATCAAAGAAGTAAGGTTCACAACATGGCTGTCAAACGTCGTAATGGTAAAAAAGAACACAGGTAAATGGCGCATGTGCGTCGACTTCACAAACCTTAACAAGGCATGCCCCAAAGATGCATATCCACTACCTTGTATTGACAAGCTGGTAGATAGCGCATCCGGTTTTAATTGTCTAAGCTTCATGGATGCATATTCTGGATACAACCAGATTCTAATGCATCCTGAAGACCAACATAAGACTGCATTTATAACAGAATTCGGAAACTATTGTTACACAGTAATGCCTTTTGGCCTTAAGAACGCAGGTGCAACATACCAGCGACTAATGGATAAAATGTTTAGAAATCAAATTGGGAGAAACATTGAGGTCTATGTCGACGACATGGTAGCCAAAACATCACAGGGGAACTCACATTGCGATGACTTAACCGAGGTCTTTGGTCAGATCCGAGCATATAACATGAGGTTAAACCCGGAAAAATGCACTTTCGGTATACAAGGTGGAAAATTTCTGGGCTTCATGTTGACATCCAAGGGAATCGAAGCAAATCCTGAGAAATGTGCTGCGATACTTGACATGACCTCGCCGAAGACTGTGAAGGAGGTGCAAAAGCTCACAGGAAGAATAGCAGCCTTGTCCCGGTTCCTGCCGGCAATAGCAGACAGATCTTTTCATTTTTTCCAAGCAATATCGAAGCATAAACAGTTTACTTGGACAAATGCCTGCGAAGAATCTTTTAGGAAGCTGAAAGCAATGCTGATGTCTCCCCAGATACTACAGAGTCCGGAGGAGGGTAAACCATTATATTTGTATTTATCTGTATCTAATCACGCTATAAGTTCGGCTCTTGTGCTTGAAACAGGAAAAACACAAAAACCAGTATATTTCGTCAGCAAGGTCCTACAGCCCACCGAGCAAAGATACCCAATGGTAGAGCAACTGGCTCTGGCCCTGATCACCACATCAAGAAGGCTCAGACATTATTTCCAAAGCCACACCATCATCGTGCGGACAGATCAACCCCTTCGGCAAATATTAGCAAAACCGGAAGTAGCAGGAAGGTTGATCAAATGGTCTATCGAATTATCAGAATTCGATATCCAGTATCAACCCAGGCCAGCTTTGAAGTCACAAATCCTGGTGGACTTCATTGCTGAGTTCACCTGTCCACATAACACTGCCGGACCGAGCACAGGGATGATGTATGTTGACGGAGCATCAAACAATGAAGGAAGCGGAGCAAGAATTATACTTGAGTATGAGGACACCATCATAGAACAGTCCGTAAGATTCTCTTTTGAAGCCAACAACAATCAAGCAGAATACGAAGCTTTACTAGCCGGATTAAACCTCGCCATCAAACTACAGATACCAAGAATCGTCGTACATTGTGATTCGCTGTTAATAGTACAACAGGTGAACGGATCTTTCCAGGTAAAGGACCCCTTACTAGAGCGATATTGGAATATGGTAAGAAAACTTATCTTGACATTCGATAAATTCAAAATTATTCATGTTCCAAGAGGAAATAACCAGAGAGCGGACATACTATCTAAGTTGGCAACAAGCAGAAAAGGCACTTCGCCCAAACTGTCACAATTAACGCTAGAAGAACCTAGCGTGAACCTAACATATATTTTAAGCATGTCACAGGAACTAGATTGGAGAGTACCCATCATAGATTATCTCCTCCACGGAACAATACCTACCAGTGAGACAAACCCAAAACTATTCCGAAGACAAGCAAGCTTCTATGTGTTGGTCGGCGCCGAGCTATACAAGAGAGGATTTTCACAACCACTCCTCAAATGCCTAAGCAAAAAGGAATCAGCAGAAGCCATGGACGAAGTCCATGAAGGAGTCTGCGGAAATCACATAGGTGGGAGAAGCCTAGCAGCAAAGCTACTCAGAGCAGGTTACTACTGGCCGACCATAAGAAAAGATTGCATAAACAAAGTAAAAAAATGCGATCACTGTCAAAAACATGCAACGATAATGCACAGCCCTGCCGAGGTGTTGCATAGCACGGAGGTAACTTGGCCATTTTTCAGATGGGGAATGGACATCTTAGGACCATTTTCAACAGCACCAGGTCAGGTGATGAGCGGATAATTTATACGCTTTTTGGCACTGTTTTTAGATAGTTTTTAGTAAGTTTAAGCTACTTTTAGGGATGTTTTCATTAGTTTTTATGTTAAATTCACATTTTTGAACTTTACTATGAGTTTGTGTGTTTTTCTGTGATTTCAGGTAAATTCTGGCTGAAATTGAGGGACTTGAGCAAAACTCTGAAGAAGGCTGACAAAAGGACTGCTGATGCTGTTGGAATCTGACCTCCCTGCACTTGAAATGGATTTTCTGGAGCTACAGAACTCCAATTGGCGCGCTCTCAACAGCGTTGGAAAGTAGACATCCAAGGCTTTCCAGCAATATATAATAGTCCATACTTTATTTGGAGATTGACGACGTAACTTGGCGTTGAACGCCAAGTTCATGCTGCTGTCTGGAGTTAAACGCCAGAAAAACGTCATGATCCGGAGTTGAACGCCCAAAACACGTCATAACTCGGAGTTCAACTCCAAGAGAAGCCTTAGCTCGTGGATTGATCAAGCTCAGCCCAAACATACACCAAGTGGGCCCCGGAAGTGAATTTAGGCATCAATTACTTACTCATGTAAACCCTAGGAGCTAGTTTATTATAAATAGAACATTTAACTAATGTATTAGATATCCTGGATTGTATTTTGAATCCTGTGATCACGTTTTGGGGGCTGGCCATTCGGCCATGCCTGAACCCTTTGCTTATGTATTCTCAACGGTGGAGTTTCTGCACACCATAGATTAAGGGTGTGGAGCTCTGCTGTACCTCAAGTATTAATGCAATTCCATTGTCTTTTATTCAATTCTCTCTTATTCTTATTCCAAGATATTCATTCGTACCCAAGAACATGATGAATGTGATGATAAGTAACCCTCATTATCATTCTTACTTATGAACGCACGTGATTGACAACCACTTCCGTTCTACATGCAACAAGAGCTTGAATGTGTATCTCTTAGATTCCCCAACAGAATCTTCGTGGTATAAGTTAGATAGATGGCGGCATTCATGAGGATCCGGAAAGTCTAAACCTTGTCTGTGGTATTCCGAGTAGGATTCTGGGATTGAATGACTGTGACGAGCTTCAAACTCCTGAAGGCTGGGCATGATGACAAGCGCAAAAGAATCAAGGGATTCTATTCCAACCTGATTGAGAACCGACAGATGATTAGCCGTGCTGTGACAGAGCATAGGAACATTTTCACTGAGAGGATGGGATGTAGCCATTGACAACGGTGATGCCCTACATACAGCTTACCATGGAAAGGAGTAAGAAGGATTGAGTTGAAGCAGTGGGAGAACAGGCGTCCTTGAGCCATACAGTATCTCCATTTGCTTATCTGAAATTCCCACCAATGAATCTGCATGAGTATTCTATCCCTTTTATTTTATTTTATTTATCCAATTTAATTCCATTTGACCCTATGATTCCACTCACTAACTGAGATCTACAAGATGACCATAGCTTGCTTCATACCAACAATCTCTGTGGGATCGACCCTTACTCACGTAAGGTTTATTACTTGGACGACCCAGTACACTTGCTAGTTAGTTGAACGGAGTTGTGAATTCAACTGGTGCCACAATAATAATTTCATACAACTTAAAGAACAGTGATCACAATTTCGTCCACCAAGTTTTTGGCGCCGTTGCCGGGGATTGTTCGAGTATGGACAACTGACGGTTCATCTTGTTGCTCAGATTAGGTAATTTTCTTTTCAAAAACTTTTTCAAAATTTGTCTTTTCTTTTTCGTTTTTCCAAAAATGTTTTTCGAAAAAGTTAAAATAAAAATACAAAAAAATTAGAAAATCATAAAAATCAAAAATATTTTGTGTTCTTGTTTGAGTCTTGTGTTAATTTTTAAGTTTGATGTCAATTGCATGCTTTTAAAATTTTTCTTGCATTTTTTCGAAAATCTCATGCATTCATAGTGTTCTTCATGATCTTCAAGTTGTTCTTGACAAGTCTTCTTGTTTGATCTTGATGATTTCTTGTTTTGTGTCTTTTGTTGTTTTTCATGTGCATTTTTGCATTCATATTTTTCATGCATTAAAAATTTCTAAGTTTGGTGTCTTGCATGTTTTCTTTGCATAAAAAATTTTTCAAAATTATGTTCTTGGTGTTTATCTTGACATTCATAGCATTCTTGCATGCATCTTGTGTCTTGATCCAAAATTTTCATGTTTTGGGTCATTTTTGTGTTTTTCTTTAAAAATTTAAAAATAAAAAAATATCTTTTCCTTATTTTCCTCCAAATTTTCGAAATTTTGGGTTGACTTGGTCAAAATTTTTTAAAATAGTTGTTTCTTACAAGTCAAGTTAAAATTTCAATTTTAAAAATCTTATCTTTTCAAAATCTTTTTCAAAAATCATATCTTTTTTTATTTTTTATATAATTTTCGAAAATTTCAAAAAAATTATTTTTAAAAATATTTTCAAAATCTTTTTCTTATCTTTTTATCAAATTTTCGAAAATTAAGCTAACAATTAATGTGATTGGTTCAAAAATTTGAAGTTTGTTACTTTCTTGTTAAGAAAGGTTCAATCTTTAAATTCTAGAATCTTATCTTGTAGTTTCTTGTTAGTTAAGTAATTTTTAAAATTAAATCTTTTTCAAATATCTGTTTCAAATATATCTTTTTATCTTTTATCTTATCTCTTTCAAAAATTTTATCTTTTTCAAAATTTGATTTCAAAATTTCTTATCTAACTTCTTATCTTCTTATCTTTTTCAAAACCACCTAACTACTTTTCCCTCTCTAATTTTCGAAAATTCTCCCTCTCTTTTTCAAAAATTCTTTTTGTTTTAAATTTTAATTTTAATTATATTTTGTCTTTGATTTTCGAAAATTACTAACCTCTTTTTCAAAATTATTTTCGAAAATTTCTCTTCTCTTCTCTTATTCTATTTAATTATTTAACTACTAACACTTCTCTTCACCTTTCTTCATCCAAAAATCCGAATCCATCCTTCTTCTTTCTTATACCCCTTTCTTCTTCTACTAACATAAGGGAATCTCTATACTGTAACATAGAGGATTCCTCTTTCTTTTCTTGTTTTCTTCTCTTTCATATGAGCAGGAACAGGGAAAAGGGCACTCTTGTTGAAGTTGATCCAGAACCTGAAAGGACTCTGAAGAGAAAATTAAGAGAAGCTAAATTACAACAATCCAGAAACAACCTTTCAGAAATTTTCGAACAAGAGAAGGAGATGGCAGCCGAGAATAATAATAATAATAATGCAAGGAGAATGCTTGGTGACTTCACAAAGCCAACATCTAAGTTTGATGGAAGAAGCATCTCCATTCCTGCCATTGGAGCCAATAACTTTGAGCTGAAACCTCAGCTAGTTGCCTTAATGCAACAAAACTGCAAGTTTTATGGACTTCCATCTGAAGATCCTTATCAGTTTTTAACTGAGTTCTTGCAGATCTGTGAGATTGTAAAGATAAATGGAGTTGATCCTGAAGTCTACAGACTCATGCTTTTCCCTTTTGCTGTAAGAGACAGAGCTAGAATATGGTTGGATTCACAACCTAAGGATAGCCTGGACTCCTGGGATAAGCTGGTCACTGCCTTCTTGGATAAATTCTTTCCTCCTCAAAAGCTGAGCAAGCTGAGAGTGGATGTTCAAACCTTCAAACAAAAAGATGGTGAATCCCTCTATGAAGCTTGGGAAAGATACAAGCAGCTGACCAAAAGATGTCCATCTGACATGTTTTCAGAATGGACCATATTAGATATATTCTATTATGGTCTCTCTGAATTTTCGAAAATGTCATTGGACCATTCTGCAGGTAGATCTATTCACCTGAAGAAAACGCCTGAAGAGGCTCAAGAACTCATTGACATGGTTGCAAACAATCAGTTCATGTACACCTCTGAGAGGAATTCCGTGAATAATGGGATACCTCAGAAGAAAGGAGTTCTTGAAATTGATGCTCTGAATGCCATATTGGCTCAGAACAAAATGTTGACTCAACAGGTCAACATAATCTCTCAAAATCTGAATGGATTGCAACATGCATCCAACAGTACTAGAGAGGTAGCTTCTGAAGAAGCTTATGATCCTGAGAACCCTGCCATGGCAGAGGTTAATTACATGGGTGAACCTTATGGAAACACCTATAACTCATCATGGAGAAATCATCCAAATTTCTCATGGAAGGATCAACAAAAGCCTCAACAAGGCTTTAACAATGGTGGACGCAATAGTCTGAGCAATAGTAAGCCATATCCATCATCTTCTCAGCAACAGACAGAGAATTCAGAGCAAAACACTTCTAATTTAGCCAATATTGTCTCTGATCTGTCAAAGGCCACTTTCAGTTTCATGAATGAAACAAGATCCTCCATTAGAAATTTGGAGGCACAAGTGGGCCAGCTGAGTAAGAAAGTCATTGAAACTCCTCCCAGTATTCTCCCAAGCAATACAGAAGAGAATCCAAAAGGAGAGTGCAAGGCCATTGATTTAATCAAAGTGGCCGAATGCACTAAGGAGGAGGAGGACGAAAATCCTAGTGAGGAAGACCTCCTGGGACGTCCTTCAAGCAAGAAGGAGTTACCTATTAAGGATCCAGAGGAATCTGAGGCTCATCTAGAGACCATAGAGATTCCATTAAATCTCCTTCTGCCATTCATGAGCTCTGAAGACTATTCTTCCTCTGAAGAGGATGAAGATGTGACTGGAGAGCAAGTTGCTCAATATTTAGGAGCTATCATGAAGCTGAATGCCAAGCTGTTTGGTAATGAGACTTGGGAAAGTAAACCTCCCTTGCTCATTAGTGAACTAGATACTTGGATTCAGAAAACTCTACCTCAAAAGAAACAAGATCCTGGCAAGTTCTTAATACCTTGTACCATTGGCACCATGAGCTTTGAAAAAGCTCTATGTGATCTAGGGTCAGGGATAAATCTTATGCCACTCTCTGTATTGGAGAAGCTGGGGATCATTGAGGTACAACCTGCCTTGTTCTCATTGCAATTGGCAGATAAGTCATTGAGACAAGCTTATGGAATAGTAGAGGACGTGCTAGTAAAGGTTGAAGGCCTTTACATCCCTGCTGATTTCATAATCCTAGACACTAGGAAGGAAGATGATGAATGCATCATCCTAGGAAGACCTTTCCTAGCCACAGCAGGAGCTGTGATAGATGTCAACAGAGAAGAATTAGTCCTTCAATTGAATGGGGACTACCTTGTGTTTAAAGCACATGGCCATCCCTCTGTGACAAAAGAGAGTAAGCAGGAAGAGCTTCTCTCAGTTCAGAGTCAAGAAGAGCCCACACAGTCAAACTCTAAGTTTGGTGTTGTGAGGCCACAACCAAACTCTAAGTTTGGTGTTAAGACCCCATATCCAAACTCTAAGTTTGGTGTTGGGACTACACTAACATTGACCTGATCACCTTGTGGCTCCATGAGAGCCACTGTCAAGCTATTGACATTAAAGAAGCGCTTGTTGGGAAGCAACCCAATTTTAATTATCTAATTTTTATTTTATTTTGTTTTATTGTTATTTTGTGTTTTATTAGGTACATGATCATGAGGAGTCACGAAAAAATAAAAAAAAATTAAAAACAGAGTCAAAAACAGAAGAAAAAATTTTCACCCTGGAGGTAGCGCAGACTGGCGTTCAACGCCAGTAAGATGCATCTGGCTGGCGTTCAACGCCAGAACAGAGCACCATTCTGGCGCTGAACACCAGAAACAAGCAACATCCTGGCGCTGAACGCCAGGAATGTGCCTGGAGGAGACAAGCTGGCGTTAAACGCCAACAACAAGCATGAAACTGGCGTTCAACGCCAGAAACATGCATTACATGGGCGTTGAACGCCCAGAACGTGCACCAATGGGCGTTTGAACACCAGAATGATGCACGAAGGCATTTTACATGCCTATATGGTGAAGGAATGGTATTTCTTTTCACCTCTGGATCTGTGGACCCTACAGGATCCCCACCTCAGGATCTGTGGACCCCACAGGATCACCTCAGGATCTGTGGACCCCACAGGATCCCCACCTAATATATTCTCACCTTACCTCCTAATCCTATTTTTGTGATTTGTATTCCCCATGTCACAAAACCCAACACTCCTCACCAATCACCTCAATTCCTCTTCCCAATTACCCCTTCACCACTCACATCAACCCACTCTTCCCCATAAACCCCACCTACCTTCATAAAATTCAAAATCAATTTCCCACCCATTCCCACCCAAAATGGCCGAACACCCACCCTCCCCTCTCCCTATAAATACCCTTCCATTCTACTTCATCTTCACACAAAACAACCCCTTCTTCTCCCACATAGCCGAACCTACTTCTTCCCCTCTCTACCATATTCTCTTCTTCTTCTTCTTCTCTTCTTTTCTTTCTTGCTCGAGGGCAAGCAATATTTTAAGTTTGGTGTGGTAAAAGCATAAGCTTTTTGTTTTTCCATTACCATCAATGGCACCCAAGGCCGGAGTATCCGCTAGAAAAGGGAAAGGGAAGACAAAAGCTTCCACCTCCGAGTCATGGGAGAAGGAAAGATTCATTTCCAAGAGCCATCAAGACCACTTCTATGATGTTGTGGCAAAGAAGAAGGTGATCCCCGAGGTCCCTTTCAAGCTCAAAAAGAATGAGTATCCGGAAATCTGACATGAAATCCAAAGAAGAGGTTGGGAAGTCCTAACCAACCCCATGCAACAAGTCGGAATATTGATGGTTCAAGAGTTCTATGCCAATGCATGGATCACTAGAAACCATGATCAAAGTATGAACTCGAATCCAAAGAACTATCTCACAATGGTTCGGGGGAAATACTTAGATTTTAGTCCGGAAAATGTGAGGTTGGCATTTCACTTGCCCATGATGCAAGAAGATGAACGCCCCTACACTAGAAGGGTCAACTTTAATCAAAGGTTGGACCAAGTCCTAATGGACATATGTGTGGAAGGAGCTCAGTGGAGAATAGACTCCAAAGGCAAGCCAGTTCAACTAAGAAGACTGGATCTCAAGCCTGTGGCTAGAGGATGGTTGGAGTTCATTCAACGCTCTATCATTCCTACTAGCAACCGATCTGAAGTTACTGTGGATCGGGCCATCATGATTCATAGCATCATGATTGGAGAGGAAGTGGAAGTTCATGAGGTCATCTCCAATGAACTCTACAAAATAGCCGACAAGTCCTCCACCATGGCAAGGCTAGCCTTCCCTCACCTTATTTGCCATCTATGTTACTCAGCTGGAGTTATCATAGATGGAGATGTCTCCATTGAAGAAGACAAGCCCATCACCAAGAAAAGGATGGAGCAAGCAAGAGAAGCTCCTCACGGCCCTCAAGAAGAACATGAGGAAGTTCATCATCAACAAATTCCTGAGATGCCTCAAGGAATGCACTTTCCTCCCAACAACTATTGGGAGCAACTCAATACCTCCTTAGAAGATTTGAGCCATAATGTCGAACAATTAAGGGTGGAACATCATGAACACTCCATCATTCTCCAAGAAATAAGAGAAGACCAAAGAGCAATGAGGGAGAAGCAACAAAGGCAAGGAAGGGACATAGAAGAGCTAAAGAACATCATTGGTCCTTCAAGAAGAAGATGCCACTAGAGGTGGATTCATTCCTTGTTCTTTATTTCTTTCTGTTTTCGGTTTTTAGTATGGTGTTTATCTATGTTTTGTGTCTTTATTTCATGATCATTAGTATGTAACCATGCCTTAAAAGCTATGAATAAATCCATTAATCCTTCACCTCTCTTAAATGAAAAATGTTTTAATTCAAAAGAACAAGAAGTACATGAATTTCGAACTTATCCTTGAATTTAATTTAATTATATTGATGTGGTGGCAATACTTTTTGTTTTCTGAATGAATGCTTGAACAGTGCATATTTTTGATCTTGTTGTTTATGAGTGTTAAAATTGTTGGCTCTTGAAAGAATGATGAACAAAGAGAAATGTTATTGATAATTTGAAAAAAAAAATCATGAAATTGATTCTTGAAGCAAGAAAAAAGTAGTGAAAAAGCAAAAAGCTTGTGAAAAAAAAAAAAGAAGTGGCGAAAAAAAAGCAAGCAAAAAAAAAAGCCAATAGCCCTTAAAACCAAAAGGCAAGGGTAAAAAGGATCCAAGGCTTTGAGCATCAATGGATAGGAGGGCCCAAGGAAATAAAATCCAGGCCTAAGCGGCTAAATCAAGTTGTCCCTAACCATGTGCTTGTGTCATGAAGGTCCAAGTGAAAAGCTTGAGACTGAGTGGTTAAAGTCGTGATCCAAAACAAAAGAGTGTGCTTAAGAGCTCTGGACACCACTAACTGGGGACTCTAGCAAAGCTGAGTCACAATCTGAAAAGGTTCACCCAGTCATGTGTCTGTGGCATTTGTGTATCCGGTGGTAATACTGGAAAACAAAGTGCTTAGGGCCACAGCCAAGACTCATAAGTAGCTGTGTTCAAGAATCAACATGCTTAACTAGGAAAGTCAATAACACTATCCGAAATTCTAAGTTCCTAGAGACGCCAATCACTCTGAACTTCAAAGGAAAAAGTGAGATGCCAAAACTATTCAGAAGCAAAAAGCTATAAGTCCCGCTCATCTAATTAAATTAATATTCATTGATATTCTGGAATTTATAGTATATTCTCTTCTTTTATCCTATTTGATTTTCAGTTGCTTGGGGACAAGCAACAATTTAAGTTTGGTGTTGTGATGAGCGGATAATTTATACGCTTTTTGGCACTGTTTTTAGATAGTTTTTAGTAAGTTTAAGCTACTTTTAGGGATGTTTTCATTAGTTTTTATGTTAAATTCACATTTTTGGACTTTACTATGAGTTTGTGTATTTTTCTGTGATTTCAGGTAAATTCTGGCTGAAATTGAGGGACTTGAGCAAAACTCTGAAGAAGGCTGACAAAAGGACTGCTGATGCTGTTGGAATCTGACCTCCCTGCACTCGAAATGGATTTTCTGGAGCTACAGAACTCCAATTGGCGCGCTCTCAACGGCGTTGGAAAGTAGACATCCAGGGCTTTCCAGAAATATATAATAGTCCATACTTTATTCGGAGATTCACGACGTAACTTGGCGTTGAACGCCAAGTTTATGCTGCTGTCTGGAGTTAAACGCCAGAAAAACGTCATGATCCGGAGTTGAACGCCCAAAACACGTCATAACTCGGAGTTCAACTCCAAGAGAAGCCTTAGCTCGTGGATTGATCAAGATCAGCCCAAACATACACCAAGTGGGCCCCGGAAGTGAATTTAGGCATCAATTACTTACTCATGTAAACCCTAGGAGCTAGTTTATTATAAATAGAACATTTAACTAATGTATTAGATATCCTGGATTGTATTTTGAATCCTGTGATCACGTTTTGGGGGCTGGCCATTCGGCCATGCCTGAACCCTTTGCTTATGTATTCTCAACGGTGGAGTTTCTGCACACCATAGATTAAGGGTGTGGAGCTCTGCTGTACCTCAAGTATTAATGCAATTCCATTGTCTTTTATTCAATTCTCTCTTATTCTTATTCCAAGATATTCATTCGTACCCAAGAACATGATGAATGTGATGATAGGTAACCCTCATTATCATTCTCACTTATGAACGCACGTGATTGACAACCACTTCCGTTCTACATGCAACAAGAGCTTGAATGTGTATCTCTTAGATTCCCCAATAGAATATTCGTGGTATAAGTTAGATAGATGGCGGCATTCATGAGGATCCGGAAAGTCTAAACCTTGTCTGTGGTATTCTGAGTAGGATTCTGGGATTGAATGACTGTGACGAGCTTCAAACTCCTGAAGGCTGGGCGTGATGACAAGCGCAAAAGAATCAAGGGATTCTATTCCAACCTGATCGAGAACCGACAGATGATTAGCCGTGCTGTGACAGAGCATAGGAACGTTTTCACTGAGAGGATGGGATGTAGCCATTGACAACGGTGATGCCCTACATACAGCTTGCCATGGAAAGGAGTAAGAAGGATTGAGTTGAAGCAGTGGGAGAACAGGCATCCTTGAGCCATACAGTATCTCCATTCGCTTATCTGAAATTCCCACCAATGAATCTGCATGAGTATTCTATCCCTTTTATTTTATTTTATTTATCCAATTTAATTCCATTTGACCCTATGATTCCACTCACTAACTGAGATCTACAAGATGACCATAGCTTGCTTCATACCAACAATCTCTGTGGGATCGACCCTTACTCACGTAAGGTTTATTACTTGGACGACCCAGTACACTTGCTGGTTAGTTGAACGGAGTTGTGAATTCAACTGGTGCCACAATAATAATTTCATACAACTTAAAGAACAGTGATCACAATTTCGTCCACCATCAGGTAAAATTTCTCTTAGTATGTATAGACTACTTTTCTAAATGGATTGAAGCACAGCCATTGGCACGAATCACTGCAGAAAAGGTACAATCTTTCCTTTGGAAAAGCATCATTTGTAGATATGGAATTCCAGGTGAGCTCATTACTGATAATGGAAGGCAATTCACTGATTCAAAACTTGCTTCTTTTCCACAGAATCTCCATGTTAAACACCACTTTAGCTCCGTAGAGCACCCTCAAACAACGGCCAAGCAGAAGTAGCTAACTGGATTGTTTTGATGGCATTAAAGAAAAAGCTCGGAGAGGCAAAGGGCCAGTGGGCAGATCTAGTCCCCGAGGTGCTATGGAGTTACAACACTACTATCCATTCGGCCACAGGAGAAACCCCTTTTAAAATAGTATACGGGACAGAAGCAATGATTCCAGTAGAGATCACCACTCCCACAATCAGAGCCGAACACCACACACAAACCTCAAACAATCAAGCTCGAGCAACCGAACTTGATACAATAGAAGAAGTAAGAAACAACGCTTCACTAAAGCAAAAAGCTCTACAACAATTGACGCAAAGACAATATAACAAAAACGTGATTCCCCGAGCTTTCCAAGCAGGAGATCTAGTCTTGCGAAAGACAGAAGAAGCACGACGAACTCAAGGACATGGGAAGCTCGCGGCTGCTTGGGACGGACTGTATCGAGTCGACAAAGTACTCGGCATGGGAGCTTATACACTACAAACACTAAGGGGAAGCACAATCCCTGGAACCTGGAATGTTTCATCTTTAAAATTGTACATATCATAATCATATAGGCGCATGATGGTACTCTTTTTCCTACTCATGAGTTTTTTTTCTCCTGCATTGGGTTTTTGCTCAGAGAAGGTTTTAATGAGGCCGGACGCCAACATCAGACTTTGTACGTCTTTTACAATAAAGAAATAAAGTCACAAGGAAAACATAGTTCAAATCCTACCAATCTACAATATGCATTCAAACAAAACCGAGCTTCTTACTCGGTACAGTCATTTAACCAAAATAACCGATGATAGTAAATCTCGGAATCAAACATTCACAAGTTCAAAAAACAAAATACAAACAAAAAACAAGAATAACATATTCAATCATCTTTCTCTGCGATACTGGAATCTTCTATTAACTCTTCAGCTGGAGTCTCATCATCAACTAACTTCCCACCAACGACAATCTTGGTAGCATCCAGTTTCTCTACATCAACTTCAGGAAACAATACTTTAACCTGAGCCACCGATCTTTCAAAACCTTGAGCAAATGACTCATACACCTCTGTCTCCAATTCTCCCACACGAGCAGCCAACTGGTCATTGCGAGCCTTCAGATCTTTTATTTCTTCTTCAAGGGATTTATGCCGATTTCGAAGATTCTCAACCTCAGACCCTTTTAACTTCAAAGAAGAGGAAAGTTCCTCCACCAACTTTTCCTTCTCCTCTACAGTTCTTGTTAGTTCAGTAACAACGGCAACAGTCTTCTTTTCTGTTTCTAAAGCAACCTCCTGTGTCCGCCCAATAGACACAAGCCGAGCACCAATTACCTGCAAGTGAAATAGGCACAAAAAAACACATGACAACAGGATAGAAAGAAAATAAACAAAAAGGTAAAATAATTCAATTTACCTGTAAAAAGCGACTAACACCAGCTGAATCAACCCTGTTGATCATCTCAACATCAACAGGAAACTGACCAAACTGTTCAGAAAGAGTTACAAACGGAAACAGTTTGCTCCACAAAGACTTGGCGTGATCATCAACACTGTACCCATGGAGTTCTTCCTGAGACTTGTACGAAGATTCTATCAACTCAAAATTTACCTTGTCATCACTCTTTAAGGTACCCAGGTTAGTCCCTTTGGTTGGCCCTACTCTTTTCCTTTTCACTCTAGGTTGAAGTTCTGATTGAATAGCTCCACCTCCGACCTCTTTATCAACATTAGTAGTCGAACTGTCTTTTTCAGACTTTTTCCTTTGATTAAAGAATGTCTTCAAACCAGCTGAAGTAATTGTAGGAACTTTCTCACCTAAAACAGAACATATTATTAAAAGCATGATAGAACAAGAAGCCATTTTCCATTCTTCAAACAAAACTTTACCTAGGTAATCCAATACTGATTGCTCATCAGAATCCCATTTCAACAGTTCAGCAACAGATAATAATTCTTTAGATTCCATTTCACTAACCAAAAACTCCAAAATATCATTATCACTAGGACATCGATCTTCTACATCTAAAACCTGTACTGGTTCCGGACACCACGAAATAGGAAACCTCTCCTCCAATGTCTCATTAATAAAAAAGGGAAATTGCTCAGGAATACTCCTAATCTTAACGAACATTTTCTTAAAATCTTCGAAAGAAGATTTGTACAACCGCAAAGAAGGACCTACCAGGATGGCTACTTAGGTTAACCCACAAACCCCTACGAACACCCTTAGCTTGAAATAAAGAAAAAAACACTCTCAGAGAAGGACCCTGCCCTAAAAAATCCATTAACACTTCGAATGCTCTAACAAAACCCCAGGAATTGGGGTGTAACTGTGATGGAGTACAGTTCAACCAACGCAACACACCACATTGAAAATCGGTAAAAGGAAACCTGACTCCAAGTTCTGTGAGAACACAACTATAAACATAGAAATAGGACCAGTCACAAATTGTTTCACAAACACGATCATCAACCCCACACGGAAGCAC
Source organism: Arachis hypogaea (assembly GCF_003086295.3). Taxonomy (NCBI): domain Eukaryota; kingdom Viridiplantae; phylum Streptophyta; class Magnoliopsida; order Fabales; family Fabaceae; genus Arachis; species Arachis hypogaea. The sequence goes on from NC_092039.1 coordinate 85,872,726, forward strand.
CTTAATTCTAAACTTCACTCCCTTCTCTAACCCACACGTTAGAACCAAGAACTCCTACTGACTCCACATCATTAAAGTAAGAAGCATGACACCTAACATTCTCATGCACCCAACTATAGGGATCAGTCTCGCTAACAATGGCTTAGGTTTTCTCCATTCACAGTAACGCACGCAACGAATAGATACAGTAAAAAGAAACTCGACATTAGTCAACTGAACTAACCTTTTCTGCTCATTTTCTTCTTAACACAAAAGAACTTCAGTTTTTTTTGCAAAGAGTCCACTATGCCACCACAAAAGTTTAATATGACAAAAACGGTTCAATGCCAGGAAATAGCCTTGAAAAATAATAACCATTCAACATCTAACTTCAAATCAAAGGAGCTAGATCAAACGGTTAGGAATACATAGAGAAAAGTGCCACGGTCATGTCCATTAAGTGCTACAGGTGCGAAAAACAAGGAAACATGTTAAAAATAATAATAAACAAATACATAACAATGAAACAAAAACAAACGCTAAAAGGAAACAGGCCCAACTTGGGGGCTGAGGAACCACCCAATATAGTCCAACAAGTTTTAAAGGCCGAGGTAGTTCCGAAGCTCGACCCGTTTCCTTCCTCCATCTCTTTTTTAACAGGTTAAGCTTAGGGGCTGTGATGTGGACCATAAACCTCGGCCCAAAACAAACACAACGGCTACCACAACAGCTAAGAATCAGGTAACAGATCATCCAATAACAGAAAAAAGATTCTAAAAACTAACCATAACGAGATCTGCGGAAGAGTACAAGATATCAGATGCTAAACACAATGACCTCTCCACCTATTTAAACAGCACCGAGGCAACAGAATAGGGGATAAGCACAACACAGTATCATTATTTCTTCCTACTTTTACTTTATTTGCGATTTGTTTGAACACCTCTTCTGACTTGAGCGTCGGAGATTCTTTTGCAGGTGTTCCACCCGCGGTGTTTTAGAAGCAAGCCGACCTATACGTCGTCCCTGCAAATAGCAGCATAACCAATCTGAAATTACTAAAAGCTCGGACAGCAAGGAGGTCGGCCTGGGTAACTTGGACGGAACAACTTTAATCAAAGAATAACAATCATGTATAGGTTCACACTTTAAGAATTTGGTAAAATTAAAAATTAGATATGATCATTTCCTCTTGCATTAGGGGATGACACTAACTTAGCATTTTCAACAATTTTGAGGAATTTTTAGGACTTTGATACTTCTTTATTAGCTTTCTTCTCTTTATACCTGTAAAAACATAATAAGAAATATAATTAAAGATTTCCATGTTAATAAATGGTGCACACTGAACAGTTTATCAAAGAAATAAAAGAAAAATAAATATAAATTAAAACGGCACATTTGGTATGACTTGTATATTACTAGTGGTTCATCAAGAAGAATTTGCTTTAGCAGACTTAATCAATTTGCTAATTACACAACTTAATCTTTTATCACCAATATTTACTTACAAATTATTCCCTAAAGCTTGGTTCGTCAAGAATTACTCCTAAAAATAAAAAAGAATTGATTTGACTCATCTTGGACGTACTCATTTGGACCTTATCAGTTCATCAAATGAGACAGTGTGGCTTCACCTAGAGTGAGACTTACTGGTGCACGAAATTGCAATCACACTTTTGCAATTCCGCACAACTAACCAGCAAGTGCACTGGGTCGTCCAAGTAATACCTTACGTGAGTAAGGGTCGATCCCACAGAGATTGTCGGCTTGAAGCAAGCTATGGTTATCTTGTAAATCTTAGTCAGGATATCAATAATTATCAGGATTGATTGTGAAAAGTAAAAGAACATGAAATAAGTACTTGTTTTGCAGTAATGGAGAATAGGTTGAGGTTTTGGAGATGCTCCATCTTCTGAATATCTGCTTTCCTACTGTCTTCTTCTTCAAGCACGCAAGGCTCCTTCCATGGCAAGCTGTATGTAGGGTTTCACCATTGTCAATGGCTACCTCCCATCCTCTCAGTGGAAATGTTCAACCACGCTCTGTCACGGCACGGCTATCATCTGTCGGTTCTCAATCGGCCGGAATAGAATCCAGTGATTCTTTTGCGTCTGTCACTAATGCCCAGCCCTCAGAGTTTGAAGCTCGTCACAGTCATTCATCATTGAATCCTACTCAGAATACCACAGACAAGGTTTAGACCTTCCGGATTCTCTTGAATGCCGCCATCATTCTAGCTTATACCACGAAGATCCTGATTAAGAATCCAAGAGATATCTACTTAATCTAAGTAGAACGGAGATGGTTGTCAGGCACACGTTCATAGTTGAGAATGATGATGAGTGTCACGGATCATCACATTCATCGGTTGAAGAACAAGTATATCTTAGAATGGAAGCAAGCGTGATTGAATGAAAAACAGTAGAATTGCATTAATCCATCAAGACACAGCAGAGCTCCTCACCCCCAACCATGGGGTTTAGAGACTCATGCCATGGAAGGTACAAAAGAAACGTGTAAAGTGTCATGAGGTACAGATACAATGTCAAAAGATCCTATTAATAGTGAACTAGTAACCTAGGGTTACAGAAATGAGTAAAATGACGTAAAAATCCACTTTGGCCACTTGTGTGTGCTTGGGCTGAGCATTGAAGCTTTCGTGTAGAGACTTTCTTCGGAGTTAAACGCCAGCTTTTATGCCAGTTTGGGCGTTTAACTCCATTTTGTGCCAGTTCCAGCGTTAACGCTGGGAATTCTGATGGTGATTTGAACACCGATTTGGGCCATGAAATCTGGGAAAGTATGGACTATCATATATTGCTGGAAAGCCCAGGATGTCTACTTTCCAACGCCGTTGAGAAAGCGCCAATTGGCTTCTGTAGCCCAGAAAATCCACTTGAGTGCAGGGAGGTCAGAATTCAACAGCATCTGCAGTCCTTTTAGTCTCTGAATCAGATT